>NW_028225183.1:45263223-45285738 GCF_052327205.1 Somniosus microcephalus
TGGGGAACCGAGGGCGGGTGAAAGAGGGGGGAACCGAGGGCGGGGGGAAAGAGGGGGAACCGAGGGCGGGGGAAAGAGATGGAACCGAGGGTGGGGAAAGAGGGGGAACCGAGGGCGGGGGAAAGAGGGGGAACCGAGGGCGGGGGAAAGAGGGGGAACCGAGGGCGGGGGGAAAGATGGGGAACCGAGGGCGGGGGAAAGAGGGGGAACCGAGGGCGGGGGGAAAGAGGGGGGAACCGAGGGCGGGGGGAAAATGGGGGAACCGAGGGCGGGGGAAAGAGGGGGAAACGAGGGCGGGGGAAAGAGGGGGAAGCGAGGGCGGGGGTAGGGGGGAACCGATGGCGGAGGAAGGGGGGCAACCGAGGGCGGGGGAAAGGGGGGGGAACCGAGGGCGGGGGAACGAGGGGGGAACCGAGGGCGGGGGAAAGAGGGGGAACCGAGGGCGGGGGAAAGAGGGGGAACCGAGGGCGGGGGAAGTGGGGAACCGAGGGCGGGGGAAAGAGGGGGGAACCGAGGGCGGGGGAAGTGGGGAACCGAGGGCGGGGGAAAGAGGGGGAACCGAGGGGCGGGGGAAAGAGGGGGAACCGAGGGCGGGGGAAGGGGGGGGAACCGAGGGCGGGGGAAGGAGGTAACCGAGGGCGGGGGAAAGAGGGGGAAACCGAGGGCGGGGGAAGGGGAGTAACCGAGGGCGGGGGAAAGAGGGGGAACCGAGGGCGGGGGAAAGAGGGGGAACCCGAGGGCGGGGGAAAGAGGGGGAACCGAGGGGGTGGAACCGAGGGCAGGGGAAAGAGGGGGAACCGAGGGCGGGGGGAAAGAGGGGGAACCGAGGGCGGGGGGAAAGAGGGGGAACCGAGGGCGGGGGAAAGAGCGGGAATCGAGGGCGGGGGAAAGAGGGGGAACCGAGGGCGGGGGAAAGAGGGGGAACCGAGGGCGGGGGAAAGAGGGGGAACCGAGGGGGGGGAAAGAGGGGGAACCGAGGGGCGGGGGAAAGATGGGGAACCGAGGGCGGGGGGAAAGAGGGGGAACCGAGGGCGGGGGAAAAAGGGGGAACCGAGGGCGGGGGAAAGAGGTGGAACCGAGGGCGGGGAAAGAGGGGGAACCGAGGGCGAGGGAAAGAGGGGGGAATCGAGGGGCGGGTGAAAGAGGGGGAAACCAAGGGCGGGGGAAGGGGGATAACCGAGGGCGGGGGAAAGAGAGGAAACCGAGGGCGGGGGAAGGGGAGTAACCGAGGGCGGGGGAAAGAGGGGGAACCGAGGGCGGGGGAAAGAGGGGGGAACCGAGGGCGGGGGAAAGAGGGGGGAACCGAGGGCGGGGGAAAGAGGGGGAACCGAGGGCGGGGGAAAGAGCGGGAACCGAGGGCTGGGGGAAAGAGGGGAAACCGAGGGCGGGGGAAATAGGGGGAACCGAGGGCGGGGGAAAGAGGGGGAACCGAGGGCGGGGGAAAGAGGGGGGAACCGAGGGCGGGGGAAAGATGGGGAACCGAGGGCGGGGGAAAGAGGGGGAACCGAGGGCGGGGGAAAGAGGGGGAACCGAGGGCGGGGGAAAGAGATGGAACCGAGGGGGCGGGGAAAGAGGGGGAACCGAGGGCGGGGGAAAGAGGGGGAACCGAGGGCGGGGGAAAGAGGGGGAACCGAGGGCGGGGGAAAGAGGGGGAACCGAGGGCGGGGGAAAGAGGGGGAACCGAGGGCGGGGGAAAATGGGGGAACCGAGGGCGGGGGGAAAGAGGGGGGAACCGAGGGCGGGGGAAAGAGGGGGAAGCGAGGGCGGGGGAAGGGGGGAACCGAGGGCGGGGGAAAGAGGGGGAACCGAGGGCGGGGGGAAAGAGGGGGAACCGAGGGCTGGGGAAAGAGTGGGAACCAAGGGCGGGGGAAAGAGGGGGGAACCGAGGGGCGGGGGAAAGAGGGGGAACCGAGGGCGGGGTAAAGAGGGGGGAACCGAGGGCGGGGGTAAGAGGGGGAACCGAGGGGTGGGGAACCGAGGGCGAGGGATAGAGGGGGGAACCGAGGGCGGGGGGAAAGAGGGGGAACCGAGGGGTGGGGAACCGAGGGCGGGGGAAAGAGGGGGAACCGAGGGCGGGGGAAAGAGGGGGAACCGAGGGCTGGGGAAACAGGGGGAACCGAGGGCGGGGGAAGGGGGGAACCCAGGGTGGGGGAAGGGGGGGAACCGAGGGCGGGGGAAGGGGGGGGGAAACGAGGGCGGGGGAAAGAGGGGGGAAATGAGGGCGGGGGAAAGAGGAGGAACCGAGGGCGGGGGAAAGAGGAGGAACCGAGGGCGGGGGAAAGAGGGGGAACCGAGGGCGGGGGAAAGAGCGGGAACCGAGGGCGGTGGGAAAGAGGGGAAACCGAGGGCGGGGGAAAGAGGGGGAACCGAGGGCGGGGGAAAGAGGGGGAACCGAGGGCGGGGGAAAGAGGGGGGAACCGAGGGCGGGGGATAGAGGGGGAACCGAGGGCGGGGGAAAGAGGGGGAGCCGAGGGTGGGAGAAAGAGGGGGGAACCGAGGGCGGGGGAAAGAGGGGAAACCGAGGGCGGGGGAAAGAGTGGGAACCGAGGGCGGTGGAAAGAGGGGGAACCGAGGGCGAGGGAAAGAGGGGGAAACGAGGGCGGGGGAAAGAGGGGGAACCGAGGGCGGGGGTAAATGGGGGAACCGAGGGCGGGGGAAAGAGGGGGAACCGAGGGCGGGGGAAAGAGGGGGAAGCGAGGGCGGGGGAAGGGGGGGAACCGAGGGCGGGGGAAAGAGGGGGAACCGAGGGCGGGGGGAAAGAGGGGGAACCGAGGGCTGGGGAAAGAGTGGGGAACCAAGGGCGGGGGAAAGAGGGGGGAACTGAGGGGCGGGGGAAAGAGGGGGAACCGAGGGCGGGGGAAAGAGGGGGGAACCGAGGGCGGGGGAAAGAGGGGGAACCGAGGGGTGGGGAACCGAGGGCGGGGGAAAGAGGGGGAACCGAGGGCGGGGGAAAGAGGGGGAACCGAGGGGTGGGGAACCGAGGGCGGGGGGAAAGAGGGGGGAACCGAGGGCGGGGGAAAGAGGGGGAACCGAGGGAGGGGGGAAGTGGGGAACCGAGGGCGGGGGGAAAGAGGGGGAACCGAGGGCGGGGGAAAGAGGGTGAACCGAGGGCGGGGGAAGGGGGGGAACCGAGGGCGGGGGAAGGAGGTAACCGAGGGCGGGGGAAAGAGGGGAAACCGAGGGCGGGGGAAGGGGAGTAACCGAGGGCGGGGGGAAAGAGGGGGAACCGAGGGCGGGGGAAAGAGGGGGAACCGAGGGCGGGGGAAAGAGGGGGAACCGAGGGGGGGGAACCGAGGGCGGGGTGCAAGAGGGGGGAACCGAGGGCGGGGGAAAGAGGGGGAACCGAGGGCGGGGGAAAGAGGGGGAACCGAGGGCGGGGGAAAGAGCGGGAATCGAGGGCGGGGGAAAGAGGGGGAACCGAGGGCGGGGGTAAAGAGGGGGAACCGAGGGCGGGGGAAAGAGGGGGATCCGAGGGGGGGGAAAGAGGGGGAACCGAGGGCGGGGGGAAAGATGGGGAACCGAGGGCGGGGGAAAGAGGGGGAACCGAGGGCGGGGGGAAAGAGGGGGAACCGAGGGCGGGGGAAAGAGGTGGAACCGAGGGCGGGGAAAGAGGGGGAACCGAGGGCGAGGGAAAGAGGGGGAATCGATGGCGGGTGAAAGAGGGGAAACCAAAGGGCGGGGGAAGGGGGATAACCGAGGGCGGGGGAAAGAGAGGAAACCGAGGGCGGGGGAAGGGGAGTAACCGAGGGCGGGGGAAAGAGGGGGGAACCGAGGGCGGGGGAAAGAGGGGGGAACCGAGGGCGGGGGGAAAGAGGGGGAACCGAGGGCGGGGGGAAAGAGGGGGAACCGAGGGCGGGGGAAAGAGGGGGAACCGAGGGCGGGGGAAAGAGCGGGGAACCGAGGGCGGGGGAAAGAGGGGAAACCGAGGGCGGGGGAAATAGGGGGAACCGAGGGCGGGGGAAAGAGGGGGAACCGAGGGCGGGGGAAAGAGGGGGAACCGAGGGCGGGGGAAAGATGGGGAACCGAGGGCGGGGGAAAGAGGGGGAACCGAGGGCGGGGGAAAGAGGGGGAACCGAGGGCGGGGGAAAGAGATGGAACCGAGGGCGGGGAAAGAGGGGGAACCGAGGGCGGGGGAAAGAGGGGGAACCGAGGGCGGGGGAAAGAGGGGGAACCGAGGGCGGGGGAAAGAGGGGGAACCGAGGGCGGGGGAAAGAGGGGGAACCGAGGGCGGGGGGAAATGGGGGAACCGAGGGCGGGGGAAAGAGGGGGAACCGAGGGCGGGGGAAAGAGGGGGAAGCGAGGGCGGGGGAAGGGGGGGAACCGAGGGCGGGGGAAAGAGGGGGAACCGAGGGCGGGGGGAAAGAGGGGGAACCGAGGGCTGGGGAAAGAGTGGGAACCAAGGGCGGGGGAAAGAGGGGGGAACCGAGGGCGGGGGAAAGAGGGGGGAACCGAGGGCGGGGTAAAGAGGGGGGAACCGAGGGCGGGGGAAAGAGGGGGAACCGAGGGGTGGGGAACCGAGGGCGGGGGAAAGAGGGGGAACCGAGGGCGGGGGAAAGAGGGGGAACCGAGGGGTGGGGAACCGAGGGCGGGGGAAAGAGGGGGAACCGAGGGCGGGGGAAAGAGGGGGAACCGAGGGCTGGGGAAACAGGGGGAACCGAGGGCGGGGGAAGGGGGGAACCCAGGGCGGGGGAAGGGGGGGAACCGAGGGCGGGGGAAGGGGGGGCAACGAGGGCGGGGGAAAGAGGGGGAACTGAGGGCGGGGGAAAGAGGAGGAACCGAGGGCGGGGGAAAGAGGAGGAACCGAGGGCGGGGGAAAAAGGGGGAACCGAGGGCGGGGGAAAGAGCGGGAACCGAGGGCGGGGGAAAGAGGGGAAACCGAGGGCGGGGGAAAGAGGGGGAACCGAGGGCGGGGGAAAGAGGGGGAACCGAGGGCGGGGGAAAGAGGGGGAACCGAGGGCGGGGGATAGAGGGGGAACCGAGGGCGGGGGAAAGAGGGGGAGCCGAGGGTGGGAGAAAGAGGGGGAACCGAGGGCGGGGGAAAGAGGGGAAACCGAGGGCGGGGGAAAGAGTGGCAACCGAGGGCGGTGGAAAGAGGGGGAACCGAGGGCGAGGGAAAGAGGGGGAAACGAGGGCGGGGGAAAGAGGGGGAACCGAGGGCGGGGGAAAATGGGGGAACCGAGGGCGGGGGAAAGAGGGGGAACCGAGGGCGGGGGGAAAGAGGGGGAAGCGAGGGCGGGGGAAGGGGGGAACCGAGGGCGGGGGAAAGAGGGGGAACCGAGGGCAGGGGGAAAGAGGGGGAACCGAGGGCTGGGGAAAGAGTGGGAACCAAGGGCGGGGGAAAGAGGGGGGAACCGAGGGCGGGGGAAAGAGGGGGAACCGAGGGCGGGGGAAAGAGGGGGGAACCGAGGGCGGGGGAAAGAGGGGGAACCGAGGGGTGGGGAACCGAGGGCGGGGGAAAGAGGGGGAACCGAGGGCGGGGGAAAGAGGGGGAACCGAGGGGTGGGGAACCGAGGGCGGGGGAAAGAGGGGGAACCGAGGGCGGGGGAAAGAGGGGGAACCGAGGGCTGGGGAAACAGGGGGAACCGAGGGCGGGGGAAGGGGGGAACCCAGGGCGGGGGAAGGGGGGGAACCGAGGGCGGGGGAAGGGGGGGGAAATGAGGGCGGGGGAAAGAGGGGGAACTGAGGGCGGGGGAAAGAGGAGGAACCGAGGGCGGGGGAAAGAGGAGGAACCGAGGGCGGTGGAAAGAGGGGGAACCGAGGGCATGGGAAAGAGCGGGAACCGAGGGCGGGGGAAAGAAGGGAAACCGAGGGCGGGGGAAAGAGGGGGAACCGAGGGCGGGGGAAAGAGGGGGAACCGAGGGCGGGGGAAAGAGGGGGAACCGAGGGCGGGGGATAGAGGGGGAACCGAGGGCGGGGGAAAGAGGGGGAGCCGAGGGTGGGAGAAAGAGGGGGAACCGAGGGCGGGGGAAAGAGGGGGAACCGAGGGCAGGGGAAAGAGAGGGAACCGAGGGGGGGTACCGAGGGCGGGGGAAAGAGGGGGAACCGAGGGCGGGGGAAAGAGGGGGAACCGAGGGCGGGGGAAAGAGGAGGAACCGAGGGCGGGGGAAAGAGGAGGAACCGAGGGCGGGGGAAAGAGGGGGAACCGAGGGCGGGGGAAAGAGCGGGAACCGAGGGCGGGGGAAAGAAGGGAAACCGAGGGCGGGGGAAAGAGGGGGAACCGAGGGCGGGGGAAAGAGGGGGGACCCGAGGGCGGGGGAAAGAGGGGGAACCGAGGGCGGGGGATAGAGGGGGAACCGAGGGCGGGGGAAAGAGGGGGAACCGAGGGTGGGAGAAAGAAGAGGGGGAACCGAGGGCGGGGGAAAGAGGGGAAACCGAGGGCGGGGGAAAGAGTGGGAACCGAGGGCGGTGGAAAGAGGGGGAACCGAGGGCTAGGGAAAGAGGGGGAAACGAGGGCGGGGGAAAGAGGGGGAACCGAGGGCGGGGGAAAATGGGGGAACCGAGGGCGGGGGAAAGAGGGGGAACCGAGGGCGGGGGAAAGAGGGGGAAGCGAGGGCGGGGGAAGGGGGGAACCGAGGGCGGGGGCGGGGGAAAGAGGGGGAACCGAGGGCGGGGGGAAAGAGGGGAACCGAGGGCTGGGGAAAGAGTGGGAACCAAGGGCGGGGGAAAGAGGGGGGAACCGAGGGCGGGGGAAAGAGGGGGAACCGAGGGCGGGGGAAAGAGGGGGGAACTGAGGGCGGGGGAAACAGGGGGAACCGAGGGGTGGGGAACCGAGGGCGGGGGAAAGAGGGGGAACCGAGGGCGGGGGAAAGAGGGGGAACCGAGGGGTGGGGAACCGAGGGCGGGGGAAAGAGGGGGAACCGAGGGCGGGGGAAAGAGGGGGAACCGAGGGCTGGGGAAACAGGGGGAACCGAGGGCGGGGGAAGGGGGGAACCCAGGGCGGGGGAAGGGGGGGAACCGAGGGCGGGGGAAGGGGGGGGGAAACGAGGGCGGGGGACAGAGGGGGAACTGAGGGTGGGGGAAAGAGGAGGAACCGAGGGCGGGGGAAAGAGGAGGAACCGAGGGCGGGGGGAAAGAGGGGGAACCGAGGGCGGGGGAAAGAGCGGGAACCGAGGGCGGGGGAAAGAAGGGAAACCGAGGGCGGGGGAGGAGGGGGAACCGAGGGCGGGGGAAAGAGGGGGAACCGAGGGCGGGGGAAAGAGGGGGAGCCGAGGGTGGGAGAAAGAGGGGGAACCGAGGGCGGGGGAAAGAGGGGAAACCGAGGGCGGGGGAAAGAGTGGGAGCCGAGGGCGGTGGAAAGAGGGGGAACCGAGGGCGAGGGAAAGAGGGGGAAACGAGGGCGGGGGAAAGAGGGGGAACCGAGGGCGAGGGAAAGAGGGGGAACCGAGGGCGGGGGAAAGAGGGGGAACCGAGGGCGGGGGCAAAGAGGGGGAACCGAGGGCGGGGGAAAGAGGGGGGAACCGAGGGCGGGGGAAAGAGGGGGAACCGAGGGCGGGGGAAAGAGGGGGAACCCAGGGCGGGGGAAGGGGGGAACCGAGGGCAGGGCAAAGAGGGGGAACCGTGGGCGGGGGAAAGAGGGGGAACCGAGGGCGGGGGAAGGGGGGAACCGAGGGCGGGGGGAAAGAGGGGGAACCGAGGGCGGGGGAAAGAGGGGGAACCGAGGGCGGGGGGCAAGAGGGGGAACCGAGGGCGGGGGAAAGAGGGGAAACCGAGGGCGGGGGAAGGGGGGAACCGAGGGCGAGGGGAAAGACGGGGAACCGAGGGCGGGGGAAGGGGGGAACCGAGGGCGGGGGAAGGGGGGGGAACCGAGGGTGGGGGAAAGAGTGGGAACCGAGGGCGGGGGAAAGAGGGGGAACCGAGGGCGGGGGAAGGGGGGTAACCGAGGGCGGGGGAAAGAGGGGGAACCGAGGACGGGGGAAAGAGGGGGAACCGAGGGCGGGGGAAAGAGGGGGAACCGAGGGCGGGGGAAAAAGGGGGAACCGAGGGCTGGGGAAAGAGGGGGAACCGAGGGCGGGGGAAAGAGGGGGAACGCGGGCGGGGGAAAGAGTGGGAACCGAGGGCGGGGGAAAGAGGTGGAACCGAGGGCGGGGGAAAGAGGGGGAACCGAGGGCGGGGGAAAGACGGGGAACCGAGGGCGGGGGAAGGGGGGGGAAACGAGGGCTGGGGAAAGAGGGGGGAACCGAGGGCGGGGGAAAGAGGGGGAACCGAGGGCGGGGGAAAGAGGGGGAACCGAAGGCGGGGGAAAGAGCGGGAACCAAGGGCGGGGGAAAGAGGGGAAACCGAGGGCGGGGGAAAGAGGGGGAACCGAGGGCGGGGGAAAGAGGGAGAACCGAGGGCGGGGGAAAGAGGGGGAACCGAGGGCCGGGGAAAGATGGGGAACCGAGGGCGGGGGAAAGAGGGGGAACCGATGGCGGGGGAAAGAGGGGGAACCGAGGGCGTGGGAAAGAGGTGGAACCGAGGGCGGGGAAAGAGGGGGAACCGAGGGCGGGGGAAAGAGGGGGAACCGAGGGCGGGGAAAGAGGGGGAACCGAGGGCGGGGGAAAGAGGGGGAACCGAGGGCGGGGGGAAAGAGGGGGAACCGAGGGCTGGGGAAAGAGTGGGAACCTAGGGCGGGGGAAAGAGGGGGGAACCGAGGGCGGGGGAAAGAGGGGGAACCGAGGGCGGGGGAAAGAGGGGGGAACCGAGGGCAGGGGGAAAGAGGGGGAACCGAGGGGTGGGGAACCGAGGGCGGGGGAAAGAGGGGGAACCGAGGGCGGGGGAAAGAGGGGGAACCGAGGGTGGGGGGAAAGAGGGGGAACCGAGGGCGGGGGAAGGGGGGGTAAATGAGGGCGGGGGGAAAGAGGGGGAACCGAGGGCGGGGGAAAGAGGAGGAACCGAGGGCGGGGGAAAGAGGGGGAACCGAGGGCGGGGGAAAGAGCGGGAACCGAGGGCGGGGGAAAGAAGGGAAACCGAGGGCGGGGGAAATAGGGGGAACCGAGGGTGGGGGAAAGAGGGGGAACCGAGGGCGGGGGAAAGAGGGGGAACCGAGGGCGGGGGATAGAGGGGGAACCGAGGGCGGGGGAAAGAGGGGGAACCGAGGGCGGTGGAAAGAGGGGGAACCGAGGGCGGGGGAAGGGGGGAACTGAGGGCGGGGGAAGGGGGGGAACCGAGGGTGGGGGAAAGAGTGGGAACCGAGGGCGGGGGAAAGAGGGGGAACCGAGGGCAGGGGAAGGGGGGTAACCGAGCGCGGGGGAAAGAGGGGGAACCGAGGACGGGGGAAAGAGGGGGAACCGAGGGCGGGGGAAAGAGGGGGAACCGAGGGCGGGGGAAAAAGGGGGAACCGAGGGCTGGGGAAAGAGGGGGAACCGAGGGCGGGGGAAAGAGGGGGAACCGAGGGCCAGGGAAAGAGTCGGAACCGAGGGCGGGGGTAAGAGGTGGAACCGAGGGCGGGGGAAAGAGGGGGAACCGAGGGCGGTGGAAAGAGGGGGAACCGAGGGCGGGGGAAAGAGGGGGAACCGATGGCGGGGGAAAGAGGGGGAACCGAGGGCGGGGAAAGAGGGGGAACCGAGGGCGGGGCAAAGAGGGGGAACCGAGGGCGGGGGTAAGAGGGGGAAACGAGGGCGGGGAAAGAGGGGGAACCGAGGGCGGGGGAAAGAGGGGGATCCGAGGGCCGGGGAAAGATGGGGAACCGAGGGCGGGGGAAAGAGGGGGAACCGAGGGCGTGGGAAAGAGGTGGAACCGAGGGCGGGGAAAGAGGGGGAACCGAGGGCGGGGCAAAGAGGGGGAACCGAGGGCGGGGGAAAGAGGGGGAAACGAGGGCGGGGGAAAGAGGGGGAACCGAGGGCGGGGGAAAGAGGGGGAACCGAGGGCGGTGGGAAAGAGGGGGAACCGAGGGCTGGGGAAAGAGTGGGAACCTAGGGCGGGGGAAAGAGGGGGGAACCGAGGGCGGGGGAAAGAGGGGGAACCGAGGGCGGGGGAAAGAGGGGGGAACCGAGGGCAGGGGAAAGAGGGGGAACCGAGGGGTGGGGAACCGAGGGCGGGGGAAAGAGGGGGAACCGAGGGCGGGGGAAAGAGGGGGAACCGAGGGTGGGGGGAAAGAGGGGGAACCGAGGGCGGGGGAAGGGGGGGGGAAATGAGGGCGGGGGAAAGAGGGGGAACCGAGGGCGGGGGAAAGAGGAGGAACCGAGGGCGCCGGAAAGAGGGGGAACCGAGGGCGGGGGAAAGAGCGGGAACCGAGGGCGGGGGAAAGAAGGGAAACCGAGGGCGGGGGAAAGAGGGGGAACCGAGGGTGGGGGAAAGAGGGGGAACCGAGGGCGGGGAAAAGAGGGGGAACCGAGGGCGGGGGATAGAGGGGGGAAACGAGGGCGGGGGAAAGAGGGGGAACCGAGGGCGGTGGAAAGAGGGGGAACCGAGGGCGGGGGAAGGGGGGAACCGAGGGCGGGGGAAAGAGGGGGAACCGTGGGCGGGGGAAAGAGGGGGAACCGAGGGCAGGGGAAGGGGGGAACCGAGGGCGGGGGAAAGAGGGGGAACCGAGGGCGGGGGAAAGAGGGGGAACCGAGGGCGGGGGAAAGAGGGGGAACCGAGGGCGGCGGAAAGAGGGGGAACCGAGGGCGGGGGAAAGAGGGGAAACCGAGGGCGGGGGAAGGGGGGAACCGAGGGCGAGGGGAAAGAGGGGGAACCGAGGGCGGGGGAAGGGGGGAACCCAGGGCGGGGGAAGGGGGGGAACCGAGGGTGGGGGAAAGAGGGGGAACCGAGGGCGGGGGAAAGAGGGGGAACCGAGGGCGGGGGAAGGGGGGTAACCGAGGGCGGGGGAAAGAGGGGGAACCGAGGACGGGGGAAAGAGGGGGAACCGAGGGCGGGGGAAAGAGGGGGAACCGAGGGCGGGGGAAAAAGGGGGAACCGAGGGCTGGGGAAAGAGGGGGAACCGAGGGCGGGGGAAAGAGGGGGAACCGAGGGCGGGGGAAAGAGGGGGAACCGAGGGTGGGGGAAAGAGGTGGAACCGAGTGCGGGGGGAAGGTGGGGGGAACCGAGGGCGGGGGAAAGAGGGGGAACCGATGGAGGAGGAAGTGGGGTAACCGAGGGCGGGGGAAAGGGGGGGAACCGAGGGCGGGGGAAAGAGGGGGAACCGAGGGCGGGGGAAAGAGGGGGAACCGAGGGCGGGGGAAAGAGGGAGAACCGAGGGCGGGGGAAGGGGGGGGAAAGGAGGGCGGGGGAAAGAGGGGGAACCGAGGGCGGGGGAAAGAGGAGGAACCGAGGGCGGGGGAAAGAGGGGGAACCGAGGGCGGGGGAAAGAGCGGGAACCGAGGGCGGGGGAAAGAGGGGAAACCGAGGGCGGGGGAAAGAGGGGGAACCGAGGGTGGGGGAAAGAGGGGGAACCGAGGGCGGGGGAAAGAGGGGGAACCGAGGGCGGGGGAAAGAGGGGGAACCGAGGGCGGGGGAAAGAGGGGGAACCGAGGGCCGGGGAAAGATGGGGAACCGAGGGCGGGGGAAGGGGGTAACCGCGGGCGGGAGAAAGAGGGGGAACCGAGGGCGGGGGAAAGAGGGGAACAGAGGCCGGGGGAAAGAGGGGGAACCGAGGGCGGGGGAAAGAGGGGGAACTGAGGGGCGGGGGAAAGAGGGGGAACCGAGGGGTGGGGAACCGAGGGCGGGGGAAAGAGGGGGAACCGAGGGTGGGGGAAAGAGGGGGAACCGAGGGGTGGGGAACCGAGGGCGTGGGAAAGAGGGGGAACCGAGGGCGGGGGAAAGAGGGGGAACCGAGGGCTGGGGAAACGGGGAACCGAGGGCGGGGGAAGGGGGGAACCCAGGGCGGGGGAAGGTGGGAACCGAGGGCGGGGGAAGGGGGGGAAACGAGGGCGGGGGAAAGAGGGGGAACTGAGGGCGGGGGGAAAGAGGAGGAACCGAGGGCGGGGGAAAGAGGAGGAACCGAGGGCGGGGGAAAGAGGGGGAACCGAGGGCGGGGGAAAGAGCGGGAATCGAGGGCGGGGGAAAGATGGGGAACCAAGGGCGGGGGAAAGAGGGGGAACCGAGGGCGGGGGAAAAAGGGGGAACCGAGGGCGGGGGAAAGAGCTGGAACCGAGGGCGGGGAAAGAGGGGGAACCGAGGGCGAGGGAAAGAGGGGGAATCGAGGGCGGGTTAAAGAGGGGAAACCAAGGGCGGGGGAAAGAGGGGGAACCGAGGGCGGGGGAAAGAGGGGGAACCGAGGGGGGGGAAAGAGGGGGAACCGAGGGCGGGGGAAAGATGGGGAACCGAGGGCGGGGGAAAGAGGGGGAACCGAGGGGGGGGAACCGAGGGCGGGGGAAAGAGGGGGAACCGAGGGCGGGGGAAAGAGGGGGAACCGAGGGCGGGGGAAAGAGGGGGAACCGAGGGCGGGGGAAAGAGCGGGAATCGAGGGCGGGGGAAAGAGGGGGAACCGAGGGCGGGGGAAAGAGGGGGAACCGAGGGCGGGGGAAAGAGGGGGAACCGAGGGGGGGGAAAGAGGGGGAACCGAGGGCGGGGGAAAGATGGGGAACCGAGGGCGGGGGAAAGAGGGGGAACCGAGGGCGGGGGAAAAAGGGGGAACCGAGGGCGGGGGAAAGAGGTGGAACCGAGGGCGGGGAAAGAGGGGGAACCGAGGGCGAGGGAAAGAGGGGGAATCGAGGGCGGGTGAAAGAGGGGAAACCAAGGGCGGGGGAAGGGGGATAAGCGAGGGCGGGGGAAAGAGAGGAAACCGAGGGCGGGGGAAGGGGAGTAACCGAGGGCGGGGGAAAGAGGGGAAACCGAGGGCGGGGGAAAGAGGGGGAACCGAGGGCGGGGGAAAGAGGGGGAACCGAGGGCGGGGGAAAGAGGGGGAACCGAGGGCGGGGGAAAGAGCGGGAACCGAGGGCGGGGGAAAGAGGGGAAACCGAGGGCGGGGGAAATAGGGGGAACCGAGGGCGGGGGAAAGAGGGGGAACCGAGGGCGGGGGAAAGAGGGGGAACCGAGGGCGGGGGAAAGATGGGGAACCGAGGGCGGGGGAAAGAGGGGGAACCAAGGGCGGGGGAAAGAGGGGGAACCGAGGGCGGGGGAAAGAGATGGAACCGAGGGCGGGGAAAGAGGGGGAACCGAGGGCGGGGGAAAGAGGGGGAACCGAGGGCGGGGGAAAGAGGGGGAACCGAGGGCGGGGGAAAGAGGGGAACCGAGGGCGGGGGAAAGAGGGGGAACCGAGGGCGGGGGAAAATGGGGGAACCGAGGGCGGGGGAAAGAGGGGGAACCGAGGGCGGGGGAAAGAGGGGGAAGCGAGGGCGGGGGAAGGGGGGAACCGAGGGCGGGGGAAAGAGGGGGAACCGAGGGCGGGGGGAAAGAGGGGGAACCGAGGGCTGGGGAAAGAGTGGGAACCAAGGGCGGGGGAAAGAGGGGGGAACCGAGGGCGGGGGAAAGAGGGGGAACCGAGGGCGGGGTAAAGAGGGGGGAACCGAGGGCGGGGGAAAGAGGGGGAACCGAGGGGTGGGGAACCGAGGGCAGGGGATAGAGGGGGAACCGAGGGCGGGGGAAAGAGGGGGAACCGAGGGGTGGGGAACCGAGGGCGGGGGAAAGAGGGGGAACCGAGGGCGGGGGAAAGAGGGGGAACCGAGGGCTGGGGAAACAGGGGGAACCGAGGGCGGGGGAAGGGGGGAACCGAGGGCGGGGAAAGAGGGGGAACCGAGGGCGAGGGAAAGAGGGGGAATCGAGGGCGGGTGAAAGAGGGGAAACCAAGGGCGGGGGAAGGGGGATAAGCGAGGGCGGGGGAAAGAGAGGAAACCGAGGGCGGGGGAAGGGGAGTAACCGAGGGCGGGGGAAAGAGGGGAAACCGAGGGCGGGGGAAAGAGGGGGAACCGAGGGCGGGGGAAAGAGGGGGAACCGAGGGCGGGGGAAAGAGGGGGAACCGAGGGCGGGGGAAAGAGCGGGAACCGAGGGCGGGGGAAAGAGGGGAAACCGAGGGCGGGGGAAATAGGGGGAACCGAGGGCGGGGGAAAGAGGGGGAACCGAGGGCGGGGGAAAGAGGGGGAACCGAGGGCGGGGGAAAGATGGGGAACCGAGGGCGGGGGAAAGAGGGGGAACCAAGGGCGGGGGAAAGAGGGGGAACCGAGGGCGGGGGAAAGAGATGGAACCGAGGGCGGGGAAAGAGGGGGAACCGAGGGCGGGGGAAAGAGGGGGAACCGAGGGCGGGGGAAAGAGGGGGAACCGAGGGCGGGGGAAAGAGGGGAACCGAGGGCGGGGGAAAGAGGGGGAACCGAGGGCGGGGGAAAATGGGGGAACCGAGGGCGGGGGAAAGAGGGGGAACCGAGGGCGGGGGAAAGAGGGGGAAGCGAGGGCGGGGGAAGGGGGGAACCGAGGGCGGGGGAAAGAGGGGGAACCGAGGGCGGGGGGAAAGAGGGGGAACCGAGGGCTGGGGAAAGAGTGGGAACCAAGGGCGGGGGAAAGAGGGGGGAACCGAGGGCGGGGGAAAGAGGGGGAACCGAGGGCGGGGTAAAGAGGGGGGAACCGAGGGCGGGGGAAAGAGGGGGAACCGAGGGGTGGGGAACCGAGGGCAGGGGATAGAGGGGGAACCGAGGGCGGGGGAAAGAGGGGGAACCGAGGGGTGGGGAACCGAGGGCGGGGGAAAGAGGGGGAACCGAGGGCGGGGGAAAGAGGGGGAACCGAGGGCTGGGGAAACAGGGGGAACCGAGGGCGGGGGAAGGGGGGAACCCAGGGTGGGGGAAGGGGGGGAACCGAGGGCGGGGGAAGGGGGGGGAAACGAGGGCGGGGGAAAGAGGGGGAAATGAGGGCGGGGGAAAGAGGAGGAACCGAGGGCGGGGGAAAGAGGAGGAACCGAGGGCGGGGGAAAGAGGGGGAACCGAGGGCGGGGGAAAGAGCGGGAACCGAGGGCGGGGGAAAGAGGGGAAACCGAGGGCGGGGGAAAGAGGGGGAACCGAGGGCGGGGGAAAGAGGGGGAACCGAGGGCGGGGGAAAGAGGGGGAACCGAGGGCGGGGGATAGAGGGGGAACCGAGGGCGGGGGAAAGAGGGGGAGCCGAGGGTGGGAGAAAGAGGGGGAACCGAGGGCGGGGGAAAGAGGGGAAACCGAGGGCGGGGGAAAGAGTGGGAACCGAGGGCGGTGGAAAGAGGGGGAACCGAGGGCGAGGGAAAGAGGGGGAAACGAGGGCGGGGGAAAGAGGGGGAACCGAGGGCGGGGGTAAATGGGGGAACCGAGGGCGGGGGAAAGAGGGGGAACCGAGGGCGGGGGAAAGAGGGGGAAGCGAGGGCGGTGGAAGGGGGGAACCGAGGGCGGGGGAAAGAGGGGGAACCGAGGGCGGGGGGAAAGAGGGGGAACCGAGGACTGGGGAAAGAGTGGGAACCAAGGGCGGGGGAAAGAGGGGGGAACTGAGGGCGGGGGAAAGAGGGGGAACCGAGGGCGGGGGAAAGAGGGGGGAACCGAGGGCGGGGGAAAGAGGGGGAACCGAGGGGTGGGGAACCGAGGGCGGGGGAAAGAGGGGGAACCGAGGGCGGGGGAAAGAGGGGGAACCGAGGGGTGGGGAACCGAGGGCGGGGGAAAGAGGGGGAACCGAGGGCGGGGGAAAGAGGGGGAACCGAGGGCGGGGGAAGTGGGGAACCGAGGGCGGGGGAAAGAGGGGGAACCGAGGGCGGGGGAAAGAGGGGGAACCGAGGGCGGGGGAAGGGGGGGAACCGAGGGCGGGGGAAGGAGGTAACCGAGGGCGGGGGAAAGAGGGGAAACCGAGGGCGGGGGAAGGGGAGTAACCGAGGGCGGGGGAAAGAGGGGGAACCGAGGGCGGGGGAAAGAGGGGGAACCGAGGGGGGGGAACCGAGGGCGGGGGCAAGAGGGGGAACCGAGGGCGGGGGAAAGAGGGGGAACCGAGGGCGGGGGAAAGAGGGGGAACCGAGGGCGGGGGAAAGAGCGGGAATCGAGGGCGGGGGAAAGAGGGGGAACCGAGGGCGGGGGAAAGAGGGGGAACCGAGGGCGGGGGAAAGAGGGGGATCCGAGGGGGGGGAAAGAGGGGGAACCGAGGGCGGGGGAAAGATGGGGAACCGAGGGCGGGGGAAAGAGGGGGAACCGAGGGCGGGGGAAAGAGGGGGAACCGAGGGCGGGGAAAGAGGTGGAACCGAGGGCGGGGAAAGAGGGGGAACCGAGGGCGAGGGAAAGAGGGGGAATCGATGGCGGGTGAAAGAGGGGAAACCAAGGGCGGGGGAAGGGGGATAACCGAGGGCGGGGGAAAGAGAGGAAACCGAGGGCGGGGGAAGGGGAGTAACCGAGGGCGGGGGAAAGAGGGGGAACCGAGGGCGGGGGAAAGAGGGGGAACCGAGGGCGGGGGAAAGAGGGGGAACCGAGGGCGGGGGAAAGAGGGGGAACCGAGGGCGGGGGAAAGAGCGGGAACCGAGGGCGGGGGAAAGAGGGGAAACCGAGGGCGGGGGAAATAGGGGGAACCGAGGGCGGGGGAAAGAGGGGGAACCGAGGGCGGGGGAAAGAGGGGGAACCGAGGGCGGGGGAAAGATGGGGAACCGAGGGCGGGGGAAAGAGGGGGAACCGAGGGCGGGGGAAAGAGGGGGAACCGAGGGCGGGGGAAAGAGATGGAACCGAGGGCGGGGAAAGAGGGGGAACCGAGGGCGGGGAAAGAGGGGGAACCGAGGGCGGGGGAAAGAGGGGGAACCGAGGGCGGGGGAAAGAGGGGAACCGAGGGCGGGGGAAAGAGGGGGAACCGAGGGCGGGGGAAAATGGGGGAACCGAGGGCGGGGGAAAGAGGGGGAACCGAGGGCGGGGGAAAGAGGGGGAAGCGAGGGCGGGGGAAGGGGGGAACCGAGGGCGGGGGAAAGAGGGGGAACCGAGGGCGGGGGGAAAGAGGGGGAACCGAGGGCTGGGGAAAGAGTGGGAACCAAGGGCGGGGGAAAGAGGGGGGAACCGAGGGCGGGGGAAAGAGGGGGAACCGAGGGCGGGGTAAAGAGGGGGGAACCGAGGGCGGGGGAAAGAGGGGGAACCGAGGGGTGGGGAACCGAGGGCGGGGGAAAGAGGGGGAACCGAGGGCGGGGGAAAGAGGGGGAACCGAGGGGTGGGGAACCGAGGGCGGGGGAAAGAGGGGGAACCGAGGGCGGGGGAAAGAGGGGGAACCGAGGGCTGGGGAAACAGGGGGAACCGAGGGCGGGGGAAGGGGGGAACCCAGGGCGGGGGAAGGGGGGGAACCGAGGGCGGGGGAAGGGGGGGCAACGAGGGCGGGGGAAAGAGGGGGAACTGAGGGCGGGGGAAAGAGGAGGAACCGAGGGCGGGGGAAAGAGGAGGAACCGAGGGCGGGGGGAAAAGGGGGAACCGAGGGCGGGGGAAAGAGCGGGAACCGAGGGCGGGGGAAAGAGGGGAAACCGAGGGCGGGGGAAAGAGGGGGAACCGAGGGCGGGGGAAAGAGGGGGAACCGAGGGCGGGGGAAAGAGGGGGAACCAAGGGCGGGGGATAGAGGGGGAACCGAGGGCGGGGGAAAGAGGGGGAGCCGAGGGTGGGAGAAAGAGGGGGAACCGAGGGCGGGGGAAAGAGGGGGAACCGAGGGCGGGGGAAGGGGGGAACCGAGGGCGGGGGAAGGGGGGGAACCGAGGGTGGGGGAAAGAGTGGGAACCGAGGGCGGGGGAAAGAGGGGGAACCGAGGGCAGGGGAAGGGGGGTAACCGAGGGCGGGGGAAAGAGGGGGAACCGAGGACGGGGGAAAGAGGGGGAACCGAGGGCGGGGGAAAGAGGGGGAACCAAGGGCGGGGGAAAAAGGGGGAACCGAGGGCTGGGGAAAGAGGGGGAACCGAGGGCGGGGGAAAGAGGGGGAACCGAGGGCGGGGGAAAGAGTGGGAACCGAGGGCGGGGGAAAGAGGTGGAACCGAGGGCGGGGGAAAGAGGGGGAACCGAGGGCGGGGGAAAGACGGGGAACCGAGGGCGGGGGAAGGGGGGGGAAACGAGGGCGGGGGAAAGAGGGGGAACCGAGGGCGGGGGAAAGAGGAGGAACCGAGGGCGGGGGAAAGAGGGGGAACCGAAGGCGGGGGAAAGAGCGGGAACCGAGGGCGGGGGAAAGAGGGGAAACCGAGGGCGGGGGAAAGAGGGGGAACCGAGGGCGGGGGAAAGAGGGAGAACCGAGGGCGGGGGAAAGAGGGGGAACCGAGGGCCGGGGAAAGATGGGGAACCGAGGGCGGGGGAAAGAGGGGGAACCGATGGCGGGGGAAAGAGGGGGAACCGAGGGCGTGGGAAAGAGGTGGAACCGAGGGCGGGGAAAGAGGGGGAACCGAGGGCGGGGGAAAGAGGGGGAACCGAGGGCGGGGAAAGAGGGGGAACCGAGGGCGGGGGAAAGAGGGGGAACCGAGGGCGGGGGGAAAGAGGGGGAACCGAGGGCTGGGGAAAGAGTGGGAACCTAGGGCGGGGGAAAGAGGGGGGAACCGAGGGCGGGGGAAAGAGGGGGAACCGAGGGCGGGGGAAAGAGGGGGGAACCGAGGGCAGGGGAAAGAGGGGGAACCGAGGGGTGGGGAACCGAGGGCGGGGGAAAGAGGGGGAACCGAGGGCGGGGGAAAGAGGGGGAACCGAGGGTGGGGGGAAAGAGGGGGAACCGAGGGCGGGGGAAGGGGGGGTAAATGAGGGCGGGGGAAAGAGGGGGAACCGAGGGCGGGGGAAAGAGGAGGAACCGAGGGCGGGGGAAAGAGGGGGAACCGAGGGCGGGGGAAAGAGCGGGAACCGAGGGCGGGGGAAAGAAGGGAAACCGAGGGCGGGGGAAAGAGGGGGAACCGAGGGTGGGGGAAAGAGGGGGAACCGAGGGCGGGGGAAAGAGGGGGAACCGAGGGCGGGGGATAGAGGGGGAACCGAGGGCGGGGGAAAGAGGGGGAACCGAGGGCGGTGGAAAGAGGGGGAACCGAGGGCGGGGAAGGGGGGAACCGAGGGCGGGGGAAGGGGCGAACCGAGGGCGGGGAAAAAGGGGGAACCGAGGGCTGGGGAAAGAGGGGGAACCGAGGGCGGGGGAAAGAGGGGGAACCGAGGGCCAGGGAAAGAGTCGGAACCGAGGGCGGGGGAAAGAGGTGGAACCGAGGGCGGGGGAAAGAGGGGGAACCGAGGGCGGTGGAAAGAGGGGGAACCGAGGGCGGGGGAAAGAGGGGGAACCGATGGCGGGGGAAAGAGGGGGAACCGAGGGCGGGGAAAGAGGGGGAACCGAGGGCGGGGCAAAGAGGGGGAACCGAGGGCGGGGGAAAGAGGGGGAAACGAGGGCGGGGGAAAGAGGGGGAACCGAGGGCGGGGGAAAGAGGGGGATCCGAGGGCCGGGGAAAGATGGGGAACCGAGGGCGGGGGAAAGAGGGGGAACCGAGGGCGTGGGAAAGAGGTGGAACCGAGGGCGGGGAAAGAGGGGGAACCGAGGGCGGGGCAAAGAGGGGGAACCGAGGGCGGGGGAAAGAGGGGGAAACGAGGGCGGGGGAAAGAGGGGGAACCGAGGGCGGGGGAAAGAGGGGGAACCGAGGGCGGGGGGAAAGAGGGGGAACCGAGGGCTGGGGAAAGAGTGGGAACCTAGGGCGGGGGAAAGAGGGGGGAACCGAGGGCGGGGGAAAGAGGGGGAACCGAGGGCGGGGGAAAGAGGGGGGAACCGAGGGCAGGGGAAAGAGGGGGAACCGAGGGGTGGGGAACCGAGGGCGGGGGAAAGAGGGGGAACCGAGGGCGGGGGAAAGAGGGGGAACCGAGGGTGGGGGAAAGAGGGGGAACCGAGGGCGGGGGAAGGGGGGGGAAATGAGGGCGGGGGAAAGAGGGGGAACCGAGGGCGGGGGAAAGAGGAGGAACCGAGGGCGCCGGAAAGAGGGGGAACCGAGGGCGGGGGAAAGAGCGGGAACCGAGGGCGGGGGAAAGAAGGGAAACCGAGGGCGGGGGAAAGAGGGGGAACCGAGGGTGGGGGAAAGAGGGGGAACCGAGGGCGGGGAAAAGAGGGGGAACCGAGGGCGGGGAAAAGAGGGGGAACCGAGGGCGGGGGATAGAGGGGGAAACGAGGGCGGGGGAAAGAGGGGGAACCGAGGGCGGGGGAAGGGGGGAACCGAGGGCGGGGGAAAGAGGGGGAACCGTGGGCGGGGGAAAGAGGGGGAACCGAGGGCGGGGGAAGGGGGGAACCCAGGGCGGGGGAAGGGGGGAACCGAGGGTGGGGGAAAGAGGGGGAACCGAGGGCGGGGGAAAGAGGGGGAACCGAGGGCGGGGGAAGGGGGGTAACCGAGGGCAGGGGAAAGAGGGGGAACCGAGGACGGGGGAAAGAGGGGGAACCGAGGGCGGGGGAAAGAGGGGGAACCGAGGGCGGGGGAAAAAGGGGGAACCGAGGGCTGGGGAAAGAGGGGGAACCGAGGGCGGGGGAAAGAGGGGGAACCGAGGGCGGGGGAAAGAGGGGGAACCGAGGGCGGGGGAAAGAGGTGGAACCGAGTGCGGGGGAAGGTGGGGGAACCGAGGGCGGGGGAAAGAGGGGGAACCGATGGAGGAGGAAGTGGGGTAACCGAGGGCGGGGGAAAGGGGGGGAACCGAGGGCGGGGGAAAGAGGGGGAACCGAGTGCGGGGGAAAGAGGGGGAACCGAGGGCGGGGGAAAGAGGGAGAACCGAGGGCGGGGGAAGGGTGGGGAAAGGAGGGCGGGGGAAAGAGGGGGAACCGAGGGCGGGGGAAAGAGGAGGAACCGAGGGCGGGGGAAAGAGGGGGAACCGAGGGCGGGGGAAAGAGCGGGAACCGAGGGCGGGGGAAAGAGGGGAAACCGAGGGCGGGGGAAAGAGGGGGAACCGAGGGTGGGGGAAAGAGGGGGAACCGAGGGCGGGGGAAAGAGGGGGAACCGAGGGCGGGGGAAAGAGGGGGAACCGAGGGCGGGGGAAAGAGGGGGAACCGAGGGCGGGGGAAAGATGGGGAACCGAGGGCGGGGGAAGGGGGTAACCGCGGGCGGGAGAAAGAGGGGGAACCGAGGGCGGGGGAAAGAGGGGAACAGAGGCCGGGGGAAAGAGGGGGAACCGAGGGCGGGGGAAAGAGGGGGAACTGAGGGCGGGGGAAAGAGGGGGAACCGAGGGGTGGGGAACCGAGGGCGGGGGAAAGAGGGGGAACCGAGGGTGGGGGAAAGAGGGGGAACCGAGGGGTGGGGAACCGAGGGCGTGGGAAAGAGGGGGAACCGAGGGCGGGGGAAAGAGGGGGAACCGAGGGCTGGGGAAACGGGGAACCGAGGGCGGGGGAAGGGGGGAACCCAGGGCGGGGGAAGGGGGGAACCGAGGGCGGGGGAAGGGGGGGAAACGAGGGCGGGGGAAAGAGGGGGAACTGAGGGCGGGGGAAAGAGGAGGAACCGAGGGCGGGGGAAAGAGGAGGAACCGAGGGCGGGGGAAAGAGGGGGAACCGAGGGCGGGGGAAAGAGCGGGAACCGAGGGCGGGGGAAAGAGGGGAAACCGAGGGCGGGGGAAAGAGGGGGAACCGAGGGCGGGGGAAAGAGGGGGAACCGAGGGCGGGGGAAAGAGGGGCAACCGAGGTCGGGGGATAGAGGGGGAACCGAGGGCGGGGGAAAGAGGGGGAGCCGAGGGCGGGAGAAAGAGGGGGAACCGAGGGCGGGGGAAAGAGGGGAAACCGTGGGCGGGGGAAAGAGTGGGAACCGAGGGCGGTGGAAAGAGGGGGAACCGAGGGCGAGGGAAAGAGGGGGAAACGAGGGCGGGGGAAAAAGGGGAACCGAGGGCGAGGGAAAGAGGGGGAACCGAGGGCGGGGGAAAGAGGGGGAACCGAGGGCGGGGGCAAAGAGGGGGAACCGAGGGCGGGGGAAAGAGGGGGAACCGAGGGCGGGGGAAAGAGGGGGAAAGAGGGGGAACCAGGGCGGGGGAAGGGGGGGTACCGAGGGCAGGGCAAAGAGGGGGAACCGTGGGCGGGGGAAAGAGGGGGAACCGAGGGCGGGGGAAGGGGGGAACCGAGGGCGGGGGAAAGAGGGGGAACCGAGGGCGGGGGAAAGAGGGGGAACCGAGGGCGGGGGAAAGAGGGGGAACCGAGGGCGGGGGAAAGAGGTGGAACCGAGGGCGGGGGAAAGAGGGGGAACCGAGGGCGGGGGAAAGAGGGGGAACCGAGGGCGGGGGAAGGGGGGAAACGAGGGCAGGGGAAAGAGGGGGAACCGAGGGCGGGGGAAAGAGGAGGAACCGAGGGCGGGGGAAAGAGGGGGAACCGAGGGCGGGGGAAAGAGGGGAAACCGAGGGCGGGGGAAAGAGGGGGAACCGAGGGCGGGGGGAAAGAGGGGGAACCGAGGGCGGGGGAAAGAGGGGAACCGAGGGCAGGGGAAAGAGGGGGAACCGAGGGCCGGGGAAAGATGGGGAACCGAGGGCGGGGGAAAGAGGGGGAACCGAGGGCGGGGAAAGAGGGGGAACCGAGGGCGGGGCAAAGAGGGGGAACCGAGGGCGGGGGAAAGAGGGGGAAACGAGGGCGGGGGAAAGAGGGGGAACCTAGGGCGGGGGAAAGAGGGGGGAACCGAGGGCGGGGGAAAAAGGGGGAACCGAGGGCGGGGGAAAGAGGGGAAACCGTGGGCGGGGGAAAGAGTGGGAACCGAGGGCGGTGGAAAGAGGGGGAACCGAGGGCGAGG
>NW_028225183.1:45286238-45353186 GCF_052327205.1 Somniosus microcephalus
ACCTGTCAGTCTCTGGTATGTGAGTGTGGATTTTACCCTATACCTGTGAGTTTCTGGTATGTGAGTATGGATTTCACTCTGTACCTGTCAGTCTCTGGTATGTGAGTGTGGATGTTACCCTATACCTGTGAGTTTCTGGTATGTGAGTATGGATTTCACTCTGTACCTGTCAGTCTCTGGTATGTGAGTGTGGATTTTACCCTATACCTGTGAGTTTCTGGTATGTGATTATGGATTTCACTCTGTACCTGTCAGTCTCTGGTATGTGAGTGTGGATTTTACCCTATACCTGTGAGTTTCTGGTATGTGAGTATGGATTTCACTCTGTACCTGTCAGTCTCTGGTATGGGAGTGTGGATTTTACCCTATACCTGTGAGTTTCTGGTATGTGTGTATGGATTTCACTCTGTACCTGTCAGTTTCTGGTATGTGAGTGTGGATTTTACCCTATACCTGTGAGTTTCTGGTATGTGAGTATGGATTTCACTCTGTACCTGTCAGTCTCTGGTATGTGAGTGTGGATTTTACCCTATACCTGTGAGTTTCTGGTATGTGAGTATGGATTTCACTCTGTACCTGTCAGTTTCTGGTATGTGAGTGTGGATTTTACCCTATACCTGTGAGTTTCTGGTATGTGAGTATGGATTTCACTCTGTACCTGTCAGTTTCTGGTATGTGAGTGTGGATTTTACCCTATACCTGTGAGTTTCTGGTATGTGAGTATGGATTTCACTCTGTACCTGTCAGTTTCTGGTATGTGAGTGTGGATTTTACCCTATACCTGTGAGTTTCTGGTATGTGAGTATGGATTTCACTCTGTACCTGTCAGTCTCTGTTATGGGAGTGTGGATTTTACCCTATACCTGTGAGTTTCTGGTATGTGAGTATGGATTTCACTCTGTACCTGTCAGTCTCTGGTATGTGAGTGTGGATTTTACCCTATACCTGTGAGTTTCTGGTATGTGAGTATGGATTTCACTCTGTACCTGTCAGTTTCTGGTATGTGAGTGTGGATTTTACCCTATACCTGTGAGTTTCTGGTATGTGAGTATGGATTTCACTCTGTACCTGTCAGTTTCTGCTATGTGAGTGTGGATTTTACCCTATACCTGTGAGTTTCTGGTATGTGAGTATGGATTTCACTCTGTACCTGTCAGTTTCTGTTATGTGAGTGTGGATTTTACCCTATACCTGTGAGTTTCTGGTATGTGAGTATGGATTTCACTCTGTACCTGTCAGTTTCTGGTATGTGAGTGTGGATTTTACCCTATACTTGTGAGTTTCTGGTATGTGAGTATGGATTTCACTCTGTACCTGTCAGTCTCTGTTATGTGAGTGTGGATTTTACCCTATACCTGTGAGTTTCTGGTATGTGAGTATGGATTTCACTCTGTACCTGTCAGTCTCTGGTATGTGAGTGTGGATTTTACCCTATACCTGTGAGTTTCTAGTATGTGAGTATGGATTTCACTCTGTACCTGTCAGTCTCTGTTATGTGAGTGTGGATTTTACCCTATACCTGTGAGTTTCTGGTATGTGAGTATGGATTTCACTCTGTACCTGTCAGTTTCTGGTATGTGAGTGTGGATTTTACCCTATACCTGTGAGTTTCTGGTATGTGAGTATGGATTTCACTCTGTACCTGTCAGTTTCTGGTATGTGAGTGTGGATTTCACTCTGTACCTGTCAGTTTCTGGTATGTGAGTATGGATTTCACTCTGTACCTGTCAGTTTCTGGTATGTGAGTGTGGATTTTACCCTATACCTGTGAGTTTCTGGTTTGTGAGTATGGATTTCACTCTGTACCTGTCAGTCTCTGGTATGGGAGTGTGGATTTTACCCTATACCTGTGAGTTTCTGGTATGTGAGTATGGATTTCGCTCTGTACCTGTCAGTTTCTGTTATGTGAGTGTGGATTTTACCCTATACCTTTGAGTTTCTGGTATGTGAGTATGGATTTCACTCTGTACCTGTCAGTCTCTGGTATGGGAGTGTGGATTTTACCCGATACCTGTGAGTTTCTGGTATGTGAGTATGGATTTCACTCTGTACCTGTCAGTCTCTGGTATGGGAGTGTGGATTTTACCCTATACCTGTGAGTTTCTGGTATGTGAGCATGGATTTCACTCTGTACCTGTCAGTCTCTGGTATGTGAGTGTGGATTTTACCCTATACCTGTGAGTTTCTGGTATGTGAGTATGGATTTCACTCTGTACCTGTCAGTCTCTGGTATGTGAGTATGGATTTTACCCTATACCTGTGAGTTTCTGGTATGTGAGTATGGATTTCACTCTGTACCTGTCAGTCTCTGGTATGGGAGTGTGGATTTTACCCTATACCTGTGAGTTTCTGGTATGTGAGTATGGATTTCACTCTGTACCTCTCAGTTTCTGTTATGTGAGTGTGGATTTTACCCTATACCTGTGAGTTTCTGGTATGTGAGTATGGATTTCACTCTGTACCTGTCAGTCTCTGGTATGTGAGTGTGGATTTTACCCTATACCTGTGAGTTTCTGGTATGTGAGTATGGATTTCACTCTGTACCTGTCAGTCTCTGGTATGGGAGTGTGGATTTTACCCTATACCTGTGAGTTTCTGGTATGTGAGTATGGATTTCACTCTGTACCTGTCAGTCTCTGGTATGTGAGTGTGGATTTTACCCTGTACCTGTGAGTTTCTGGTATGTGAGTATGGATTTCACTCTGTACCTGTCAGTTTCTGTTATGTTAGTGTGGATTTTATCCTATACCTGTGAGTTTCTGGTATGTGAGTATGGATTTCACTCTGTACCTGTCAGTTTCTGTTATGTGAGTGTGGATTTTACCCTATACCTGTGAGTTTCTGGTATGTGTGTATGGATTTCACTCTGTACCTGTCAGTTTCTGGTATGTGAGTGTGGATTTTACCCTATACCTGTGAGTTTCTGGTATGTGAGTATGGATTTCACTCTGTACCTGTCAGTCTCTGGTATGTGAGTGTGGATTTTACCCTATACCTGTGAGTTTCTGGTATGTGAGTATGGATTTCACTCTGTACCTGTCAGTTTCTGTTATGTGAGTGTGGATTTTACCCTATACCTGTGAGTTTCTGGTATGTGAGTGTGGATTTCACTCTGTACCTGTCAGTTTCTGGTATGTAAGTGTGGATTTTACCCTATACCTGTGAGTTTCTGGTATGTGAGTGTGGATTTCACTCTGTACCTGTCAGTTTCTGGTATGTGAGTGTGGATTTCACTCTGTACCTGTCAGTTTCTGGTATGTAAGTGTGGATTTTACCCTATACCTGTGAGTTTCTGGTATGTGAGTATGGATTTCACTCTGTACCTGTCAGTTTCTGGTATGTGAGTGTGGATTTTACCCTATACGTGTGAGTTTCTGGTATGTGAGTATGGATTTCACTCTGTACCTGTCAGTCTCTGGTATGGGAGTGTGGATTTTACCCTAAACCTGTGAGTTTCTGGTATGTGAGTGTGGATTTCACTCTGTACCTGTCAGTTTCTGTTATGAGTGTGGATTTTACCCTATACCTGTGAGTTTCTGGTATGTGAGTATGGATTTCACTCTGTACCTGTCAGTCTCTGGTATGGGAGTGTGGATTTTACCCTATACCTGTGAGTTTCTGGTATGTGAGTATGGATTTCACTCTGTACCTGTCAGTTTCTGTTATGTGAGTGTGGATTTTACCCTATACCTGTGAGTTTCTGGTATGTTAGTATGGATTTCACTCTGTACCTGTCAGTTTCTGTTATGGGAGTGTGGATTTTACCCTATACCTGTGAGTTTCTGGTATGTGAGTGTGGATTTCACTCTGTACCTGTCAGTTTCTGTTATGTGAGTGTGGATTTTACCCTATACCTGTGAGTTTCTGGTGTGTGAGTATGGATTTCACTCTGTACCTGTCAGTTTCTGTTATGTGAGTGTGGATTTTACCCTATACCTGTGAGTTTGTGGTATGTGAGTATGGATTTCACTCTGTACCTGTCAGTCTCTGGTATGTGAGTGTGGATTTTACCCTATACCTGTCAGTTTCTGGTATGTGAGTGTGGATTTTACCCTATACCTGTGAGTTTCTGGTATGTGAGTATGGATTTCACTCTGTACCTGTCAGTCTCTGGTATGTGAGTGTGGATTTTACCCTATACCTGTGAGTTTCTGGTATGTGAGTATGGATTTCACTCTGTACCTGTCAGTTTCTGTTCTGTGAGTGTGGATTTTATCCTATACCTGTGAGTTTCTCGTATGTGAGTATGGATTTCACTCTGTACCTGTCAGTCTCTGTTATGTGAATGTGGATTTTACCCTATACCTGTGAGTTTCTGGTATGTGAGTATGGATTTCACTCTGTACCTGTCAGTCTCTGGTATGGGAGTGTGGATTTTACCCTATACCTGTGAGTCTCTGGTATGTGAGTGTGGATTTCACTCTGTACCTGTCAGTTTCTGTTCTGTGAGTGTGGATTTTACCCTATACCTGTGAGTTTCTCGTATGTGAGTATGGATTTCACTCTGTACCTGTCAGTTTCTGGTATGGGAGTGTGGATTTAACCCAAACCTGTGAGTCTCTGGTATGTGAATGTGGATTTCACCCTGTACCTGTCAGTTTCTGTTATGTGAGTGTGGATTTTACCCTATACCTGTGAGTTTCTGGTATGTGAGTATGGATTTCACTCTGTACCTGTCAGTCTCTGGTATGTGAGTGTGGATTTTACCCTCTCCCTGTGAGTTTCTGGTATGTGAGTATGGATTTCACTCTGTACCTGTCAGTCTCTGGTATGTGAGTGTGGATTTTACCCTCTCCCTGTGAGTTTCTGGTATGTGAGTATGGATTTCACTCTGTACCTGTCAGTTTCTGTTATGTGAGTGTGGATTTTACCCTCTCCCTGTGAGTTTCTGGTATGTGAGTATGGATTTCACTCTGTACCTGTCAGTTTCTGGTATGTGAGTGTGGATTTTACCCTATACCTGTGAGTTTCTGGTATGTGAGTATGGATTTCACTCTGTACCTGTCAGTCTCTGGTATGGAGTGTGGATTTTACCCTATACCTGTGAGTTTCTGGTATGTGAGTGTGGATTTCACTCTGTACCTGTCAGTTTCTGGTATGTGAGTGTGGATTTTACCCTATACCTTTGAGTTTCTGGAATGTGAGTATGGATTTCACTCTGTACCTGTCAGTCTCTGTTATGTGAGTGTGGATTTTACCCTATACCTGTGAGTTTCTGGTATGTGAGTATGGATTTCACTCTGTACCTGTCAGTTTCTGTTATGTGAGTGTGGATTTTACCCTATACCTGTGAGTTTCTGGTATGTGAGTATGGATTTCACTCTGTACCTGTCAGTTTCTGTTATGTGAGTGTGGATTTTACCCTATACCTGTGAGTTTCTGGTATGTGAGTATGGATTTCACTCTGTACCTGTCAGTCTCTGGTATGTGAGTGTGGATTTTACCCTATACCTGTGAGTTTCTGGTATGTGAGTATGGATTTCACTCTGTACCTGTCAGTCTCTGGTATGTGAGTGTGGATTTTACCCTCTCCCTGTGAGTTTCTGGTATGTGAGTATGGATTTCACTCTGTACATGTCAGTTTCTGTTATGTGAGTGTGGATTTTACCCTCTCCCTGTGAGTTTCTGGTATGTGAGTATGGATTTCACTCTGTACCTGTCAGTTTCTGGTATGTGAGTGTGGATTTTACCCTATACCTGTGAGTTTCTGGTATGTGAGTATGGATTTCACTCTGTACCTGTCAGTCTCTGGTATGGAGTGTGGATTTTACCCTATACCTGTGAGTTTCTGGTATGTGAGTGTGGATTTCACTCTGTACCTGTCAGTTTCTGGTATGTGAGTGTGGATTTTACCCTATACCTGTGAGTTTCTGGTATGTGAGTATGGATTTCACTCTGTACCTGTCAGTTTCTGTTATGGGAGTGTGGATTTTACCCTATACCTGTGAGTTTCTGGTATGTGAGTATGGATTTCACCCTGTACCTGTCAGTTTCTGTTATGTGAGTGTAGATTTTACCCTATACCTGTGAGTTTCTGGTATGTGAGTATGGATTTCACTCTGTACCTGTCAGTTTCTGTTATGTGAGTGTGGATTTTACCCTATACCTGTGAGTTTCTGGTATGTGAGTATGGATTTCACTCTGTACCTGTCAGTCTCTGGTATGTGAGTGTGGATTTTACCCTATACCTGTGAGTTTCTGGTATGTGAGTATGGATTTCACTCTGTACCTGTCAGTCTCTGGTATGTGAGTGTGGATTTCACTCTGTACCTGTCAGTTTCTGTTATGGGAGTGTGGATTTTACCCTATACCTGTGAGTTTCTGGTATGTGAGTATGGATTTCACTCTGTACCTGTCAGTCTCTGTTATGTGAGTGTGGATCTTACCCTATACCTGTGAGTTTCTGGTATGTGAGTGTGGATTTCACTCTGTACCTGCCAGTCTCTGGTATGTGAGTGTGGATTTTACCCTATACCTGTGAGTTTCTGGTATGTGAGTATGGATTTCACTCTGTACCTGTCAGTTTCTGTTATGGGAGTGTGGATTTTACCCTATACCTGTGAGTTTCTAGTATGTGAGTATGGATTTCACTCTGTACCTGTCAGTTTCTGTTATGTGAGTGTGGATTTCACCCTATACCTGTGAGTTTCTGGTATGTGAGTGTGGATTTTACCCTATACCTGTGAGTTTCTGGTATGTGAGTATGGATTTCACTCTGTACCTGTCAGTCTCTGGTATGTGAGTGTGGATTTTACCCTATACCTGTGCGTTTCTGGTATGTGAGTATGGATTACACTCTGTACCTGTCAGTCTCTGGTATGTGAGTGTGGATTTTACCCTATACCTGTGAGTTTCTGGTATGTGAGTATGGATTTCACTCTGTACCTGTGAGTTTCTGGTATGGGATTGTGGATTTTACCCTATACCTGTGAGTTTCTGGTATGTGAGTATGGATTTCACTCTGTACCTGTCAGTTTCTGTTATGGGAGTGTGGATTTTACCCTAAACCTGTGAGTTTCTGGTATGTGAGTGTGGATTTCACTGTGTACCTGTCAGTCTCTGGTATGTGAGTGTGGATTTTACCCTATACCTGTGAGTTTCTGGTATGTGAGTGTGGATTTCACTCTGTACCTGTCAGTTTCTGGTATGTGAGTGTGGATTTTACCCTATACCTGTGAGTTTCTGGTATGTGAGTATGGATTTCACTCTGTACCTGTCAGTCTCTGTTATGTGAGTGTGGATCTTACCCTATACCTGTGAGTTTCTGGTATGTGAGTATGGATTTCACTCTGTACCTGTCAGTCTCTGGTATGTGAGTGTGGATTTTACCCTATACCTGTGAGTTTCTGGTATGTGAGTATGGATTTCACTCTGTACCTGTCAGTTTCTGGTATGTGAGTGTGGATTTTACCCTATACCTGTGAGTTTCTGGTATGTGAGTGTGGATTTCACTCTGTACCTGTCAGTTTCTGTTATGTGAGTGTGGATTTTACCCTATACCTGTGAGTTTCTGGTATGTGAGTATGGATTTCACTCTGTACCTGTCAGTCTCTGGTATGGAGTGTGGATTTTACCCTATACCTGTGAGTTTCTGGTATGTGAGTATGGATTTCACTCTGTACCTGTCAGTCTCTGTTATGTGAGTGTGGATCTTACCCTATACCTGTGAGTTTCTGGTATGTGAGTGTGGATTTCACTCTGTACCTGTCAGTTTCTGTTATGGGAGTGTGGATTTTACCCTATACCTGTGAGTTTCTGGTATGTGAGTATGGATTTCCCTCTGTACCTGTCAGTTTCTGGTATGTGAGTGTGGATTTCACTCTGTACCTGTCAGTTTCTGTTATGTGAGTGTGGATTTTACCCTATACCTGTGAGTTTCTGGTATGTGAGTATGGATTTCACTCTGTACCTGTCAGTTTCTGGTATGTGAGTGTGGATTTTACCCTATACCTGTGAGTTTCTGGTATGTGAGTGTGGATTTCACTCTGTACCTGTCAGTCTCTGGTATGGGAGTGTGGATTTTACCCTATACCTGTGAGTTTCTGGTATGTGAGTATGGATTTCACTCTGTACCTGTCATTCTCTTGTATGTGAGTGTGGATTTTACCCTATACCTGTGAGTTTCTGGTATGTGAGCATGGATTTCACTCTGTACCTGTCAGTTTCTGTTATGTGAGTGTGGATCTTACCCTTTTCCTGTGAGTTTCTGGTATGTGAGTATGGATTTCACTCTGTACCTGTCAGTCTCTGGTATGTGAGTGTGGATTATACCCTATACCTGTGAGTTTCTGGTATGTGAGTATGGATTTCACTCTGTACCTGTCAGTCTCTGGTATGTGAGTGTGGATTTCACTCTGTACCTGTCAGTCTCTGGTATGGGAGTGTGGATTTTACCCTATACCTGTGAGTTTCTGGTATGTGAGTATGGATTTCACTCTGTACCTGTCAGTCTCTGGTATGTGAGTGTGGATTTCACTCTGTACCTGTCAGTCTCTGGTATGGGAGTGTGGATTTTACCCTATACCTGTGAGTTTCTGGTATGTGAGTGTGGATTTCACTCTGTACCTGTCAGTTTCTGTTATGGGAGTGTGGATTTTACCCTATACCTGTGAGTTTCTGCTATGTGAGTATGGATTTCACTCTGCACCTGTCAGTCTCTGGTATGTGAGTATGGATTTCACTCTGTACCTGTCAGTTTCTGTTATGGGAGTGTGGATTTTACCCTATACCTGTGAGTTTCTGGTATGTGAGTGTGGATTTCACTCTGTACCTGTCAGTTTCTGTTATGGGAGTGTGGATTTTACTCTGTACCTGTGAGTTTCTGGTATGTGAGTGTGGATTTCACTCTGTACCTGTCAGTTTCTGTTATGTGAGTGTGGATTTTTCCCTGTACCTGTGAGTTTCTGGTATGTGAGTATGGATTTCACTCTGTACCTGTCAGTTTCTGGTATGTGAGTGTGGATTTCACTCTGTACCTGTGAGTTTCTGGTATGTGAGTATGGATTTCACTCTGTACCTGTCAGTTTCTGGTATGTGAGTGTGGATTTCACTCTGTACCTGTCAGTTTCTGTTATGTGAGTGTGGATTTTACCCTATACCTGTGAATTTCTGGTATGTGAGTATGGATTTCACTCTGTACCTGTAAGTTTCTGTTATGTGAGTGTGGATTTTACCCTGTACCTGTCAGTTTCTGGTATGTGAGTGTGGATTTCACTCTGTACCTGTCAGTTTCTGGTATGTGAGTGTGGATTTCACTCTGTACCTGTGAGTTTCTGGTATGTGAGTGTGGATTTCACTCTGTACCTGTCAGTTTCTGTTATGTGAGTGTGGATTTTACCCTATACCTGTGAGTTTCTGGTATGTGAGTGTGGATTTCACTCTGTACCTGTCAGTTTCTGTTATGTGAGTGTGGATTTTACCCTATACCTGTGAGTTTCTGGTATGTGAGTGTGGATTTCACTCTGTACCTGTCAGTTTCTGTTATGGGAGTGTGGATTTTACCCTATACCTGTGAGTTTCTGGTATGTGAGTATGGATTTCACTCTGTACCTGTCAGTCTCTGGTATGTGAGTGTGGTTTTTACCCTATACCTGTGAGCTTCTGGTATGTGAGTATGGATTTCACTCTGTACCTGTCAGTTTCTGGTATGTGAGTGTGGATTTTACCCTATACCTGTGAGTTTCTGGTATGTGAGTGTGGATTTCACTCTGTACCTGTCAGTTTCTGTTATGGGAGTGTGGATTTTACCCTTTCCCTGTGAGTTTCTGGTATGTGAGTATGGATTTCACTCTGTACCTGTCAGTTTCTGGTATGTGAGTGTGGATTTTACCCTATACTTGTGAGTTTCTGGTATGTGAGTCTGGATTTCACTCTGTACCTGTCAGTTTCTGTTATGTGAGTGTGGATTTTACCCTATACCTGTGAGTTTCTGGTATGTGAGTGTGGATTTCACTCTGTACCTGTCAGTTTCTGTTATGTGAGTGTGGATTTTACCCTATACCTGTGAGTTTCTGCTATGTGAGTATGGATTTCACTCTGTACCTGTCAGTTTCTGTTATGTGAGTGTGGATTTTACCCTATACCTGTGAGTTTCTGGTATGTGAGTATGGATTTCACTCTGTACCTGTCAGTCTCTTGTATGTGAGTGTGGATTTTACCCTATACCTGTGAGTTTCTGGTATGTGAGTATGGATTTCACTCTGTACCTGTCATTCTCTTGTATGTGAGTGTGGATTTTACCCTATACCTGTGAGTTTCTGGTATGTGAGTATGGATTTCACTCTGTACCTGTCAGTCTCTTGTATGTGAGTGTGGTTTTCCTCTGTATCGTTCATGCTCTGGGATGTGAGCAGTACAACTTTCATTTCCTCGTATTTGAGGGGGACTTTATACTTTACCTATCAGTTTCTGGCATGTTAGCCTTGGTTTTGCACTGCATCTGTCAATTTATGTTCTGTGAGTGTGGGTTTTAATCAGTACCTCTCAGTTTCTGCTATGTGAGTGTTTGTTTGACACTGTATCTGTCAGTGTCTTTTATGTGAGAGTTGATTTTACTCGACTGTTGCCACTCTCTGGGATGGGAGTGCGGGTTTGACTCTGTATCTGTCAGTTTCTGATTTGTGAGTTTGGGTTTTTTTTCTGTACCTGTCAGTTTCAAGTACGTGAATGTGGGTTTAATTCTGTCTCAATCAGTTTCTCCTATGGAAGAGCTTGTAAATGTTTACACCTGCCTGTCTTTGTTGTATGAGTGTGGGTTTTACACTGTATCTGTCATTTTCTAGTACGGGAATGTGTACATAATTCAGTATCTGCTAGTTTCTGGTATTTGTGAGTGAGTGTTACTCTCTAACTGTCAGTTTCCAATATGGGAATGTGTGTTTTATTCAGTATCTGCCAGTTTCTGGTATTTGTGAGTGAGTGTTACTCTCTAACTGTCAGTTTCCAATATGGGAATGTGTGTTTTATTCAGTATCTGCCAGTTTCTGGTATTTGTGAGTGAGTGTTACTCTCTAACTGTCAGTTTCCAGTATGTGATTGTGGATTCTAATAAGAACCTGCCAGTTTCTTGTACAGAAATGTGGATTTTAGTCATATCTGCCGGTCACTGTTCTGTGAGTGTATGTTTTACTCTGTTGGCCGGTGCAGACACGATGGGCCGAAATGGCCTCCTTCCGTGCTGTAACTCTCTATGATTCTATGCAGCCAGCAGCGGGCATTGACTCCATATCAGTGTCTCTCTGTTCGTGTGTGTAAGGGAGAGAAAATGGATCTGCCTGTCAGTGCAATATGTTTGGACATTGAAACAACATCTATTCCACTGCTGCAAGTGACTGTGGGATTTATAATGAAACTGTAGGAATTAGGATTACTGTGGGACTGACTGCTTCTGCTGCCTGTGATAATAGGATTGAGGCCAGTTCTGTGTCTCTGCGCTCTGTGAGTGATAATGTACTTACTGTGTGTGAGAAGGAGCTGCCTGCACTGTTCCTTGTGTTCCGGGTGGAGGAAAGATTACGTTTATTCTGGCTCATTGAAGTATTTTGATACGAGATTAATAAGAGAACAATATTTGTTGTAATATATGGACAGGTGCTGGTAGAATATAAAAATAAAGTTATAATTAACATGTATGTTTATAATAAATAAAAATATCTGTAGAGGGGCAACCGCGATACAAAGAGTGTCATTGTCTGACCTCACTGCAGTACAGCGGCACTCAGATTCTGCACACCAGTTGTGTAGGACGGTTCTATATTAAGTTATCAGCATCCAGACACAACCCAAACCCAGCACTGGACCATGAATGGGACCATCCGATTGGCACAGTCCAGGTTTATATCTCCCATTCCCAAGGGACGAAATATAAATTTCAGGAACGCTTCTTGGAATATAACCACAGGCACCTGGTCTGTACAAACAATTGTTTTCAGTCTATTGAAAGTGAGTTGAGGGCCTGTGTATTTAACAGACTGCCACAGAGCCCGGGTCCTGATGTATCTGGTGGAGCGACAATGTAACTCTCGATCACCAGCAACACGGTTCTGGAGAAGTCAACGCACTGGAACAAAATAACGATGTTTTGAAATGTCTCCTTTCACACTTCTCTCCTGCTGCCTGCAATGGAAGCTCTTTGTGAAACTGCCCACATCCTGACATTCAGGCTGTGTTTCCACTGTTCACTGTCCCAGAACAACAAACACGGTGAGACTGGAACTGAATCAGGAACATTCACTCCTGCTTTGGGTGAAGAAAGCAGCAATGATTTGAAAGAGCGAGTTGATTTTATTCAATGTTACCTAACTCAGTACAAACACAGCTGGAGAATGGCCTCTCCCTTCCCCCACTCACTACATGTTCCGGAGCTAGTTCATGCAACACTAAGCCTCTTTCAAACAGTCCCCGACTGCCGCTGAACTTACCCCGACTCAATGCCCATCTGTGGACACAGTCCCAGTGGGATGTGCTGCTTACTCGGGCCTGTGATATCTCCGCTCCGCGATGTGTTCAAAGATCATCAGCCGAGCACAGAGGAAACGGCCCCCGCTGGCAGAGCTGGGGGAGGGGGGCTCGCAGGGGCCCTTCCTGTCGGCTGAACCACTGTGTGGGGAAAGGGGGAGGAGCTGAAACGTGAAAGCTGGAGGCGGAGCTGAAGCTCAGAGGAAATAACAACAGAAAATGCTGGAAAAACTCAGCAGGTCAGGCAACATCCGTGGAGAGAAATTTGAGTTGACGTTTCGGGTTGGACCCTTCTTCAAAACTGGAAAGAAAAGAAACTAGATCGGAGGCAGGGCTGTGATTGGACAAAAGAATAAAAGAAACAAAAGAAGTAAAAGAGATTAGAAGCTAGACGAGATGGTGATAGGCTGGGATTAGGTGTAAAGTGTACTGGCAGGGCAAAAGATAGCTGCCAGGTGTGAGAGAGAAACAAAAGTAAAGGGGGGGGTGAAAGGAGTGGAACAATTACAAGAGAAAATGAAATGGGGGCCGAGCTTATGATCTGGAATGGTTGAACTCGATATTGAGTCTGGAAGGCTGCAGATTGCCTAATCGGAAGATGAGGTGCTGTTCCTCGAGTTTACGTTGAGCTTCCGTGGAACAATACAAGAGGCCAAGGACGGTGAGGTCCGAGTGGGAATGGAGCGGTGAATTAAAATGACAGGCGACCGGAAGCTCGGGGTCACCCTTACGGACTGAACGGAGGTGTTCCGCAAAGTGGTCACCCAATCTGCGTTTGGTCTCCCCAATGTAGAGGAGACCGCATCGTGAGCAGCGAATACAGTATACTAGATTGCGAGAAGTACAAGTCAATCGCTGTTTCACCTGGAAGGGGTGTTTGGGGCCCTGGATAGTGGGAAGGGGGGAGGTATAGGGGCAGGTGTTACATCTCCTCCGCTTGCACGGGAAGGTGCCAGGCGAAGGGGAAGGGCTGTTTGGGGTGATAGAGGAGTGGACTAGGGTGTCTCGGAGGGAGCAGTCCCTGCGGAATGCTGAAAGGGGAGGGGAGGGGAAGATATGTTTGGTGGTGGGATCACTTTGGAGGTAGCGGAAATGCCGGAGGATGATCCATTGAATGTGGAGGCTGGTGGGGTGAAAGGTGAGGACAAGGGGAACCCTATCGTGGTTCCGGGAGGGAGGGGCAGGGGTGAGGGCAGAAGTGCTGGAGATAGAACTGACACGGTCGAGGGCAGTGTCAACCACAGTAGAGGGGAATCCTCGGTTGCGGAAAAAGGAAGACATGTCTGAAGCACTGGTGTGGAAGGTGGCGCCGTCGGAGCAGATACGGCGGAGGCGGAGAAACTGGGAGAATGGAATAGACTCCTTACAGGAAGCGGGGTGGGAGGAAGTGTAGTCCAGATAGCTGTGGGAGTCAGTGGGCTTGTAGTAAATATTGGTCGATAACCTATCCCCAGAGATGGAGACGGAGAAGTCGAGGAAGGGAAGGGAAGAGTCCGAGATGGACCATGTGAAGGTGAGGGAAGGGTGGAAATTGGAGGCAAAGTGAATGAAATTGTCAAGTTCGGGGCGAGAGCAGGAAACGGCACCGATACAGTAATCAATGTATCGGAAAAAGAGGTGAGGGAGGGGACCCAAGTAGGACTGGAACAAAGATTGTTCCACATAGCCCACGAAAAGGCAGGCATAGCTAGGACCCATGCGGGTTCCCATGGCAACACCTTTGATTTGGCGGAAATGAGTGGAGTTAAAGGAGAAGTTATTCAATGTGAGAACAAGTTCAGCCAGGTGGAGGAGGGTGGTGATGGATGGGGACTGGTTGGGCCTCTGTTCAAGGAAGAAGCGGAGCGCCCTCAGGCCATCCTGTTGGGGGATGGAGGTGTAGAGGGATTGTACGTCCATGGTGAAAAGGAAGCGGTTGGGGCCAGGAAACTGGAAACTGTTAAAGTGGCGGAGGGCGTCCGAAGAGTCGCGGATATAGGTGGGAAGAGACTGGACAAGGGGAGAAAAGATAGAGTCGAGATAGGAAGAGATATGTTCCGTGGGGCAAGAACAGGCTGAAACGATGGGTCTACCAGGGCAGTCCTGCTTGTGGATCTTGGGAAGGAGGTAGAAGCGGGCTGTGCGGGGTTGGGGAACTACGAGGTTGGTGGCCGCGGGGGGAAGATCTCCAGAGGAGATGAGGTCAGTGACAGTCTTGGAAACGGTGGTTTGATGTTCGGTCGTGGGGTCATGGTCCAGGTGGAGGTAGGAGGAGGTGTCGGAGAGTTGGCGTTCAGCTTCCGCTAGGTAGAGGTCAGTACGCCAAACAACAACAGCACCACCCTTGTCAGCGGGTTTAATGACAATGTCAGGGTTGGATCTAAGAGAATGGAGTGCTGCATGTTCAGAGGGAGGTAGGTTGGAGTGAGTGAGGGGAGCAGAGAAATGGAGACGGCCGATGTCACGGCGACAGTTAGCGATGAAAAGATCTAGAGAGGGTAAGAGGCCAGGGGGAGGGGTCCAGGTAGAACGGGAATTCTGCAAGCGGGAGAAAGGGTCAGTTGTGCGGGGGGAAGACTCCTGGCCAGTGAAGTGGGCACGGAGACGAAGGCGGCGGAAAAAGAGCTCAACATCGGGCCGAGCTCGAAATTTATTGAGGTGGGGGCGTAAGGGGGTGAAGCTCAGGCCTTTGCTGAGGACTGATCGTTCAGGGTCAGAGAGTGGAAGGTCAGAGGGGATAGTGAAAACGCGGCAGGGGGTGGGATTGGGAGAAGGGGGGTCAGAGGAAAGTGAAGGGGAAGAAGGTTCCGGAGGGGCGTTGGTGTCCAAGAGTTGATGAAGCTTGCGATCCTTGACATCGGAAAGGAAGAAGAAAAGTTTTTTGTTGAAGCGTCGGATGAGTCGAAGGATGAAATGGAACTGTGGACCTGGGCAGCTTTGAGATAGAGTGCGCCGGTGTTGCTGAAGAGAGAAGTCGAGTGTGTTCATGTGGCGCCGCATGGCGTTGAGCGTGGATCTCAGGATGCGGCGAGAGCAGTAGTTCGAGGAACGATGAAGCTCAGAGGACGCTGTCCCTGCTCTGTCTGTCACTCTGATTCTGTCTCCTCCCAGCCTCTCTCACACTCTGCCTTTCTCAATCAGATCCGGGCTGGCTTCATGAATTCACCAGGACGGCGAGACTTTATCATTCATTTTATATGCCTGAATAAGAATTGTCAGGTCTGGAAGTGCAAAATAAGGAAATGGACTGGGAAAAGGGCGGAGCCGAGCGCCACCGTAAAGTCCTTGGTGACATCATCCAAGGCATCACCAAACAATATTACCTAATAAAGGATATACTTGCCATGGAGGGAGTGCAGCGAAGGTTCACCAGAGTGATTCCTGGGATGGCAGGACTGTCGTGTGAGGAGAGATTGGGTCGACTAGGCCAGTATTCACTGGAGTTTAGAAGAATGAGGGGGGGTCTCATTGAAACCTATAAAATTCTGTCAGGCTAGACAGACTAGATGCAGCAAGGATGTTTATGATGGCTGGGGAGTCCAGAACCAGGGGTCATAGTCTAAGGATAAGGGGTAAGCCATTTTGGACTGAAATGAGGAGGAATTTCTTCACCCAGAGAGTGGTGAACCTGTGGAATTCTCTGCCACAGAGGGTGGTGGAGGCCAGTTCATTAAATATATTCAAGAAAGAGTTGGATATATTTCTTAAGTCTAAAGGGATCAAGGGATATGGGGAGAAGGCAGGGACAGGGTACTGAATTTGAATGATCAGCCATGATCTCATTGAATGGCGGAGCAGGCTCGAAGGGCCGAATGGCCTACTCCTGCTCCTATCTTCTATGTTTCTATGTTTAACTTGAGTGTAATGGGAGAAGCGTTTATGTCGCTCTTTCAGAGATATTGTGGGTGGCTCTTAAAAGAGCCGTTGTGTTTGCAGTTTGTTCTTTCAGGACAGCGTGGAGTTTTACTTGGAGCTGGTGTATTTGGTCACCGCCTTTGTCCCTTCCGACACGGCGTGCTTGGCCAGCTCCCCGGGCAGCAGCAGGCGCACGGCGGTCTGGATCTCCCGGGAGCTGATGGTGTGCCGCTTGTTGTAATGGGCCAGGCGGGAAGCCTCACCCGTGATGCGCTCGAAAATATCGTTCACAAAGGAGTTCATGATGCTCATGGCCTTGGAAGAGATGCCTGTGTCGGGGTGAACCTGCTTCATCACTTTGTAGATGTAGATGGAGTAACTCTCCTTCCTCGACTTTCTGCGCTTCTTACCGCCCTTAGGAGGCGCTTTTTTGACGATTTTCATAACGCCCTTCTTGGCAGCTGTTTCTTCTTGTCAGCCATTGTCTCGTTCAGGGAGCAATAGATTTAAGGAAACGCTGTTCCGAGCTCGTATTATATATGTAAGAAGTCACACAACACCAGGTTATAGTCCAACAGCTTTATTTGAAATCACAAGCTTTCGGAGCGCTGCTGCTTCGTCAGGTGAAGTGAAGAAATGCATATAGGCACAGCATATATAGTCAGAGAATACTGCCAGATGTTTACAGGTAATCTTTCTAACTGCCCTTTATCACACCTCGGCTGAGAGATAATCACAGCAATCAAAGGTGTGAATGGTGTCCAAACAGGTCAGTCAGGAAAACATTACATCAAAGAACAATGAGGCGGGGTCACAGGGGGTCAAATGTTGCAGATGCTGGGGTCTGTATGAAAAACAAAAAACAAACAAAAAACTATTTTTTTTGCTGGAAATCAGAGCAGGTCCGGCCGCATCTGTAGAGAGAACAAGCCAACGACCACTCGAGTCTGGATGACAATAGTTTTTTGTTTGTTTTTGGGAGAATGTTTCATTAAATATATTCAAGAAGGAGTTAGATATTTTTCTTAAGGCTAAAGGGATCAAGGGATAAGGGGTGAAAGCAGGGACAGGGTACTGAATTTGGATGATCAGCCATGATCTCATTAAATGGCAGAACAGGCTCGAGGGGCTGAATGGCCTACTCCTGCTCCTATCTTCTATGTTTCTATGTTTTTCTGTGTCTTCCTCCTCAGTCCTGAATGGCCTACCCTTTATACTGAGGCTGTGGCCCCTGGTTCTAGACTCCGCAGCCAAGGGAAACATTCTCCCAGCACCCACCCTATCAAGCCCTGTAATAATGTTGTATGCTTCAATGAGATCCCCTCTCATTCTTCTGAATTCAAGAGAATGCAGGCCTAGTTTACTCAATCTCTTCTCATTCGACAGTTCCTCCTCCCAGGAATCAATCTCGTGAACCTTTGTTGCACTCACTCTATGGCAAGTATATGCTTCCTTAGGTAAGGAGGTCCAAATTGTACCCAGTACTCCAGGTGTGGTCTCACCAAGGCCCTATATAATTGGAGTAAGACTTCCCTATTATCTACTCCACTAGTTACATCCTCAAAGAACTCCAATATGTTTGTTAAACAGGATTTCCCTTTCATAAATCCATGCTGACTCTGCCCAATCTTACTATTAGTGTCGAAGTGCCCAGTTATTGCATCTTTTGTAAAAGATTCCAGCATTTTTCCAACTACTGATGTGATGCTAACAGGTTTATAGTTCCCCATGTTCTCTCCCTCCTTTCTTAAATAGTATACGTAGGTGAGGCGTTTTTCTGTATCTGTCAGTCTCAGGTACTGTGTGAGAGTTTGGGATTCATTCTGTATCTGTCAGCCAGTGGGACTGTGTGTGACTGTGGGTCAATTATATTCATTTCAGTCTCTGGCACTATCTGTGAAAGTGGGATTCATTCTTTATGGATGGATGTTCTTGCAATGGAGGGAGTGCAGCGAAGATTCACCAGACTGATACCTGGGATGGCAGGAATGATGTATGAGGACAGATTGGGTCAATTGGGCTTGTACTCGCTGGAGATTAGAAGAATGAGAGGGGATCTCATTGAAACTTATAAAATTCTAACAGGACTGGACAGACTAGATTCAGGAAGGATGTTCCCAATGGCGGGGGAGTCCAGAACCAGGGGTCACAGTCTAAGGATCAGGTGTTAGCCGTTTAGGACAGAGATGAGGAGGCATTTCTTCACCCAGAGAGTGGTGAACCTGTGGAATTCTCTACCACAGAATGCAGTTGAGGCCAATCCATCTAAATATATAAAGCGGCTCTTCTGTCTGTCCCGATGTCTGTCTGTCTGTCTGTCCGTTCTCTATACGTTTGAAAGTTATACAGCGTACCGACGCACGCATTGCCTCAAAAGAAAGCTTGCGATTCCGGACCGGTCATAGGCGTATTTACGTTTCGGCCAGACAAAAATCCCGCCCGCGGTATCCAAAAAACGTTCAGCGTTCCGCTCATTAGCATCTCATTAGCGACCGTGTGACGTCGAGGTCGACCAATCGGACGGGCGCGTGCCATCCTACAGTTGAGTGTCGAGTGACTCGACGATTGACCAATCCTACGCTTCGGTGACCTGACCGGTCGACCAATCGGTGCGTGTGTGGGCGGGCCTTATCCTTCTGAACCGAGGTGAGTGGCCGCCATCTTGATTTTTCACAATTTTTTCCCCCACACTTTCTGTGTGTTAGGGAAGTAAGGTAAATATTTTAATGATGTGTTAGGGAATTAAATAACAATTTAATAGCGGGGGGGGGGGGGGGAGAGCCTCGGGAAATCGCGGGGGGGGGGGGAGAGCCTCGGGAAATCGCGGTGGGGAGAGCCTCGGGAAATCGCAGAGGGGGGGTGGGGGGGGGGAGAGCCTCGGGAAATCGCGGGGGCGGGGCGAGCCTCGGGAAATTGCGGGGGGCTCGTGCCGCCCGCACTGACCGCGCATGCGCCGCCCGCCCGCCCACAGCGGCCGTCCATCAGCCGCGCGATACACGGGGGACCTCAGCTCCGGACCTCAGGCGCTAGGCAGGGGGAGGGGCCGGAGAGAGGGACAGAGGGTGGGGGTGGGCGAGGGGAGGGAGGGAGACAGGCGAGGGGAGGGAGACGGGAGGGGAGGGAGGGAGACAGGGGAGGGGAGGGAGGGAGACAGGGGAGGGGAGGGAGGGAGACAGGGGAGGGGAGGGAGGGAGACAGGGGAGCAGAGGGAGGGAGACAGGGGAGCAGAGGGAGGGAGACAGGGGAGCAGAGGGAGGGAGACAGGGGAGGGGAGGGAGGGAGACAGGGGAGGGAGGGAGGGGAGGGAGAGGAGAGGAGGGGAGGGAGAGGAGAGGAGAGGAGAGGAGGGGAGGGAGAGGAGGGGAGGGGAGAGAGAGATAGGACAGGAAGAGAACATGACAGGGAGAGGGGGGACACACAGGGGCAGGGAGACCAAGCGCCCCAAAATTGCCTTCGCAACGCGGGGCTCCCCAGCAAGTTAAATATATTCAAGAAGGAGTTTGATATTTTTCTTAAGGCTAAAGGGATCAAGGGATAAGGGGTGAAAGCAGGGACAGGGTACTGAATTTGGATGATCAGCCAGGATCTCATTAAATGGCGGAACAGGCTCGAGGGGCTGAATTGCCTACTCCTGCTCCTATCGTCTATGTTTCTATGTTTATCAATCAGTCTTTGGTATTGTGTGTGAGTGTGGGATTCCTTCTGTATCTATTAATCTCTGGTTCTGTATGTGTATGCGTGGCAATAATTTTCTATCTCTCCATTTCTGGTACTGGTAAGACTCATCCTGCAACTATCTGTACTTTTAATTGCACCCTGCATGTCACTCACTGGAACTGTGTGTGCTGTTGGTATTAATTCTATATCTGACAGTCTCTGGTACTGTGCGCAATTAGTCTGTATCTGTCAGTATCCAATATGTGAGTGTGGGATTCAATCTCTGTCTCTCAGTCTGTGGTAGTGTGTGTGTGTGGAATTCATTCTGTATCTCTCTGTCTCTGGTAGTGTGTGTGAGTGTGGGATTCATCCTGTATCTGTCAGTCTCCAGTAGTGCGAGTGTGGGATTCATCCTGTATCTCTTTGTCTCTGGTAGCGTGTGTGAGTGTGGGATTCATTCTGTATCTGTCACTCTCTGGTACTGAGTGTGAGAATGTGATTCATTCTGTATCTTTCACTCTCTGATAGTGTGTGTGAGTGTGGGATTCATTCTGTATCTCTCAGTCTCTGGTAGTGTGTGTGAGTGTGGAATTCATTCTGTATCTCTCTGTCTCTGGTAGTGTGTGTGAGTGTGGGATTCATTCTGTATCTCTCTGTCTCTGGTCGTGTGTGTGAGTGTGGGATTCATTCTGTATCTCTCAGTCTCTGGTAGTGTGTGTGAGTGTGGAATTCATTCTGTATCTCTCTGTCTCTGGTAGTGTGTGTGAGTGTGGGATTCATTCTGTATCTCTCAGTCTCTGGTAGTGAGTGTGAGTGTGGGATTCATTCTGTATCTCGCAGTCTCTGGTACTGTGTGTGAGTGTGGAATTCATTCTGTATCTCTTAGTCTCTGGTAGTGCGAGTCTGGGTTTCATTCTGTATCTGTCAGTCTCTGGTAGTGTGAGTTTGGGAATCATTCTGTATCTCTCAGTCTCTGGTACTGTGCGTGAGTGTGGGATTCATTCTGTATCAGTCAGTCTCTGGTAGTGTGAGTGTGGGAATCATTCTGTATCTCTCAGTCTCTGGTAGTGTGTGTGAGTGTGGGATTCACTCTGTATCTGTCAGTCTCCAGTAGTGCGAGTGTGGCATTCTGTCTGTATCTGAGAGTCTCTGGTAGTGTGTGTGATTGTGGAATTCCTTCTGTATTTGTCAGTCTCCAGTAGTGCGAGTGTGGCATTATGTCTGTATCTGTGAGTCTCTGGTAGTGTGTGTGAGTGTGGGATTCATTCTGTATCTCTCAGTCTCTGGTAGTGTGTATGAGTGTGGGAATTCATTCTGTATCTGTCAGTCTCCAGTAGAGTGAGTGTGGGAATCATTCTGTATCTGTCAGTCTCTGGTAGTGTGTGTGAGTGTGGGATTCATTCTGTATCTCTCAGTCTCTGGAAGTGTGTGTGAGTGTGGGAGTCATTCTGTATCTCTCAGTCTCTGGTAGTGAGAGTTTGGGAATCATTCTGTATCTCTCAGTCTCTGGTACTGTGTGTGAGTGTGGGATTCATTCTGTATCTCTCAGTCTCTGGTAGTGCGAGTGTGGGATTCATTCTGTATCTCAGTCTCTGGTAGTGTGAGTGTGGGATTCATTCTGTATCTCTCAGTCTCTGGTAGTGTGTGAGAGTGTGGGATTCATTCTGTATCTCTCTGTCTTTGGTAGTGTGTGTGAGTGTGGGATTCATTCTGTATCTGTCACTCTCTGGTACTGTGTGTGAGTGTGTGATTCATTCTGTATCTTTCACTCTTTGGTAGTGTGTGTGAGTGTGGGATTCATTCTGTATCTCTCTGTCTCTGGTAGTGTGTGTGAGTGTGGAATTCATTCTGCATCTGTCAGTCTCTGGTAGTGTGTGTGAGTGTGGGATTCATTCTATATCTCAGTCTCTGGTAGTTTGTGTGAGTGTGGGATTAATTCTGTATCTTTCACTCTCTGGTAGTGTGTGTGAGTGTGGGAATCATTCTGTATCTCTCAGTCTCTGGTAGTGTGTGTGAGTGTAGGATTCATTCTGTATCTGTCAGTCTCCAGTAGTGCGAGTGTGGCATTCTGTCTGTATCTGTGAGTCTCTGGTTCTGTGTGTGAGTGTGGGATTCATTCTGTATCTCTGTCTCTGTTAGTGTGTGTGAGTTTGGGATTCATTCTGTATCTGTCAGTCTCCAGTAGTGTGTGTGAGTGTGGGATTCATTCTCTATCTGTCAGTCTCTGGTAGTGCGAGTGTGGGATTCATTCTGTATCTCTCAGTCTCTGGTACTGTGCGTGAGTGTGGGATTCATTCTGTATCTGTCAGTCTCTGGTAGTGTGAGTGTGGGATTAATTCTGTATCTCTCTGTCTCTGGTAGTGTGAGTGTGGGATTCATTCTGTATCTGTCAGTCTCTGGTAGTGTGTGAGAGTTTGGGATTCATTCTGTATCTCTCAGTCTCTGGTAGTGTGTGCGAATGTGGGATTCATTCTGTATCTCTTAGTCTCTGGTAGTGCGAGTGTGGGATTCATTCTGTATCTCTCAGTCTGGTAGTGCGAGTGTGGGATTCATTCTGTATCTCTCAGTCTCTGGAAGTGTGAGTTTGGGAATCATTCTGTATCTCTTAGTCTCTGGTACTGTGCGTGAGTGTGGGATTCATTCTCTATCTCTCAGTCTCTGGTAGTGCGAGTGTGGGATTCATTCTGTATCTTTCACTCTCTGGTACTGTGTGTGAGTGTGGAATTCATTCTGTATCTGTCAGTCTCTGGTAGTGTGTGTGAGTGTGGGATTCATTCTGTATCTCTCAGTCTCTGGTAGTGTGTGTGTGAGTGTGGGAATCAATCTGTATTTGTCAGTCTCCAGTTGTGCGAGTGTGGCATTCTGTCTGTATCTGTGAGTCTCTGGTAGTGTCTGTGAGTGTGTAATTTCTTCTGTATCTGTCAGTCTCCAGTAGTGTGAGTGTGGGATTCATTCTGTATCTCTCTGTCTCTGGTAGTGTGTGTGAGTTTGGGATTCATTCTGTATCTGTCAGTCTCCAGTAGTGTAAGTGTGGGATTCATTCTGTATCTCTCTGTCTCTGGTAGTGTGTGTGAGTTTGGGATTCATTCTGTATCTGTCAGTCTCCAGTAGTGTAAGTGTGGGATTCATTCTGTATCTGTCAGTCTCTGGTACTGTGTGTGAGTGTGTGATTCATTCTGTATCTGTCAGTCTCTGGTAGTGTGTGTGCGAGTGTGGGAATTCATTCTGTATCTGTCTGTCTCCAATAGTGTGAGTGTGGGAATCATTCTGTATCTCTCAGTCTCTGGTACTGTGTGTGATTGTGTGATTCATTCTGTATCTGTCAGTCTCCAGTAGTGTAAGTATGGGATTCATTCTGTATCCCTCAGTCTCTGGTACAGTGTGTGTGTGTGTGATTCATTCTGTATCAGTCAGTCTCTGGTAGTGTGTGTGCGAGTGTGGGAATTCATTCTGTATCTGTCTGTCTCCAGTAGTGTGAGTGTGGGAATCATTCTGTTTCTCTCAGTCTCTGGTAGTGTGTGTGAGTGTGGGATTCATTCTGTATCAGTCAGTCTCTGGTTGTGTGAGTGTGGGAATCATTCTGTATCTCTCAGTCTCAGGTAGTGTGTGTGAGTGTGGGAATTCATTCTGTATCTGTCAGTCTCCAGTAGAGTGAGTGTGGGATTCATTCTGTATCTCTCAGTCTCTGGTAGTGTGTGTGTGAGTGTGGGATGCATTCTGTATCTCTCAGTCTCTGGTAGTGTGTGTGAGTGTGGGATTCATTCTGTATCTCTCAGTCTCTGGTAGTGTATGTGAGTGTGGGATTCATTCTATATCTGTCACTCTCTGGTAGTGCGAGTGTGGGATTCATTTTATATCTCTCAGTCTCTGGTACTGTGTGTGAGTGTGTGATTCATTCTGTATCTTTCACTCTCTGGTAGTGTGTGAGTGTGGGATTCATTCTGTATCTCTCAGTCATTGCTGGTGTGTGTGAGTGTGGGATTCATTCTGTATCTTTCACTCTCTGGTAGTGTGTGAGAGTGTGGAATTCATTCTGTATCTCTCAGTCATTGCTGGTGTGTGTGAGTGTGGGATTCATTCTGTATCTCGCAGTCTCTTGTAGTGTGTGTGAGTGTGGGATTAATTCTGTATCTGTCAGTCTCTGGTAGTGTGTGTGTGAGTGTGGGATTCATTCTATATCTCTCAGTCTCTGGCAGTGCGAGTGTGGGATTCATTCTGAATCTCTCAGTCTCTGGTAGTGTGTGTGAGTGTGGGATTCATTCTGTATCAGTCAGTCTCTGGTAGTGTGAGTGTGTGGGAATTCATTCTGTATCTCTCAGTCTCTGGTACTGTGTGTGAGTGTGGGATTCATTCTCTATCTCTCAGTCTCTGGTAGTGTGAGTGTGGGATTCATTCTGTATCTCTCAGTCTCTGGTAGTGTGTGTGAGTGTGGGATTCATTCTCTATCTCTCAGTCTCTGGTAGTGCGAGTGTGGGATTCATTCTGAATCTCTCAGTCTCTGGTAGTGTGTGTGAGTGTGGGATTCATTCTGTATCAGTCAGTCTCTGGTAGTGTGAGTGTGTGGGAATTCATTCTGTATCTCTCAGTCTCTGGTACTGTGTGTGAGTGTGGAATTCCTTCTGTATCTCTCAGTCTCTGGTAGTGTGTGTGAGTGTGGGATTCATTCTCTATCTCTCAGTCTCTGGTACTGTGTGTGAGTGTGGGATTCATTCTCTATCTCTCAGTCTCTGGTAGTGTGAGTGTGGGATTCATTCTCTATCTCTCAGTCTCTGGTAGTGTGTGTGAGTGTGGGATTCATTCTGTATCTGTCAGTCTCTGGTAGTGCGAGTGTGGGATTCATTTTATATCTCTCAGTCTCTGGTAGTGTGAGTGTGGGATTCATTCTGTGTCTGTCAGTCTCCAGTAGAGTGAGTGTGGGATTCATTCTGTATCTCTCAGTCTCTGGTAGTGTGTGTGAGTGTGGGATTCATTCTGTATCTGTCAGTCTCTGGTAGTGCGAGTGTGGGATTCATTTTTTATCTCTCAGTCTCTGGTAGTGAGAGTTTGGGATTCATTCTGTATCTGTCAGTCTCTGGTACTGTGTGTGAGTGTGTGATTCATTCTGTATCTTTCACTCTCTGGTAGTGTGTGTGAGTGTGGAATTCATTCTGTATCTCTCAGTCATTGCTAGTGTGTGTGAGTGTGGGATTCATTCTGTATCTCTCAGTCTCTGGTAGTGTGTGTGAGTGTGGAATTCATTCTGTATCTGTCAGTCTCTGGTAGTGTGAGTGTGGAATTCATTCTGTATCTCTCAGTCTCTGGTAGTGTGAGTGTGGGATTCATTCTGTATTTCTCAGTCTCTGGTAGTGTGTGTGTGTGGAATTCATTCTGTATCTCTCTGTCTCTGGTTGTGCAAATGTGGGAATCATTCTGTATCTGTGAGTCTCTGGTAGTGTGTGTGAGTGTGGGATTCCTTCTGTATCTCTCAGTCTCTGGTAGTGTGTGTGAGTATGGGATTCATTCTGTATCCGTCAGTCTCTGGTAGTGTGAGTGTGGGATTCATTCTGTATCTCTCAGTCTCTGGTAGTGTGAGTATGGGATTCATTCTGTATCTCTCAGTCTTTGGTACTGTGTGTGAGTGTGGGAATCATTCTGTATCTGTCAGTCTCTGGTAGTGTGTGTGAGTGTGTGATTCATTCTGTATCTTTCACTCTCTGGTAGTGTGTGAGAGTGTGGAATTCATTCTGTATCTCTCAGTCTCTGGTAGTGTGTGTGTGTGTGAGTGTGGGAATCATTCTGTATTTGTCAGTCTCCAGTAGTGTGAGTGTGGGATTCATTCTGTATCTCTCAGTCTCTGGTAGTGTGTGTGCGTGAGTGTGGGAATTCATTCTGCATCTGTCAGTCTCCAGTAGTGTGAGTGTGGGAATCATTCTGTTTCTCTCAATCTCTGGTAGTGTGTGTGTGGGATTCATTCTGTATCTCTCAGTCTCTGGTAGTGTGTGTGAGTGTGGGATTCATTCTGTATCTCTTTATCTCTTGTAGTATGTGTGAGTGTGCGATTCATTCTTTATCTGTCAGTCTCCAGTAGTGTCTGTGAGTGTGCGATTCATTCTGTATCTGTCAGTCTCTGGTAGTGCGAGTGTGGGAATCATTCTGTATCACTCAGTCTCTGGTAGTGTGTGTGAGTGTGGGATTCATTCTGTATCTCTCAGTCTCTGGTAGTGTGTGTGAGTGTGGAATTCATTCTGTATCTCTCTGTCTCTGGTACTGTGTGTGAGAGTGGGATTCATTCTGTATCTTTCACTCTCTGGTAGTGTGTGTGAGTGTGGAATTAATTCTGTATCTCACAGTCTTTGGTAGTGTGTGTGAGTGTGGAATTCATTCTGTACCTCTCAGTCTCTGGTACTGTGTGTGAGTGTGGGATTCATTCTGTATCTCTCAGTCTCTGGTAGTGTGAGTGTGGAATTCATTCTGTACCTTTCAGTCTCTGGTAGTGTGTGAGAGTGTGGAATTCATTCTGTATCTCTCAGTCATTGCTAGTGTGTGTGAGTGTGGGATTAATTCTGTATCTCGCAGTCTCTGGTAGTGTGTGTGAGTGTGGGATTAATTCTGTATCTGTCAGTCTCTGGTAGTGTGTGTGTGAGTGTGGGATTCATTCTATATCTCTCAGTCTCTGGCAGTGCGAGTGTGGGATTCATTCTGAATCTCTCAGTCTCTGGTAGTGTGTGTGAGTGTGGGATTCATTCTGTATCAGTCAGTCTCTGGTAGTGTGAGTGTGTGGGAATTCATTCTGTATCTCTCAGTCTCTGGTACTGTGTGTGAGTGTGGGATTCATTCTCTATCTCTCAGTCTCTGGTAGTGTGAGTGTGGGATTCATTCTGTATCTCTCAGTCTCTGGTAGTGTGTGTGAGTGTGGGATTCATTCTCTATCTCTCAGTCTCTGGTAGTGCGAGTGTGGGATTCATTCTGAATCTCTCAGTCTCTGGTAGTGTGTGTGAGTGTGGGATTCATTCTGTATCAGTCAGTCTCTGGTAGTGTGAGTGTGTGGGAATTCATTCTGTATCTCTCAGTCTCTGGTACTGTGTGTGAGTGTGGAATTCCTTCTGTATCTCTCAGTCTCTGGTAGTGTGTGTGAGTGTGGGATTCATTCTCTATCTCTCAGTCTCTGGTACTGTGTGTGAGTGTGGGATTCATTCTCTATCTCTCAGTCTCTGGTAGTGTGAGTGTGGGATTCATTCTCTATCTCTCAGTCTCTGGTAGTGTGTGTGAGTGTGGGATTCATTCTGTATCTGTCAGTCTCTGGTAGTGCGAGTGTGGGATTCATTTTATATCTCTCAGTCTCTGGTAGTGTGAGTGTGGGATTCATTCTGTGTCTGTCAGTCTCCAGTAGAGTGAGTGTGGGATTCATTCTGTATCTCTCAGTCTCTGGTAGTGTGTGTGAGTGTGGGATTCATTCTGTATCTGTCAGTCTCTGGTAGTGCGAGTGTGGGATTCATTTTTTATCTCTCAGTCTCTGGTAGTGAGAGTTTGGGATTCATTCTGTATCTGTCAGTCTCTGGTACTGTGTGTGAGTGTGTGATTCATTCTGTATCTTTCACTCTCTGGTAGTGTGTGTGAGTGTGGAATTCATTCTGTATCTCTCAGTCATTGCTAGTGTGTGTGAGTGTGGGATTCATTCTGTATCTCTCAGTCTCTGGTAGTGTGTGTGAGTGTGGAATTCATTCTGTATCTGTCAGTCTCTGGTAGTGTGAGTGTGGAATTCATTCTGTATCTCTCAGTCTCTGGTAGTGTGAGTGTGGGATTCATTCTGTATTTCTCAGTCTCTGGTAGTGTGTGTGTGTGGAATTCATTCTGTATCTCTCTGTCTCTGGTTGTGCAAATGTGGGAATCATTCTGTATCTGTGAGTCTCTGGTAGTGTGTGTGAGTGTGGGATTCCTTCTGTATCTCTCAGTCTCTGGTAGTGTGTGTGAGTATGGGATTCATTCTGTATCCGTCAGTCTCTGGTAGTGTGAGTGTGGGATTCATTCTGTATCTCTCAGTCTCTGGTAGTGTGAGTATGGGATTCATTCTGTATCTCTCAGTCTTTGGTACTGTGTGTGAGTGTGGGAATCATTCTGTATCTGTCAGTCTCTGGTAGTGTGTGTGAGTGTGTGATTCATTCTGTATCTTTCACTCTCTGGTAGTGTGTGAGAGTGTGGAATTCATTCTGTATCTCTCAGTCTCTGGTAGTGTGTGTGTGTGTGAGTGTGGGAATCATTCTGTATTTGTCAGTCTCCAGTAGTGTGAGTGTGGGATTCATTCTGTATCTCTCAGTCTCTGGTAGTGTGTGTGCGTGAGTGTGGGAATTCATTCTGCATCTGTCAGTCTCCAGTAGTGTGAGTGTGGGAATCATTCTGTTTCTCTCAATCTCTGGTAGTGTGTGTGTGGGATTCATTCTGTATCTCTCAGTCTCTGGTAGTGTGTGTGAGTGTGGGATTCATTCTGTATCTCTTTATCTCTTGTAGTATGTGTGAGTGTGCGATTCATTCTTTATCTGTCAGTCTCCAGTAGTGTCTGTGAGTGTGCGATTCATTCTGTATCTGTCAGTCTCTGGTAGTGCGAGTGTGGGAATCATTCTGTATCACTCAGTCTCTGGTAGTGTGTGTGAGTGTGGGATTCATTCTGTATCTCTCAGTCTCTGGTAGTGTGTGTGAGTGTGGAATTCATTCTGTATCTCTCTGTCTCTGGTACTGTGTGTGAGAGTGGGATTCATTCTGTATCTTTCACTCTCTGGTAGTGTGTGTGAGTGTGGAATTAATTCTGTATCTCACAGTCTTTGGTAGTGTGTGTGAGTGTGGAATTCATTCTGTACCTCTCAGTCTCTGGTACTGTGTGTGAGTGTGGGATTCATTCTGTATCTCTCAGTCTCTGGTAGTGTGAGTGTGGAATTCATTCTGTACCTTTCAGTCTCTGGTAGTGTGTGAGAGTGTGGAATTCATTCTGTATCTCTCAGTCATTGCTAGTGTGTGTGAGTGTGGGATTAATTCTGTATCTCGCAGTCTCTGGTAGTGTGTGTGAGTGTGGGATTAATTCTGTATCTGTCAGTCTCTGGTAGTGTGTGTGTGAGTGTGGGATTCATTCTATATCTCTCAGTCTGTGGCAGTGTGAGTGTGGGATTCATTCTGTATCTCTCAGTCTCTGGTAGTGTGAGTTTGGGAATCATTCTGTATCTCTCAGTCTCTGGTACTGTGTGTGAGTGTGGGATTCATTCTCTATCTCTCAGTCTCTGGTAGTGCGAGTGTGGGATTCATTCTGAATCTCTCAGTCTCTGGTAGTGTGTGTGAGTGTGGGAATCATTCTGTATCTCTCAGTCTCTGGTAGTGCGAGTGTGTGATTCATTCTGTATCAGTCAGTCTCTGGTAGTGTGAGTGTGGGATTCATTCTGTATCTCTCAGTCTCTGGTAGTGTGTGTGAGTGTGGGATTCATTCTGTATCTGTCAGTCTCTGGTAGTGCGAGTGTGGGATTCATTTTATATCTCTCAGTCTCTGGTAGTGTGAGTGTGGGATTCATTCTGTGTCTGTCAGTCTCCAGTAGAGTGAGTGTGGGATTCATTCTGTATCTCTCAGTCTCTGGTAGTGTGTGTGAGTGTGGGATTCATTCTGTATCTGTCAGTCTCTGGTAGTGCGAGTGTGGCATTCTGTCTGTATCTCTCAGTCTCTGGTAGTGTGAGTGTGGGATTCATTCTGTATCTCTCAGTCTCTGGTAGTGTGAGTGTGGGAATCATTCTGTATCTGTCAGTCTCTGGTAGTGTGTGTGAGTGTGTGATTCATTCTGTATCTTTCACTCTCTGGTAGTGTGTGAGAGTGTGGAATTCATTCTGTATCTCTCAGTCTCTGGTAGTGTGTGTGTGTGTGTGTGAGTGTGGGAATCATTCTGTATTTGTCAGTCTCCAGTAGTGTGAGTGTGGGATTCATTCTGTATCTCTCAGTCTCTGGTAGTGTGTGTGCGTGAGTGTGGGAATTCATTCTGCATCTGTCAGTCTCCAGTAGTGTGAGTGTGGGAATCATTCTGTTTCTCTCAATCTCTGGTAGTGTGTGTGTGGGATTCATTCTGTATCTCTCAGTCTCTGGCAGTGTGTGTGAGTGTGGGATTCTTTCTGTATTTGTCAGTCTCCAGTCGTGCGAGTGTGGCATTCTGTCTGTATCTGAGAGTCTCTGGTAGTGTGTGTGAGTGTGGGAATACATTCTGTATCTGTCAGTCTCCATTAGTGCGAGTGTGGCATTCTGACTGTATCTCTCGGCCTCTGCGAGTGTGGCATTCTGTCTGTATCTCTCGGCCTCTGGTAGTGTGTGTGTGAGTGTGGAATTCATTCTGTATTTGTCAGTCTCCAGTAGTGCGAGTGTGGCATTCTGTCTGTATCTCTCAGCCTCTGGTAGTGTGTGTGTGAGTGTGGGATTCATTCTGTATCTGTCAGTCTCCAGTAGTGTATGTGAGTGTGGGATTCATTCTGTATCTCTCAGTCTCTGGTACTGTGTGTGAGTGTGGAATTCCTTCTGTATCTCTCAGTCTCTGGTAGTGTGTGTGAGTGTGGGATTCATTCTGTATCTCTCAGTATCTGGTCGTGCGAGTGTGGGATTCATTCTGGATCTCTCAGTATCTGGTCGTGCGAGTGTGGGATTCATTCTGTATCTCTTAGTCTCTGGTAGTGTGCGTGAGTGTGGGATTCATTCTGTATCTCTCAGTCTCTGGTAGTGTGCGTGAGTGTGGGATTCATTCTGTATCTCTTAGTCTCTGGTAGTGTGTGTGAGTGTGGGATTCATTCTGTATCTCTCAGTCTCTGGTAGTGTGCGTGAGTGTGGGATTCATTCTGTATCTCTTAGTCTCTGGTAGTGTGTGTGAGTGTGGGATTCATTCTGTATCTCTCAGTCTCCAGTAGTGTGTGTGAGTGTGGGATTCATTCTGTATCTGTCAGTCTCTGGTAGTGCGAGTGTGGGATTCATTCTGGATCTCTCAGTCTCTGGTAGTGTGATTGTGGGATTCAATCTGTATCTCTCAGTCTCTGGTAGTGTGAGTGTGGGATTCAATCTGTATCTCTCAGTCTCTGGTAGTGCGAGTGTGGGATTCATTCTGTATCACTCAGTCTCTGGAAGTGTGTGTGAGTGTGGGATTTATTCTGTATCTCTCAGTCTCTGGTACTGTGTGTGAGTGTGGAATTCATTCTGTATCTCTCAGTCGTTGGTAGTGTGTGTGAGTGTGGGATTCATTCTGTATCTTTCACTCTCTAGTAGTGTGTGTGAGTGTGGAATTCATTCTGTATCTCTCAGTCTCTGGTAGTGTGAGTGTGGGAATCATTCTGTATTTGTCAGTCCCCCGTAGTGTGAGTGTGGGAATCATTCTGTATCACTCAGTCTCTGGAAGTGTGTGTGAGTGTGGGATTTATTCTGTATCTCTCAGTCTCTGGTAGTGTGTGTGAGTGTGGAATTCATTCTGTATCTCTCTGTCTCTGGTAGTGTGTGTGAGTGTGGGATTCATTCTGTATCTCTCAGTCTCTGGTAGTGTGAGTGTGGGAATCATTCTGTATTTGTCAGTCCCCAGTAGTGTGAGTGTGGGAATCATTCTGTATCACTCAGTCTCTGGTACTGTGTGTGAGTGTGGGATTCATTCTGTATCTCTCAGTCTCTGGTAGTGTGAGTGTGGAATTCATTCTGTACCTTTCAGTCTCTGGTAGTGTGTGAGAGTGTGGGAATCATTCTGTATTTGTCAGTCTCCAGTTGTGCGAGTGTGACATTCTGTCTGTATCTGTGAGCCTCTGGTAGTGTGTGTGTGGAATTCCTTCTGTATCGCTCTGTCTCTGGTAATGTGTGTGAGTGTGGGATTCATTCTATTTCTCTTTGTCTCTGGTACTGTGCGTGAGTGTGGGATTCATTCTGTATCTCTCAGTCTCTGGTAGTGCGAGTGTGGGATTCATTCTGTATCTCTCAGTCTCTGGTAGTGTGTGTGAGTGTGGGATTCATTCTGTATCTCTCAGTCTCTGGTAGTGCGAGTGTGGGATTCATTCTGTACCTCTCAGTCTCTGGTAGTGTGTGTGAGTGTGCGATTCATTCTATATCTCTCAGTCTCTGGTAGTGCGAGTGTGGGATTCATTCTGTATCTGTCAGTCTCTGATAGTGTGTGTGAGTGTGGTATTCATTCTGTATCTCTCTGTCTCTGGTAGTGTGTGTGAGTTTGGGATTTATTCTGTATCTGTCAGTCTCCAGTAGTGTGTGCGAGTGTGGGATTCATTTTGTATCTCTCAGTCTCTGGAAGTGTGAGTGTGTGATTCATTCTGTATCTCTCAGTCTCTGGTACTGTGTGTGAGTGTGGGAATCATTCTGTATCTGTCAGTCTCTGGTACTGTGTGTGAGTGTGGGAATCATTCTGTATCTCTCAGTCTCTGGTAGTGTGTGTGAGTGTGGAATTCATTCTGTATCTCTCTGTCTCTGGTAGTGCGAATGTGGGAATCATTCTGTATCTGTGAGTTTCTGGTAGTGTGTGTGAGTGTGGAATTCATTCTGTATCTGTCAGTCTTTAGTCGTGTGAGTGTGGGATTCATTCTGTATCTCTCTGTCTCTGGTAGTGTGTGTGTGAGTTTGGGATTCATTCTGTATCTGTCAGTCTCCAGTAGTGTATGTGAGTGTGGGATTCATTCTGTATCTCTCAGTCTCTGGTACTGTGTGTGAGTTTGGGATTCATTCTGTATCTTTCACTCTCTGGTAGTGCCTGTGAGTGTGGAATTCATTCTGTATCTGTGAGTCTCTGGTAGTTTGTGTGAGTGTGGAATTCCTTCTGTATTTGTCAGTCTCCAGTAGTGCGAGTGTGGCATTCTGTCTGTATCTCTCAGCCTCTGGTAGTGTGTGTGTGAGTGTGGAATTCATTCTGTATCTGTCAGTCTCCAGTAGTGTGAGTGTGGGATTCATTCTGTATCTCTCTGTGTCTGGTAGTGTGTGTGTGAGTTTGGGATTCATTCTGTATCTCTCAGTCTCTGGTAGTGTTTGTGAGTGTGGGATTCATTCTGCATCTGTCAGTCTCTGGTAGTGTGTGTGAGTGTGGGATTCATTCTGTATCTCTCAGTCTCTGGTAGTGTGTGTGAGTGTGGGATTCATTCTGTATCTCTCAGTCTCTGGTAGTGTGTGTGAGTGTGGGATTCATTCTGTATCTCTCAGTCTCTGGTAGTGTGTGTGAGTGTGGGATTCATTCTGTATCTGTCAGTCTCTGGTAGTGCGAGTGTGGGATTCATTCTGTATCTCTCAGTCTCTGGTACTGTGCGTGAGTGTGGGATTCATTCTGTATCTGTCAGTCTCTGGTAGTGTGAGTGTGGGATTCATTCTGTATCTCTGTCTCTGGTAGTGTGTGTGAGTGTGGGAATCATTCTGTATTTGTCAGTCTCCAGTAGCGTGAGTGTGGGAATCATTCTGTATCTTTCACTCCCTGGTAGTGTGTGTGAGTGTGGGATTCATTCTGTACCTCTCAGTCTCTGGTAGTGCGAGTATGGGATTCATTCTGTATCTTTCTGTCTCTGGTACTGTGTGTGAGTGTGGGAATCATTTTCTATCTGTCAGTCTCTGGTACGGTGTGTGAGTGTGGGATTCATTCTGTATCTGTCAGTCTCCAGTAGTGTATGTGAGTGTGGGATTCATTCTGTATCTCTCAGTCTCTGGTACTGTGTGTGAGTGTGGAATTCCTTCTGTATCTCTCAGTCTCTGGTAGTGTGTGTGAGTGTGGGATTCATTCTGTATCTCTCAGTATCTGGTAGTGCGAGTGTGGGATTCATTCTGGATCTCTCAGTCTCTGGTAGTGTGAGTGTGGGATTCAATCTGTATCTCTCAGTCTCTGGTAGTGTGCGTGAGTGTGGGATTCATTCTGTATCTCTTAGTCTCTGGTAGTGTGCGTGAGTGTGGGATTCATTCTGTATCTCTCAGTCTCTGGTAGTGTGCGTGAGTGTGGGATTCATTCTGTATCTCTTAGTCTCTGGTAGTGTGTGTGAGTGTGGGATTCATTCTGTATCTCTCAGTCTCCAGTAGTGTGTGTGAGTGTGGGATTCATTCTGTATCTGTCAGTCTCTGGTAGTGCGAGTGTGGGATTCATTCTGGATCTCTCAGTCTCTGGTAGTGTGATTGTGGGATTCAATCTGTATCTCTCAGTCTCTGGTAGTGTGAGTGTGGGATTCAATCTGTATCTCTCAGTCTCTGGTAGTGCGAGTGTGGGATTCATTCTGTATCTCTCAGTCTCTGGTACTGTGTGTGAGTGTGGAATTAATTCTGTATCTCTCAGTCGTTGGTAGTGTGTGTGAGTGTGGGATTCATTCTGTATCTTTCACTCTCTAGTAGTGTGTGTGAGTGTGGAATTCATTCTGTATCTCTCAGTCTCTGGTAGTGTGAGTGTGGGAATCATTCTGTATTTGTCAGTCCCCAGTAGTGTGAGTGTGGGAATCATTCTGTATCACTCAGTCTCTGGAAGTGTGTGTGAGTGTGGGATTCATTCTGTATCTCTCAGTCTCTGGTAGTGTGTGTGAGTGTGGAATTCATTCTGTATCTCTCTGTCTCTGGTAGTGTGTGTGAGTGTGGGATTCATTCTGTATCTCTCAGTCTCTGGTACTGTGTGTGAGTGTGGGATTCATTCTGTATCTCTCAGTCTCTGGTAGTGTGAGTGTGGAATTCATTCTGTACCTTTCAGTCTCTGGTAGTGTGTGAGAGTGTGGGAATCATTCTGTATTTGTCAGTCTCCAGTTGTGCGAGTGTGACATTCTGTCTGTATCTGTGAGCCTCTGGTAGTGTGTGTGTGGAATTCCTTCTGTATCGCTCTGTCTCTGGTAATGTGTGTGAGTGTGGGATTCATTCTATTTCTCTTTGTCTCTGGTACTGTGCGTGAGTGTGGGATTCATTCTGTATCTCTCAGTCTCTGGTAGTGCGAGTGTGGGATTCATTCTGTATCTCTCAGTCTCTGGTAGTGTGTGTGAGTGTGGGATTCATTCTGTATCTCTCAGTCTCTGGTAGTGCGAGTGTGGGATTCATTCTGTACCTCTCAGTCTCTGGTAGTGTGTGTGAGTGTGCGATTCATTCTATATCTCTCAGTCTCTGGTAGTGCGAGTGTGGGATTCATTCTGTATCTGTCAGTCTCTGATAGTGTGTGTGAGTGTGGTATTCATTCTGTATCTCTCTGTCTCTGGTAGTGTGTGTGAGTTTGGGATTTATTCTGTATCTGTCAGTCTCCAGTAGTGTGTGCGAGTGTGGGATTCATTTTGTATCTCTCAGTCTCTGGAAGTGTGAGTGTGTGATTCATTCTGTATCTCTCAGTCTCTGGTACTGTGTGTGAGTGTGGGAATCATTCTGTATCTGTCAGTCTCTGGTACTGTGTGTGAGTGTGGGAATCATTCTGTATCTCTCAGTCTCTGGTAGTGTGTGTGAGTGTGGAATTCATTCTGTATCTCTCTGTCTCTGGTAGTGCGAATGTGGGAATCATTCTGTATCTGTGAGTTTCTGGTAGTGTGTGTGAGTGTGGAATTCATTCTGTATCTGTCAGTCTTTAGTCGTGTGAGTGTGGGATTCATTCTGTATCTCTCTGTCTCTGGTAGTGTGTGTGTGAGTTTGGGATTCATTCTGTATCTGTCAGTCTCTGGTACTGTGTGTGAGTTTGGGATTCATTCTGTATCTTTCACTCTCTGGTAGTGCCTGTGAGTGTGGAATTCATTCTGTATCTGTGAATCTCTGGTAGTTTGTGTGAGTGTGGAATTCCTTCTGTATTTGTCAGTCTCCAGTAGTGCGAGTGTGGCATTCTGTCTGTATCTCTCAGCCTCTGGTAGTGTGTGTGTGAGTGTGGAATTCATTCTGTATCTGTCAGTCTCCAGTAGTGTGAGTGTGGGATTCATTCTGTATCTCTCTGTGTCTGGTAGTGTGTGTGTGAGTTTGGGATTCATTCTGTATCTCTCAGTCTCTGGTAGTGTGTGTGAGTGTGGGATTCATTCTGCATCTGTCAGTCTCTGGTAGTGTGTGTGAGTGTGGGATTCATTCTGTATCTCTCAGTCTCTGGTAGTGTGTGTGAGTGTGGGATTCATTCTGTATCTCTCAGTCTCTGGTAGTGTGTGTGAGTGTGGGATTCATTCTGTATCTCTCAGTCTCTGGTAGTGTGTGTGAGTGTGGGATTCATTCTTTATCTGTCAGTCTCTGGTAGTGCGAGTGTGGGATTCATTCTGTATCTCTCAGTCTCTGGTACTGTGCGTGAGTGTGGGATTCATTCTGTATCTGTCAGTCTCTGGTAGTGTGAGTGTGGGATTCATTCTGTATCTCTGTCTCTGGTAGTGTGTGTGAGTGTGGGAATCATTCTGTATTTGTCAGTCTCCAGTAGCGTGAGTGTGGGAATCATTCTGTATCTTTCACTCCCTGGTAGTGTGTGTGAGTGTGGGATTCATTCTGTACCTCTCAGTCTCTGGTAGTGCGAGTATGGGATTCATTCTGTATCTTTCTGTCTCTGGTACTGTGTGTGAGTGTGGGAATCATTTTCTATCTGTCAGTCTCTGGTACGGTGTGTGAGTGTGGGATTCATTCTGTATCTGTCAGTCTCCAGTAGTGTATGTGAGTGTGGGATTCATTCTGTATCTCTCAGTCTCTGGTACTGTGTGTGAGTGTGGAATTCCTTCTGTATCTCTCAGTCTCTGGTAGTGTGTGTGAGTGTGGGATTCATTCTGTATCTCTCAGTATCTGGTAGTGCGAGTGTGGGATTCATTCTGGATCTCTCAGTCTCTGGTAGTGTGAGTGTGGGATTCAATCTGTATCTCTCAGTCTCTGGTAGTGTGCGTGAGTGTGGGATTCATTCTGTATCTCTTAGTCTCTGGTAGTGTGCGTGAGTGTGGGATTCATTCTGTATCTCTCAGTCTCTGGTAGTGTGCGTGAGTGTGGGATTCATTCTGTATCTCTTAGTCTCTGGTAGTGTGTGTGAGTGTGGGATTCATTCTGTATCTCTCAGTCTCCAGTAGTGTGTGTGAGTGTGGGATTCATTCTGTATCTGTCAGTCTCTGGTAGTGCGAGTGTGGGATTCATTCTGGATCTCTCAGTCTCTGGTAGTGTGATTGTGGGATTCAATCTGTATCTCTCAGTCTCTGGTAGTGTGAGTGTGGGATTCAATCTGTATCTCTCAGTCTCTGGTAGTGCGAGTGTGGGATTCATTCTGTATCTCTCAGTCTCTGGTACTGTGTGTGAGTGTGGAATTAATTCTGTATCTCTCAGTCGTTGGTAGTGTGTGTGAGTGTGGGATTCATTCTGTATCTTTCACTCTCTAGTAGTGTGTGTGAGTGTGGAATTCATTCTGTATCTCTCAGTCTCTGGTAGTGTGAGTGTGGGAATCATTCTGTATTTGTCAGTCCCCAGTAGTGTGAGTGTGGGAATCATTCTGTATCACTCAGTCTCTGGAAGTGTGTGTGAGTGTGGGATTCATTCTGTATCTCTCAGTCTCTGGTAGTGTGTGTGAGTGTGGAATTCATTCTGTATCTCTCTGTCTCTGGTAGTGTGTGTGAGTGTGGGATTCATTCTGTATCTCTCAGTCTCTGGTACTGTGTGTGAGTGTGGGATTCATTCTGTATCTCTCAGTCTCTGGTAGTGTGAGTGTGGAATTCATTCTGTACCTTTCAGTCTCTGGTAGTGTGTGAGAGTGTGGGAATCATTCTGTATTTGTCAGTCTCCAGTTGTGCGAGTGTGACATTCTGTCTGTATCTGTGAGCCTCTGGTAGTGTGTGTGTGGAATTCCTTCTGTATCGCTCTGTCTCTGGTAATGTGTGTGAGTGTGGGATTCATTCTATTTCTCTTTGTCTCTGGTACTGTGCGTGAGTGTGGGATTCATTCTGTATCTCTCAGTCTCTGGTAGTGCGAGTGTGGGATTCATTCTGTATCTCTCAGTCTCTGGTAGTGTGTGTGAGTGTGGGATTCATTCTGTATCTCTCAGTCTCTGGTAGTGCGAGTGTGGGATTCATTCTGTACCTCTCAGTCTCTGGTAGTGTGTGTGAGTGTGCGATTCATTCTATATCTCTCAGTCTCTGGTAGTGCGAGTGTGGGATTCATTCTGTATCTGTCAGTCTCTGATAGTGTGTGTGAGTGTGGTATTCATTCTGTATCTCTCTGTCTCTGGTAGTGTGTGTGAGTTTGGGATTTATTCTGTATCTGTCAGTCTCCAGTAGTGTGTGCGAGTGTGGGATTCATTTTGTATCTCTCAGTCTCTGGAAGTGTGAGTGTGTGATTCATTCTGTATCTCTCAGTCTCTGGTACTGTGTGTGAGTGTGGGAATCATTCTGTATCTGTCAGTCTCTGGTACTGTGTGTGAGTGTGGGAATCATTCTGTATCTCTCAGTCTCTGGTAGTGTGTGTGAGTGTGGAATTCATTCTGTATCTCTCTGTCTCTGGTAGTGCGAATGTGGGAATCATTCTGTATCTGTGAGTTTCTGGTAGTGTGTGTGAGTGTGGAATTCATTCTGTATCTGTCAGTCTTTAGTCGTGTGAGTGTGGGATTCATTCTGTATCTCTCTGTCTCTGGTAGTGTGTGTGTGAGTTTGGGATTCATTCTGTATCTGTCAGTCTCCAGTAGTGTATGTGAGTGTGGGATTCATTCTGTATCTCTCAGTCTCTGGTACTGTGTGTGAGTTTGGGATTCATTCTGTATCTTTCACTCTCTGGTAGTGCCTGTGAGTGTGGAATTCATTCTGTATCTGTGAGTCTCTGGTAGTTTGTGTGAGTGTGGAATTCCTTCTGTATTTGTCAGTCTCCAGTAGTGCGAGTGTGGCATTCTGTCTGTATCTCTCAGCCTCTGGTAGTGTGTGTGTGAGTGTGGAATTCATTCTGTATCTGTCAGTCTCCAGTAGTGTGAGTGTGGGATTCATTCTGTATCTCTCAGTCTCTGGTAGTGTGTGTGAGTGTGGGATTCATTCTGCATCTGTCAGTCTCTGGTAGTGTGTGTGAGTGTGGGATTCATTCTGTATCTCTCAGTCTCTGGTAGTGTGTGTGAGTGTGGGATTCATTCTGTATCTCTCAGTCTCTGGTAGTGTGTGTGAGTGTGGGATTCATTCTGTATCTCTCAGTCTCTGGTAGTGTGTGTGAGTGTGGGATTCATTCTGTATCTGTCAGTCTCTGGTAGTGCGAGTGTGGGATTCATTCTGTATCTCTCAGTCTCTGGTACTGTGCGTGAGTGTGGGATTCATTCTGTATCTGTCAGTCTCTGGTAGTGTGAGTGTGGGATTCATTCTGTATCTCTGTCTCTGGTAGTGTGTGTGAGTGTGGGAATCATTCTGTATTTGTCAGTCTCCAGTAGTGTGAGTGTGGGAATCATTCTGTATTTGTCAGTCTCCAGTAGCGTGAGTGTGGGAATCATTCTGTATCTTTCACTCTCTGGTAGTGTGTGTGAGTGTGGGATTCATTCTGTACCTCTCAGTCTCTGGTAGTGCGAGTGTGGGATTCATTCTGTATCTTTCTGTCTCTGGTACTGTGTGTGAGTGTGGGAATCATTTTCTATCTGTCAGTCTCTGGTACGGTGTGTGAGTGTGGGATTCATTCTGTATCTTTCACTCCCTGGTAGTGTGTGTGAGTGTGGGATTCTTTCTGTATCTGTCAGTCTCTGGTAGTGTGAGTGTGGGATTCATTCTGTATCTCTGAGTCTCTGGTAGTGTGTGTGTGTGAGTGTGGAATTCATTCTGTATCTGTCAGTCTCCAGTAGTGTGAGTGTGGGATTCATTCTGTATCTGTCAGTCTCCAGTCGTGTATGTGAGTGTGGGATTCATTCTGTATCTCTCAGTCTCTGGTAGTGCGAGTGTGGGATTCATTCTGTATCTCTGAGTCTCTGGTAGTGTGTGTGTGAGTGTGGAATTCATTCTGTATCTGTCAGTCTCCAGTAGTGTGAGTGTGGGATTCATTCTGTATCTGTCAGTCTCCAGTCGTGTGTGTGAGTGTGGGATTCATTCTGTATCTCTGTCTCTGGTAGTGTGTGTGAGTGTGGGAATCATTCTGTATCTGTCAGTCTCTGGTAGTGTGAGTGTGGGATTCATTCTGTATCTCTGTCTCTGGTAGTGTGTGTGAGTGTGGGAATCATTCTGTATTTGTCAGTCTCCAGTCGTGTGAGTGTGGGAATCATTCTGTATTTGTCAGTCTCCAGTAGTGTGAGTGTGGGAATCATTCTGTATTTGTCAGTCTCCAGTAGCGTGAGTGTGGGAATCATTCTGTATCTTTCACTCTCTGGTAGTGTGTTTGAGTGTGGAATTAATTCTGTGTCTCTCAGTCTTTGGTAGTGTGTGTGAGTGTGGAATTCATTCTGTACCTTTCAGTCTCTGGTAGTGTGTGTGAGTGTGGGATTCTTTCTGTATTTGTCAGTCTCCAGTAGTGTGAGTGTGGGAATCATTCTGTATCTCTCAGTCTCTGGTAGTGTGTGTGACTGTGGGATTCATTCTGTATATCTTTGTCTCTGGTAGTGTGTGTGAGTGTGGGATTCATTCTATATCTCTTCGTCTCTGGTAGTGTGTGTGAGTTTGGGATTCATTCTGTACCTGTGAGTCTCTGGTAGTGTGTGTGAGTGTGGAATTCCTTCTGTATTTGTCAGTCTCCAGTAGTGTGAGTGTGGCATTCTGTCTGTATCTCTCAGCCTCTGGTAGTGTGTGTGTGAGTGTGGAATTCATTCTGTATCTGTCAGTCTCCAGTAGTGTGAGTGTGGGATTCATTCTGTATCTCTCTGTCTCTGGTAGTGTGTGTGTGAGTTTGGGATTCATTCTGTTTCTGTCAGTCTCCAGTAGTGTATGTGAGTGTGGGATTCATTCTGTATCTCTCAGTCTCTGGTAGTGTGTGTGAGTGTGGAATTCATTCTGTATCTCTTAGTCTCTGGTAGTGCGAGTGTGGGATTCATTCTGTATCTGTCAGTCTCTGGTAGTGCGAGTGTGGGATTCATTCTGGATCTCTCAGTCTCTGGTAGTGTGAGTGTGGGATTCAATCTGTATCTCTCAGTCTCTGGTAGTGTGAGTGTGGGATTCAATCTGTATCTCTCAGTCTCTGGTAGTGCGAGTGTGGGATTCATTCTGTATCTCTCAGTCTCTGGTACTGTGTGAGAGTGTGGAATTCATTCTGTATCTCTCAGTCTCTGGTAGTGTGTGTGAGTGTGGGAATCATTCTGTATTTGTCAGTCTCCAGGAGTGTGAGTGTGGGAATCATTCTGTATCTCTCAGTCTCAGGTAGTGTGTGTGAGTGTGGGATTCATTCTGTATCTCTCAGTCTCTGGTAGTGTGTGTGAGTGTGGAATTAATTCTGTATCTCTCTGTCTCTGGTAGTGTGTGTGAGTGTGGGAATCATTCTGTATTTGTCAGTCTCCAGTAGCGTGAGTGTGGGAATCATTCTGTATCTCTCAGTCTCTGGTACTGTGTGTGAGTGTGGAATTCATTCTGTATCTCTCAGTCTCTGGTACTGTGCCTGAGTGTGGGATTCATTCTGTACCTGTCAGTCTCCAGTAGTGTGTGTGAATGTGGGAATCATTCTGTATCTTTCACTCTCTGGTAGTGTATGTGAGTGTGGAATTAATTCTGTATCTCTCAGTCTTTGGTACTGTGTGTGAGTGTGGGATTCATTCTGTATCTCTCAGTCTCTGGTACTGTGCCTGAGTGTGGGATTCATTCTGTACCTGTCAGTCTCCAGTAGTGTGTGTGAGTGTGGGAATCATTCTGTATCTTTCACTCTCTGGTAGTGTGTGTGAGTGTGGAATTCATTCTGTATCTCTCAGTCTCTGGTACTGTGTGTGAGTGTGGGATTCATTCTGTATCTCTCAGTCTCTGGTAGTGTGAGTGTGGAATTCATTCTGTACCTTTCAGTCTCTGGTATTGTGTGTGAGTGTGGGAATCATTCTGTATTTGTCAGTCTCCAGTTGTGCGAGTGTGGCATTCTGTCTGTATCTGTGAGTCTCTGGTAGTCTGTGTGTGTGAAATTCATTCTGTATCTCTCTGTCTCTGGTAATGCGAATGTGGGAATCATTCTGTATCTGTGAGTTTCTGGTAGTGTGTGAGAGTGTGGAATTCATTCTGTATCTGTCAGTCTCCAGTAGTGTGAGTGTGGGATTCATTCTGTATCTCTCTGTCTCTGGTAGTGTGTGTGTGAGTTTGGGATTCATTCTGTATCTGTCAGTCTCCAGTAGTGTGTGTGAGTGTGGGATTCATTCTGTATCTCTCAGTCTCTGGTAGTGTGTGTGAGTGTGGGATTCATTCTGTATCTCTCAGTCTCTGGTAGTGCGAGTGTGGGATTCATTCTGTATCTCTCAGTCTCTGATAGTGTGTGTGAGTGTGGGATTCATTCTGTATCTCTCTGTCTCTGGTAGTGTGATTGTGGGATTCATTCTGTATCTCTCAGTCTCTGGTAGTGAGAGTTTGGGAATGATTCTTTATCTCTCAGTCTCTGGTACTGCGAGTGTGGGATTCATTCTGTATCTCTCAGTCTCTGGTATTGTGTGTGAGTGTGGGAATCATTCTGTATCTCTCAGTCTCTGGTAGTGTGTGTGAGTGTGGAATTCATTCTGTATCTCTCAGTCTCTGGTAGTGTGAGTGTGGAATTCATTCTGTACCTTTCAGTCTCTGGTAGTGTGTGTGTGTGGGATTCTTTCTGTATTTGTCAGTCTCCAGTAGTGCGAGTGTGGCATTCTGTCTGTATCTGTGAGTCTCTGGCAGTGTGTGTGAGTGTGGGAATTCATTCTCTATCTCTCTTTCTCTGGTAGTGCGAATGTGGGAATCATTCTGTATCTGTGAGTCTCTGGTAGTGTGTGTGAGTGTGGAATTCCTTCTGTATTTGTCAGTCTCCAGTAGTGTGAGTGTGGGAATCATTCTGTATCTCTCAGTCTCTGGTAGTGTGTGTGAGTGTGGGATTCATTCTATATCTCTTTGTCTCTGGTAGTGTGTGTGAGTGTGGGATTCATTCTGTATCTGTCAGTCTCTGGTAGTGCGAGTGTGGGATTCATTCTGTATCTCTCAGTCTCTGGTAGTGTGAGTGTGGGAATCATTCTGTATCTCTCAGTCTCTGGTACTGTGTGTGAGTGTGGGATTCATTCTGTATCTCTCAGTCTCTGGTAGTGTGTGTGAGTGTGGAATTCATTCTGTATCTCTCAGTCTCTGGTAGTGTGTGTGAGTGTGGGATTAATTCTGTATCTCTCAGTCTCTGGTACTGTGCGTGAGTGTGGGATTCATTCTATATCTCTCAGTCTCTGGTAGTGTGTGTGAGTGTGGAATTCATTCTGTATCTCTTAGTCTCTGGTAGTGCGAGTGTGGGATTCATTCTGGATCTCTCAGTCTCTGGTAGTGTGAGTGTGGGATTCAATCTGTATCTCTCAGTCTCTGGTAGTGTGAGTGTGGGATTCAATCTGTATCTCTCAGTCTCTGGTAGTGCGAGTGTGGGATTCATTCTGTATTTGTCAGTCTCCAGTAGTGTGAGTGTGGGAATCATTCTGTATCACTCAGTCTCTGGTAGTGTATGATTCATTCTGTATCAGTCAGTCTCTGGTAGTGTGTGTGAGTGTGGGATTCATTCTGTATCTTTCTGTCTCTGGTAGTGTGTGTGAGTGTGGGAATCATTCTGTATCTCTCAGTCTCTGGTAGTGTGTGTGAGTGTGGGATTCATTCTATATCTCTTTGTCTCTGGTACTGTGCGTGAGTGTGGGATTCATTCTGTATCTCTCAGTCTCTGGTAGTGCGAGTGTGGGATTCATTCTGTATCTCTCAGTCTCTGGTAGTGTGAGTGTGGGAATCATTCTGTATCTCTCAGTCTCTGGTACTGTGTGTGTGAGTGTGTGAATCATTCTGTATCTCTCAGTCTCTGGTAGTGTGTGTGAGTGTGGGATTCAATCTCTATCTCTCAGTCTCTGGTAGTGTGAGTGAGTGTGGAATTCGTTCTGTATCTCTCAGTCTCTGATAGTGTGTGTGAGTGTGGGAATCATTCTGTGTTTTTCAGTCTCCAGTAGTGTGAGTGTGGGAATCATTCTGTATTTGTCAGCCTCCGGTAGTGTGAGTTTAGGAATCATTCTGTATCACTCAGTCTCTGGTAGTGTGTGTGAGTGTGGGATTCATTCTGTATCACTCAGTCTCTGGTAGTGTGTGTGAGTTTGGGAATCATTCTGTATCTCTCAGTCTCTGGTAGTGTATGTGAGTGTGGGAATCATTCTGTATTTGTCAGTCTCCAGTAGTGTGAGTGTGGGATTCATTCTGTATCTTTCACTCTCTGGTAGTGCGAGTGTGGAATTCATTCTGTATCTCTCAGTCTCTGGGAGTGTGTGTGAGTGTGGGAATCATTCTGTATTTGTCAGTCTCCAGTAGTGTGAGTGTGGGAATCATTCTGTATCTCTCTGTCTCTGGTAGTGTGTGTGAGTGTGGGATTCATTCTGTTTCTTTCTGTCTGACTCAAAGTGAGATTTTTGGACTCGTCGGTAATGTATTGCTCAGTCTGCAGTCTGGGGAATATTTATGCAACTTTTTTCTATACCTTTCATTCAGATACCGTTCGTCTGCTCTATCTGATATTTAATTTGGTGCTAAGGCTGCACTATTGTGAGATTAACTCAGTGAATTTCAATCTGGGTGTGATTTTGGGCTGGGATTGATGCATCTGCCCGTCAGAGGGACTGTGTTGAGGTGAAATGGAACCAACCTCTGTCTCTCCTGCTCTGTTTGACTGTTGGATTGAAAATGTGTCTCTGAAACTTGGGATCAGTGCGGGACTGACTACTGCTGCTGTCTGTGACTGTGGAACTGATAACCTGTCTGTGTCTCTGCACTCTGGGAGTGAAAACATACCTACTGTGTGTGAGAAGGAGCTGGCTGCACTGTTCCTTAAGTCTCAGATGGAGGAAGCTTCACATTTATTCCGGTTCCTTCAAGTACTTGCCTGTAGGGAAAAAATGTATATTTTTTCAATCAAGAACAGATGAGGTAGAAAATACAAAAATTATCAATTTATAATCTCTGTGCTAATTCTCATTATGAACATTCTCAAAGGAAAGCCAGCGATACAAACAGTGTCAGTGTCTGACTCCACTGCAGTACTGCAGCAATCAGCTTCTGCACACCAAGTGTGTTGTGCAGTTTTACAGCAACTTAGAGACATCTGCTCACAACCCTTACCCCTTCACTGCTCCATGAATGGGACTACCCGATGGAGCAGGGAATCTCACACCAGCCAGATTGCTGCTTCTAACCGTTCAACCAAAAGCAAACAGCCACAGTTTAAAACGTGTCCTTCAATCTTCTTACCTGGCAAGAAACACGGTGAGCCTGGAACTAAAGCGGATAAAGCTCACTGCTGGTTTGGAGAGAGAAAGCAGCAATGACTGTAAACAGCAGATTCTTCCCATTCTATCTCCCTTACCCTGGACACACGCTGGCCACACACAGCCCGAGAACGGCCTCTCCCTTCCCTCACTCACTCCTTGCTCTGAGACCAGTTCTTGTTCCACTCCGGCTCTTACAAACAGACGCCGACTCCCCCTGAACTGTCCCCGGACTCAATGCCGATCTCTGAGCCCATCTGCGGACACGCTCCCAAAGCGATGAGCTGCTGTAAGGAGGCTGCTGTTTGCTGCCTTACTCCGGGGCCCTGATGTCTCCAGTCCCGGTTCTTTTAAACCATCTTCTTGCGCTCACTGAGTGAACGGCGATCACAGGCAGGGCTGGGGGAGGGGAATGCGCATGCGCTCTTCTGCTCACTGGGAATCGACGTAGAGGGCGGGGCTTAACTGCGCACGCGCAGCTCCCTGCATAATTCAGCATAAAAATCAAAGGGAACTTTCCCCAATTCACTTTTATCAGAATCTGAGCAAAGGTATTGGGCCTGGGGGGTGGGGGAAGGACAGAGAATGTCTAAAGCTGGGGGCTTGTCCATTTAAGGTGCTCAATTTGGGATCATTCCGTGCAGGGTGTTTGCTGATCTTGTGCCGTCTTCACAAAGCAATCCTGCAGAAGCATGGGAGGAACGAGGGAGCCGGAGTGTTTCCTGGAACGGGGCATGTGTTAATATCTGATAGCAACAGTCCTAGATTACTCGGTCACTGAGAGTAATACCAAACGGCCCTGAGCGGCGAAGTTGCAGAGAGTGAAACAGGCAATAGAGGGTTAAATATTGACCATTGTTTGTCTCGCTCTCTGACACAGTCCCACAGTGTGGGATTAATAATGTGTCTGTCTCTGGTACAATATCAGTATAAGACCACATCTTCTGTCTCTCCACTGGGAGCTTTCTGGAAATAAACTGAACTTCACAGTTTAGTCTGGAACTGATACTCTCTCTCCCTCTCACTGCCCTCCTCACTCTGTCTCTCCCTCTAACCATTTGCTCTGTCTCTCTTCATTCTCTGTTGCACTTTCTAAGAAGGTGGGATGCTGTTATTGAGCGTGAAATTGGCACATTGACAGGAAGTCTAATACCGACACTCTCACTCGCTTTTCTCTCTCTCATGCTGTACATGAAGGAGGGAGATTTTAATTAATGTCCTGTGGATACACTGTTAGAAACTGTAAGACTGATACTGTGTCTCTGTCTGGTACTGGTGACTGGAACTGTGCGAGTGTGGGATCCATTTGCATCTGTCAATCTCTGGTAATGTGTTTGGGTGTGGGATTAATTATGTATCTGTCAGTCTCTGGTATCTTGTGCGAGTGTGGGATACATTCTATATCTCTCTGTCTCTGGTACTGTGTGTGAGTGTGGAATAAATTCTGTGTCTGTGAGTCTCTGGTACAGTGTGTGAGTGTGGTATAAATTCTGTATCTGTGAGTCTCTGGTACAGTGTGTGAGTGTGGTATAAATTCTGTATCAGTGAGTCTCTGGTACTGTGTGTGAGTGTGGAATAAATTCTGTGTCTGTGAGTCTCTGGTACTGTGTGTGAGTGTGGAATAAATTCTGTGTCTGTGAGTCTCTGGTAGTGTGTGAGTGTGGTATTTATTCTGTATCTGTGAGTCTCTGGTACTGTGTGTGAGTGTGGAATAAATTCTGTATCTGTGAGTCTCTGGTACAGTGTGTGAGTGTGGTATTTATTCTGTATCTGTGAGTCTATGGTACTGTGTGTGAGTGTGGAATAAATTCTGTGTCTGTGAGTCTCTGGTACTGTGTGCGAGTGTGGTATAAATTCTGTGTCTGTGAGTCTCTGGTACTGTGTGTGAGTGTGGTATAAATTCTGTATCAGTGAGTCTCTGGTACTCTGTGATTGTGTAGTTCAGGCTGTAATAATCGAATTGATATGATACTTCTAATCTGTTACTGTTTAAGATTTTTGGAGTGGTATGTACTGTGTAGCATTGTCAGTACTAATGGAATTGATACTATATCTTTCAATATGTTTATGTATGAGATTTTTGGACTGGTATGTAATGTGTATTTGTAATGTCATAGAGGGGGTGCAACGGAGATTCACCAGACTGGTTCCTGGTTTGGGGGACAGATTGAGTATAATAGGCCTAAATTCCCCAGACTTTAGAAGAATGAGAGGTGATCTCATTGAAACATACACAATTCTTATCAGACTTCACAGGGTAGATGCAAGGAGGAGGTTTACCCTGGCTGGGGAGTCTAGAACGAGAGGTCCCATTCCCAGAATAAGTGGTCGGACATTTAGTACTGAGATGAGGATAAACTTCTTCACTCAGAGGGTGATGAATCTTTGGAATTCTGAATCCCAGAGGGCTGTGGTGGCTCAGTCGTTGAGTGTATTCAAGACAGAAATCGATAGATTTTTGAATATTAGGAGTATAAAGGGATATGGGGATAATGCTGAAAAATGGAGATGAGTCAGAGTATCATCCATGATCTCACTGAATGGCGGAGCAGACTCGAAGAGCCAAATGCCCAATCCTGCTCCTGTTTCGTATATTTCTTATGTTCTTATCAGTCTGCACTCTGGGTTACTTCATTGCATTGGATTCTGTAACTTTCAACCAGTCTGTCGTATTGGATATTTATTTTGTAGCTCAGGCTGCACTCTTATGAGATTGACACAGAGCCTTTCAATCTGATAGTGGGTGTGATTATGGGCTGGGATTGATGTATCTACCTGTCAGCAGTACTGAGTTGTGGTGAAATGGAAACAACCTCGGTCTCTCCTGATCTGTTTGACTGCTGGATTGAAAATGTGTCACTGTAAACTGTGAGCAGTGGTGGACTGGCTACTGCTGCTGTCTGTGACTGTGGAACTGATAACCTGTCCGAGTCTCTGCACTCTGGGAGTGATAACATACCTACTGTGTGTGAGATGGAGCTGGCTGCACTGTTCCTCATGCCTCAGGTGGAGGGAGCTTCACATTTAATCCGGTTACTTCAAATACTTACCTGTAGGGATTAAAAGTATTTCTTGTAAATCAAGAACAGGTGAGGTAAAAAATAAAAAGGTGATAGAAACATAGAAGATAGGAGCAGGAGTAGGCCATTCGGCCCCTCGAGCCTGCTCCGCCATTCAATGAGATCATGGCTGATCATCCAAACTCAGTACCCTGTCTCTGCCTTCTCCCCATATCCCTTGATCACTTTAGCCTTAAGAAATATATCTAACTCCTTCTTGAATATACTTAATGAATTGGCCTCAACTGCCTTCTGTGGTAGAGTATTCCACAGGTTCACCACTCTCTGGGTCAATTTATAATCTCTCTGCTAACAATCATTATGAACATTCGCAGAGGAAAGCCAGCGATACAAACAGTGTCAGTGTCTGACTCCACTGCAGTACTGCAGCAATCAGCTTCTCTACACCAAGTGTGTTTTCCAATTTTACAGCAATTCAGTGCCACAAACCAACCGCTGCACTGCTCCGTGAATGGGACTACCCGATGGAGCAGGGATATTTACACAGGGCAGATTGGGCAGAAGCATGGCAGATGCAGTATACTGTGGATAAATGCGAGGTTATCCACTTTACTGACAAATACAGGAAGGCAGATTATTATCTGAACGGCAATAGATTGGGAGAAGGGGAAGTGCAATGAGACCTGGGTGTCCTTGTGCATCAGTCGCTGAAAGTAAGCATGCAGGTGCAGCAGCTGGTTAAGAAGGCAAATGGTACATTGGCCTTCGTAGCGAGAGGGTTTGAGTACAGGAACAAGGATGTCTTGCTGCAGTTGTACGGGGCCTTGGTGAGACCACACCTTGAGTATTGTGTGCAGTTTTGGTCGCCTTATCTGAGGAAGGATGCTCTTGCCATGGAGAGAGTGCAGCAAAGATTCACCAGACTGATACCTGGGATGGCAGGAATAAAGTATGAGGAGAGATTGGGTCGATTGGGCTTATGCTCGCTGGAATTTAGAAGGGAGGGGATCTCATTAAAATTTATAAAATTCTAACAGGACTAGACACACTAGATGCAGGAAGGATATTCCCGATGGCCGGGGAGTCAAGAACCAGGTTTCACAGTCTAAGGATAAGGGGTAAGCCATTTAGGACAGAGATGAGGAGGAATTTCTTCACCCAGAGAGTGGTGAACCTGTGGAATTTTTTACCACAGAAGGCAGTGGAGGCCAATTCATTAAATATATTCAAGAAGGAGTAAGAAATATTTCTTAAGGCTAAAGGGATCAAGGGATATGGGGAGAAGGCAGGGTCAGGTTACTGAATTTGGATGATCAGCCATGATCTCGTTGAATGGCGGAACAGGCTCGAGGGGCCGAATGGCCTACTCCAGCTCCTATCTTCTATGTTTCGATGTTTCCATGCTAAGTCCCTCTCCCATGGGACTAACCATTCAAACAAAAACAAACAGCCCCTGTTTAAAACGTGTCTTTCACACTTCTCACCTGGTGCCTGCAATAGATGCTCTTTGTATCAATCCTTACTGTCCGGCTCTGCTTCCACTGCTCACTGAGAGAAAGCAACAATGATTGTAAATAGCAGATCCTTCCCATTCTGTCCCCCTTACCCTGGACACACGCTGGCCACACACAGCCCGAGAACGGCCTCTCCCTTCCCTCACTCACTCCTTGCTCTGAGACCAGTTCTTGTTCCACTCCGGCTCTTACAAACAGATGCCGACTCCCCCTGAACTGTCCCCGGACTCAATGCCGATCTCTGAGTCCATCTGCGGACACGCTCCCAAAGTGATGTGCTGCTGTAAGGAGGCTGCTGTTTGCTGCCTTCCTCCGGGGCCCTGATGTCTACATTCCGGGCCATCTTCTTCCGCTCACTGAGTGAATGGCGAACAGAGGCAGAGCTGGGGGAGGGGGCCCGCATGCGCTCTACTGCTCACTGGAAATTGATTGAGGGGGCGGGGCTAAACAGCGCAAGCGCAACTCCCTGCATTAATTGAGCACAATAATCAAAGGGAACTTTCCCCAACTCACTTTTATCAGAATCTGAGCAAATGAACTGGGCCTGGGGGAAAAAGGACAGAGAATGTTTAAAGCTGGAGGCTTGCCCCTTTAAGATGCTCAATTTGGGATCATTCCGTGCAGGCTGTTTGTTCTTCATGATCGCGTCTTCACAAAGCAATCCTGCAGAAACTATTGAGGAACGAAGGAGTCGGAGTGTTTGCTGAGACCGTGCAGGAGTTAATATCTGACAGGAACAGCACCAGATTAATTTAATCGGAGAGAATCACTCGGTTACTGAGAGTAACACCGAACGACCCTGAGCTGCGAGATTGTAAGAGAGTACAACAGGGAAGAGAGGGTTAAATATGGGACATTGTTCCTCTCACTCTCTGTAATTGTCCCGCAGTGTGGGATTAATAATGTGTCTGTCTCTGGTACAATATCATAGAAGCCTAGAATCATTGAATGTTTACAGCACAGAAGAAGTCCATTCGGCCCGTCGAGCCCGTGCCAGCAAGGGCCCTTCAGTTTGTCCCAATCCCCCGCCCTTTCCCCGGAGCCCTGCAAATGTGTTTCCTTCAGGTGTTTATCCAATTCCCTTTTCAAAGCCAGGATTGAATCTGCCACCATCATCCTTTCAGGCAGTGCATTCCAGATCATAACCGCTCACTGCATCAAAAACTGTGTCTTCAGGGCAACTCTGGTTCATTTATCAATCACCTTCAATCTGTGTCCTCTGCTTCCCCACCCTTCCACCAATGGAAACAGTTTCTCTCTGTCTACTCTGTCCAGGCACTTTTTGATTTTGAACTCCTCGATCAAATCTCCCAACATTCTCTGCTCGAAGGAGAACAACCCCAGCTTCGCCAGACTCTCCCCGGAACTGAGGTCTCTCATCCGTGGAACCATTCCTGTGAATCTTGTAACTCTCAGTGAGAGGTGAGTCTGCATCCTCTGCCTCCCCAGTGGGATCTCTCTGGATTCACGGGACTGGAGAGCCCAGCCTGGAACTGATAGGCTGTATGTTTTTCTCACCGCCCTGCCTCGCTCTGGCCTGTCTCTCGCTCAGCCCAATCTCTCTCTCTCTCACTGTCTCTCTCACTCTCTCGCTATCCGCTCTCTCTTGTACTGTTTGTCAGAGCGGGATACAGTTGAGCCTGATATGGAAGCACTGTTGAAAGTGCAACACTGATATTGTGTCTGTTTCTCTCTCTCTCTCTCTGGTGCTGCCCCTGAATCTGGGGAACAGAGCGCCGGCCTCAGAGTGTTTAACAATGACTGAGCTGGGAAACTCCAACTAACCCCGAGATTCGGCAGCACAGGCCGAGCGGAGAGGAAAACCTGTCCTGTGAACTGTAAATCTGGGAACAGATTGTGCTGTGAATGAGCAGAGTGAACATTGTGTCAGCGAGAGTGTGTTAAAGGGGCGGGTGGGTTAGACTAATGTCACTGTGTTTGTGTGTCCGCTCTCATCGCCGGAATTCAGAGACCCTCTTGTGTAAAATTCAAAGATTTCCCTGTCATAGGATCGTCCTGCACCCCTGCTCAGCCCTGAAGTGGGAATTAAACGTGAAGCTTTATTTGATTTCAAATTTCAGTCAAAAAACAGTGAACATGTGCGCGATCGGGTGAGAGAGCGCGATCAGTGCAGCAATGAAACGGCTTTAAATCGAAATTGCTGCCTTTAATTCTGATGAAACTTTCTCGACAGCAAACATCCCGGTCTTCGAGAGAAACAGAGGCCAGTCTGGGAATGTGGAGTGCCCGAGTTTAATTGGAATCGGAGAGTTAATGAGGAGAGAGAAACACAGAGAGGCTGGAGGGCCGGGAGCTGACAGCAGGATGTCTCCGCCCCGTCCGCTCGCTGCCTTTAAGTTGCTCTGTGCCGCCGCCTCTCGTTTCATTCCTGACCCAGCTCTGACTGTCAGAGAGATTTTCTACAGAGTCGCCGACATGACTGAGACTGCAGCCGCCGAAACGGCTCCTCCTGCCGCCGCCGCTCAAACCAAGGCTCCCAGCAAGAAGAAGAAGGCGGCTCCCCGCTCCAAGCCAGCCGGTCCCACGTTGGGCGAACAGATCCTCGAGGTTGTGGCGAGTGGCAGCGATCGCAAGGGGATGTCGCTGGTCGCGATAAAGAAGGCTCTGGCTGCCAACGGCGTCGATGTGCTGAAGTTAAGTTCCCAGATCAGGTTAAGTATCAAGAGGAAAGTGGAAAACGGCTCCCTGGAGCAGACCAAGGGCACGGGCGCCTCGGGTTCCTTCAGGATCGCTAAGAAGGAATCCCAGCGGAAAGAGGGAAAGAAGGTGAAGAAACCGGCAACCAAGAAATCTGCAGTAAAGAAACCAACAGCCAAGAAATCTCCAGCCAAGAAATCTCCAGCCAAGAAACCAGCAGCCAAGAAATCTCCAGCCAAGAAACCAGCAGCCAAGAAATCTCCAGCCAAGAAACCAGCAGCCAAGAAAACGAGCACCAAGAAGGCAGCAACGTCACAAAAGACAGTGAAAGCGGCGGCTGGGAAGAAGGCGGCGGTGAAGAAGCCCAAGAGCCCCAAGAAGGCCACAGGCGGAAAGGTGAAGGCAACCAAGAAGGTGGAAAAACCCAAGGCCAAGCCCAAATCAGCAAAGTCTCCCAAAGCAGCGAGCAAAAGAAAGTAAAAAGGACAACTTGTAAACATCTGAACCCAAAGGCTCTTTTCAGGGCCACCCACGTCTTTCCAAAAAGAGCTGATCGCGGAATCAGATGATCCATGTCCCGGGGCTGGGCTCAGACTCCCGATTGAAATCATTTCAAATGAACCCCGGCTTCCTGGTGACTCGCTGACATTCGCAGCTCCCACCCCTCCCCCAGTGTCTAATAAAACACAATGGGATGTCCGGGCCGGGCCTCACTCTAACTGGGGGGTGTTCGGCTCCAGTCTCAGTTCAGGGTCATTTTCAGTTCACAGGTTCAGGGTGAGAGTCTCTGTGAGACTCTGACACTGGGGAGACCCCGCGTCACAACTCAAACCCCAACACATGAGATTCTCCAAATCAGCTGGAATAAGGTGTTTGTAAACTGCTGAACCCGTCTGTGTGGGGAAGTGTGGGGAGATGGAATAAGGTCCGAGATTGACATGGAAGGAGACGGGTCGACTTGTGATCGAAGTGACTGTATATAGGCGGGACTATTACTGATTGTTAATTGTTACAGAACCTTATTTAAAAGATTGTGCTTTCAGGAAACCCTTGAATATGAAGTCCGAGTCTGTAAGGGTTTGTGCGGAGCGCTGTGTTTCGGTTCTATTGTCGAGAAACGGTTTGAAATTGGCGGGTACAGAAAGCTGGAGGTGGAGCTGGAAGATCAGAGGCCGCTCTCTGCTCTGTCTGTCACTCTTGAAATTGTCTCCTCCCCTCCCGCTCTCTCTGTTTAATCTCTCACTCTGTCTCCTCCCCCACCCCTCCCTGCCTTTCTCAGTCAGGTCTAACCCGACCTTACTTCTGATTGGGTGTCCCCTTCACAGTCCCATTTCTTCACCATTCACAGAACCACAATCACACATTAGAAAGTAAGCACATCATTGGTTGAAATTGTCGACCAGGCGAAGTGTTTGAATTTTTTGTTTTAGAAAAAGCCCGCCAATTCCAGTGCCGGGTGGAAGCGAATTAATCTAAAGTCTAGTTTCAATGGAATGATTTTAAAATCTCGGTCCTTTTGTTCTGTTATTCTGCGTTCACCGTCAGTAATTCCTGGCGCTGTTCTACGAACTGGTTTAATTTGGCAGCCTCTTATCTGTAACCGGCGCCAATAAGTCTCCATTCAGCAATCTAAAATGTGCCGAGTATCAGATCGCTGACTGCACAGTTACCCAATGACAGATTATTGGCCAAGGCCTTCTCACAGGCTCCACGGGGACAGAGAGAAGCGACTGAATTCTGATCCTCTCCCCTGAAAGCGGCGGCTAACGTCACAATGGGACGGGCGGAGGGAAATTCTGAATGGGCTGGAGAGGAGAGGGAGAGGAATCGAGTGGAAGAGCGGGAGATTGGCGCGGGTCCCTTTCCCCGCTCCTGTCAGCATCAACAGCCCAGAGTGCGGGCAATGGGAAGGGCCCTAAAGCACCAAGCCCAGGAAGGTACATTTAAAACCTTCAATGATTCTGGCAATGATCGTCTCAATATGTGCAGAATAAAATCGATTTGTCTCAAAACGGTTATTTCCTGCACTAAATTTGGCGGACTTTTTGAAATTGGCGATTAATCACAGCTCAGCCAATCGGGGCCTGAGTTTCCAGCGTTTCATTGATTGGTCAGAGTTGGGTTTGAAGTGGGAGGGCGCCGGTCTCCAGCCAATCAGTGCTCGGGGCGGTCCCTCACTGAGTATAACAAGGCGGACACACAGCAGACTCCGCATTAACAGTCCCTGTGATCCAGATTGTGCTGAGATCGGTTCAGAAAATGGCCAGGACCAAACAGACAGCGCGCAAATCTACCGGAGGGAAAGCTCCTCGCAAACAGCTGGCGACCAAAGCGGCCCGGAAGAGCGCTCCAGCCACGGGCGGAGTGAAGAAACCCCATCGCTACAGACCCGGCACTGTGGCTCTGAGGGAGATCCGCCGCTACCAGAAATCCACCGAGCTGCTGATCCGCAAACTGCCCTTCCAGCGCCTGGTGCGGGAGATCGCTCAGGACTTCAAGACCGACCTGCGCTTCCAGAGCTCGGCCGTCATGGCCCTGCAGGAGGCCAGCGAGGCTTACCTGGTGGGGCTCTTTGAGGACACCAACCTGTGCGCCATCCACGCCAAGCGAGTCACCATCATGCCCAAAGACATCCAGCTGGCCCGCCGCATCCGCGGGGAGCGCGCCTAAACTCACCCTGCCCGGCCCCGGACTTTAGCACCAAATACAACAACGGCTCTTTTAAGAGCCACCAAATCAACAAAGAAAAGAGCTCCGATCAGCGCAAGGGAAACTGGACTGTGCACACACCGTGCTGCTCTTGTAGTGTTACCTTAACTGGGGATCTGTAAACTTCGGCATTGTATATCTGACGGTGCGTTTATGTTCTAGGTTGAAGTGTGAGTGAGCTGCCCGGTAGACTAATGAACTCGCCCAGTGTGAGTCGGAAAATATAAGTGGGGGTTCTGATAGTAAATTGATCCAACTCGACATACCAGATAGATCTGAGAGAGAGAACGAGGTGCCTGAAGTCTGAATCTAACCTTTAAAACCAGCGGACAGGTGGGAACTTCAATTACTATTTGGAATATTTAAAAATTAACCAGAGCTGTAATTCTGGTTCGATCCTGTCTGCCAATTAAAAGGGGAAATGTTTGTATGGGTCCGGATGTATATATTTATTCCTATGGGATTATTGTCCCAATAAGGAACGGTAAGCCCAACAACCCCGCTCTCACTTTATACTCGGTTCTAAACATCGGTTCATATTCGGCTCTCCCAACAACGTGTTCAGTGACGGTCTCACGTTACGGTTCCGTGTGTATTGTTTTTCGCTGAAGCCAGACCTTCTCCATATTGAATCACTGATCTGAATATTGGCTAACAACAAGCCCGCTGCAGTGTTTGCGGATCTAGAATTCTACATGTTCGACAGACAGTTTACTGAAAATGGCTAAATAATAAGCAACCCTTTCACAGATGAAGTCGATGGCTCTGAAAAGAGCCTTTAGATTATTAGAGTGAATCTTATCCGGTTTACTTGCTCTTGGAGCTGGCAGTGCTGGTTTTCTTGGGCAGCAGCACCGCCTGGATATTAGGCAGCACCCCGCCCTGAGCGATGGTCACCTTTCCCAGCAGCTTGTTGAGCTCCTCGTCGTTGCGGATGGCCAGCTGCAGGTGTCTGGGGATGATGCGGGTCTTCTTGTTGTCGCGGGCCGCGTTGCCGGCCAGCTCCAGGATTTCAGCGGTCAGATACTCGAGCACAGCAGCCATGTAGACCCACACGCTCAGCGTAGTTGCCCTTTCGGAGGAACCTGTGAACACGGCCCACAGGGAACTGCAGGCCGGCCCGGGATGAGCGAGACTTAACCTTGGCCCGAGCTTTACCGCCGGTTTTTCCTCTTCCAGACATTTCCACAATTCACTCGCTCAGAGAAAGAATGAAAATCTCCGCCCACATCTGCCCTTCTCATACCTTCTGGAGGAATGAAGAGAGGCGAACTTGTGATTGGTCGCTCTGTGGTGAATTTCATTGGTGTTTTCCGGTGACCAATCACAGTCTGTTTTTCCCACCAATGAAAAGTGTGTGGAAATAACTGCCTCAACAGTCCGACCGCCAACCATTTTTTAATTTCAAAAAGACCGCCAATATTTTCCTAAACGAGCGAATTAAATTAAATTAATAAATAAATTGTGCAAAGATTTGCACAATTTTATAAAATTCATTTTATCTTATTTCATCTGCAAATTCTAGGCTGTTACAATCAGGATTAATTTCGGGTTCAATATTGAGTTTACACGGGCGGGATTAAATTCCCATTGATTCTGTAACGGGACACATTCCAGCTCAATCTGTGTAAAAGTGAGGATTCACAGATTATCGATCGATCCTTTGCACAGGCGCTGCTGCGGGAGTGAAACCAGAACTGGGAGTCCTGCTGTGAGAAGAGAGGGACAGAGTGTTCAAACTACCCCCATTCTGGTCTCTAAGAAACCCCATTCTGGGTTGTTATACTGCAGGAATTCTCGGGTTAATAAAAGGATTGACTCCCAACTGGCATTATAAAAATGAAAATGTTTTTGCAGCGATTGAGGTGAATGAAATCCAAGTCTCATCTCAAAAACAAGCTTTTAATTCATCGGAAGGAGCTGCAAGTGAACGGGTCTGAGATCAAAGGGAAAGAGCGATCAGGGACCGTGTTTGTAGTTTACTGAGCGGGAAATACAACGGCGACACTAAGGTCGATCCGGTCAGTGAAACTGCTTATCTGAAAATTCAAAACTAAATTGACAGCTGGAACTTCAAACGTTCTCAAACACACTTGTTCAGGAAATGATTACAGTAAATTGATTCTAAAGGGAGATGCGATGTGTAGATCTTTCAGAGAGGTTGTGGGTGGCTCTTAAAAGAGCCGTTGTGTTTGGGGTTTGTTCTTTCAGGACAGCGTGGAGTTTTACTTGGAGCTGGTGTATTTGGTCACCGCCTTTGTCCCTTCCGACACGGCGTGCTTGGCCAGCTCCCCGGGCAGCAGCAGGCGCACGGCTGTCTGGATCTCCCGGGAGCTGATAGTGTGCCGCTTGTTGTAATGGGTCAGGCGGGAAGCCTCACCCGCGATGCGCTCGAAAATATCGTTCACAAACGAGTTCATGATGCTCATGGCCTTGGAGGAGATGCCGGTGTCGGGGTGAACCTGCTTCATCACTTTGTAAATGTAGATGGAGTAACTCTCCCTCCTCGACTTTCTGCGCTTCTTGCCGCCCTTCGGTGCCGCTTTCTTCACGATTTTTTTGGCGCCTTTCTTGGCAGCTGATTTCTTCTCGTCAACCATTTTCTCTTTCAAGGAGCAAAGATATAAGGAAAAGCTGCTATCAGCTCGCCTGATATAGGCAGCCGCACGGTCCGTCCCACAGAGCTATGCTAATGAGGGATGAGTGGAGGCAACGATTCTGATTGGTTTATTGGCAGTATGGTCAATATCCTTTGTTCTTTAACTCTCCGATTGGCCTCTTTACACATCCAATCAGATTTAGCGCTCACCACAATCTCACATTCTTGAATGCTGTCATGAATTACAACCCAACCTTATTTATACTCTGTTCTTTATGTATTTCTAATCTGCTCTCAATAAAAATGGTCACTGATGGCCTGTCTTACGAGGATGGTTCATTAATATATTGCCGACTAGCTGGAGTGCCCGGCGGTGCCGAGGCTTTTTCAAGGGCATGTTGTTGTTGGAAGAGAGAGAGAGAGCGACTGGGGGGAAGAGAGACAGCGACTGGGGGGAAGAGAGAGAGCGACTGGGGGGAAGAGAGAGAGAGCGACTGGGGGGAAGAGAGAGAGAGCGACTGGGGGGAAGAGAGAGAGAGCGACTGGGGGGAAGAGAGAGAGAGAGAGTGACTGGGGGGAAGAGAGAGCGCGACTGGGGAGAAGAGAGAGAGAGAGAGCGACGGGGGAAGAGAGAGAGAGAGTGACTGGGGGGAAGAGAGAGAGAGCGACTGGGGGGAAGAGAGAGAGAGCGACTGGGGGGAAGAGAGAGAGAGCGACTGGGGGGAAGAGAGAGAGAGAGCGATTGGGGGGAAGAGAGAGAGAGCGACTGGGGGGAAGAGAGAGAGTGACGGGGGGGAAGAGAGAGAGCGACTGGGGGGGGAAGAGAGAGCGACTGGGGGTGTACTGTATGTGCCTTGAAGAGCCACCTGTGTACTGTAATGCCGGTAATGGCCACTCGGGCTATATAAGCCTGTATATTGTGTTGTATCAGTTAGTTCACCTCCAGACTTTGTTCAGTAAACACCTGTGAAACCAACTCCTGCCTTCAGTGTCTCTATTTACACACGGATACAAAAGTGACGACGAATTGGAAACGGACTTACCTGCAATTCGGCAGCACCTCAAGGACATCGATTCCTCAGACGTCCAAAGTTGAAGAAAATCAAGAAAAAAAACTGTGGTTTCACCAGCTAGCCCAGCTGGTGGCAGGTACTGCAATAATCCTTCCTGGGTGGGCTGGGGCTCCATCGGCAGGCTCTGCGGCGAGGCCAAGCAGCGAAGGTGGAGGCAAGCAGAAACAGACGGGGGGGAGCACTCAGGAGACGGCCGGCGCTGCAAAGCAGGTCGGCGTTCGGACCTAGCAGAGGGGGGGATAAGTCCCAGAGAGTCCGGCAGGAACGAGTCTCCACCTGCAAATAACATTTTTTTTTTAAAACGCGGAAAACAGCGTTGTCAGCAGCAGCAGCGGCGGGAAAGCGCGGGAAGTGCCATATCTTTTCTGCAGGAAAGAAAGAAAAGCGCGGGAAGCGCCATTTTTTTTCCAGGATGCCTAAGGCTGGCAATATTGATGCTTTTGATAACGATATAGAGGATTGGACCACATATGTGGAAAGAGTGGAGGTATATTGCACAGCAAATGGAATAGAAAATGATAAAAAGGCATCAGTACTTCTAAATCTAATGGGCGCAAAGACATACGGGCTGTTACGAAACTGAATCACTCCAGCCAAATCAAAGGACAAGAATTTTGAGGAAATTGTTGATACCCTACAGGAGCACTTAAACCCAACACCGCTGCTGATACTGACACAGGGTTTCGAGAGATGTTATCACTGCGGCAGATCCACCCATGACCAGAGGGACTGCTGGTTCAAGGACAAAGCATGCAGGCAATGCGGAAAGATTGGACACATTGCACGGGTATGCCGATCTGGACAAAAAAATCCACGGACAGGAAAAAAAAAATCAATAAATAAAAGTACAGAAAGGTACAAAGGATGACGGACAGTAGCTCCGAAGACCAGAAGAGCGATAGCGACTCCGGAAACAAGAGACTAAGCTGTCTCAAATTACATAATGTAATTGCCAAAGAAGATTACCAGACCATTTGGGTTACCCTCACGATAGCGGGGTCCCCAGTTAAAATGGAGCTAGATGCAGGATCAGCTCTGACCATCATAAATCAACGGGATTACGAGCGGCTATTTCCGCATATACCTTTAAAAGACACATCCTTTATCTTGAAAACATATACGGGGCAGAAAGTATACCCCAAAGGAAATATAAGGGTGCCTGTTGTATACAACGGCAAGGAAATACAGAAGTTGTATTTATACGTTCTACAAGATGGTGGTCCACCGCTGTTGGGACGTGAATGGATCAGGAAGATACATTTAGACTGGCACTCCATTCAGGCACCGACGGTGACCAGTAAGAAAAAAAATGATGATGACGTCATACCTGAACGATTAAAAGACATCTTGGCCAACGCCAAGGAAGTGTTTCAAGAGAAACTAGGAACCTAGAAAGGCATCACCACCTCAATAAAAATGGAAGATGCGGCAATTCCCAACTTTTTTAAGGCAAGGCAGGTGCCATACGCAATTCATCCAGCAGTCGAGGCAGAGCTGGAGAATTTGGAAAAGGCAGGCGTATTATCCAAGCTAGATTGGAGCGAGTGGGCAACACCCATCGTCCCGGTCATGAAGAAAACGTTGAATAATGATAAATCTGTAGAACAGAGAAAAATTTGCATCTGTGGAGACTTCAAGGTGACTGTAAACCTGGTCCTTCACATGGTACAGTATCCTCTTCCGAGGATAGAAGATACTTTTGCCTCACTATCCGGAGGGAAACGTTTCACCAAAATTGACTTGGCACAGGCATATCTACAGATGGAGGTTGAAGAGGCCTCTAGAAAATATCTCACAATAAATACAGACAAAGGCCTGTACCAGTACAATCGACTGGTTTTCGGAGTAGCATCAGCTCCAGCTATCTGGCAAAGAGCTATGGAGCAAGTCCTCCAAGGGATACCGGGGACTCAATGCTACCTAGACGACATCCTTGTAACAGGAGAAAACGACAACGAGCACCTTGCCAATTTGGAGCAGGTGCTCGCTAGGCTGAGAGAACGGGGCCTATGAGCAAATCGCCCCAAGTGCGAATTTTTCCAGAAACAAATATCATATTGTGGCCACATAATTTATAAGGAAGGGTTGTATAAGTCACCTGAAAAAATTGAAGCGGTCATAAAAGCCCCAGCACCTGAAAATGTTTCACAATTAAGGTCGTTCCTGGGATTGATAAATTACTATCATAAATTTTTACCAAACTTATCAACTCTTCTGCACCCTCTTAATGAACTGCTACAAACAGTAGTAATTTGGAAATGGAGCGAAGACTGTAAACGTGCCTTCCATAAATGCAAAGACATAATCACGTCCAAGGAAGTTTTGGCTCATTACAACCCATCACTGCCAATCAGACTGGCGTGCGATGCATCCCCTTATGGCGTAGGAGCGGTATTATCGCATAGATTCCCTGATGGCTCAGAATGGCCGATAGCTTTTGCATCACGCTCATTGAACTCAGCTGAGCATAACTATACCCAAATCGACAGGGAAGCACTCAGCCTGGTATGGGGAGTGAAGAAATTCAACCATTACCTACACGGAAAACAATTTACCTTGTTGACTGACCATCAACCCCTCATCTCCATATTCAACCCTAAAAAGGGTGTTCCCATTATGACAGCGCAAAGGCCACAGAGGTGGTCCCTTTTTCTAGAATACAAAGGATCAAAACAGCATGGGAATGCTGATGGTTTATCGCACCTACCGTTGCCAACGGTAGAAGAGGCACCTACAGTAGATCCAGTGGAGATGTTCCACTCTACCATAGTCGAATGTCTACCAGTAACAAATTCTGCCATTGAAAGGGAAACGAGAAATGACCCGACTCTCTCATGAGGCTACGATTTAACAATGAAGGGATGGCCAGCACATGGCAAACCACTGTTGCCAGCAATCTCGCAAAGAAGAGAACAGCTGTCAGTGTGCTGAGGAACCTTGATGTGTGGATCCAGAGTGGTGATTCCACCCAAACTCCAGGATAAAGTGCTAAAGAAGCTTCACGAGGGGCATCTGGGTGGAGTGAAAATGAAGAACCTAGCCAGGGCATTTGTATGGTGGCCCGGTATCGATGGAGACATCGAAGAAATGACCAAGAGCTGCCTAGGATGCCAGAAGGTCCAAAACGCTCCACCACAAGCCTCTCCACATCCATGGGAGTGGCCCTCATCTCCAATGCAAAGGGTACACATCGACTTTGCTGGTCCATTTATGGACTCAATGTTCTTAATCGCGGTTGATGCACACTCCAAGTGGCCGGAGGAAATAAAGATGTCCTCCACCTCCACGGAAAAAATCATCACAGTATTATGGACCATATTTGCCAGGAATGGGCTGCCTGAACAGATCTGTTCTGATAATGGACCGCAATTTGTGTCCGAAGAATTCAGGAAGTCCTTAAAAATACAATGGGGTTAAGCACTACACGCCCCATACCATCCCGCCTCCAATGGATTGGCTGAAAGGTTTGTCCAGACCTTCAAGAAGGCCATAAAGGCCATGGGTAATGAAGACGTTAAACTTCAGCATCAGGTAGATAACTTCTTGTTTGCATACAGGAATGCAACACATATGGTTACAAACCAAACTCCCGCCATGATGTTCTTCAATAGAAGCCTAAGATGCCGGCTGGATTTGATCAAGCCAAACATCAGAAGGGACGTGGAGAACCGGCAATTTCAAGGCATGAATGAAAGGCCAACTAGAACCTTCCAGATAGGTCAACAAGTTTTGGCCCGGGACTACCGTACCGAGAAATGGCAGCCTGGAACTATTTGCACATGACTAGGACCGCTGATGTATACCGTGGACATTGGAGAAAGCATAATAGGGCGCCAAGCTGACCAGATCATAGAGTCACCCGAAAAGGGACAACCTACACCACAACTCTATACGCCTAATGATGAAGTACAGATACCCATAGTATCTACCTCCAATCCGGTGATACTGGAACAGATGAACCCGACCCTGGCATTCAAGCCGAATCAGCCTTGCCAAAAGAACCTACTACACCACCAGAAACTACTACCCCACCAGGAAGCCTCCAGAGAGACTGACTTATAATTGATTAACTGCAGCAATGTGTAGATTATTGTTCTTGTAACATGTAATTAATGATTACTTAAAATATTATGTACTGGTTGGCTAAAAGGGAAGCAATTGTAGTGTATGTGCCATTAAGAGCCCCCTGTGTACTGTAATGCCAGTCATGGCCACTCGGGCTATATAAGCCTGTATATTGTGTTGTATCAGTTAGTTCACCTCCAGACTTTGTTCAGTAAACACCTGTGAAACCAACTCCTGCCTTCAGTGTCTCTATTAACACACGGATACAGCAGGGGGGAAGAGAGAGCGCGACTGGGGGGAAGAGAGAGAGCGACTGGGGGGGAAGAGAGAGTGTGACTGGGGGGAGGGGGGAAGAAGGGGGAGGGGGGAAGAAGGGAGAGGGGGAAGAAGGGAAGGGGGAAGAAGGAGGGGGGAAGGAGGAAGGAGGGGGAAGGAGGAAGAAGGGGGGAGGGGGAAGAAGGGGGGGAGGGGGAAGAAGGGGGGAGGGGGAAGAAGGGGGAGAGGAAGAAGGGGGGGAGGAGGAAGAAGGGGGGGAGGAGGAAGAAGGGGGAGGGGGGAAGAAGGGGGGGAAGGGGAAGAAGGGGGAGGGGAGAATGGGGAGGGGGAGAAGGGGGAGGGGGGAAGAAGGGAAGAAGGGGAGGGGGGAAGAAGGGGGAGGGGAGGGGGGAAGAAGGGGGAGGGGGAGGGGGGAGAAGAAGGGGGAGGGGGGAAGAAGGGGGAGGGGGGAAGAAGGGGGAGGGGGGAAGGAGGGGGAGGGGGAAGAAGAGGGAGGGGGAAGGAGGGGGAGGGGGAAGGGGAGGGGGAAGAAGGGGGAAGGGGAGGGGGAAGAAGGGGGAAGGGGAAGAAGGGGGAAGGAGGGGGAAGGGGAGGGGGAAGAAGGGGGAGGGGGAAGAAGGGGGAAGGGGAGGGGGAGGGGGAAGAAGAGGGGGAAGAAGGGGGAAGGGGAGGTGGGAAGAAGGGGGAAGGGGAGGGGGGAAGAAGGGGGAGGGGGGAGGGAGGGGGGAAGAAGGGGAGGGGGGAAGAAGGGGAAGAAGGGGGAAGGGGAGGGGGGAAGAAGGGGGAGGGGGAAGAAGGGGGAAGGGGAGGGGGAGATGAGGGGAAGAAGGGGGAAGGGGAGGGGGAGATGAGGAGGGAGAAGGGGGGAGGGGAGCGCCCCATCAGCCCGCGCCCCGCCTCACCGAGCCCCGCGCCCGATATCCCGAGCCCCGCCCCCCAACCTCCTGAGCCCCGCCCACCCCCCGATCTCCCGAGACCCCCCTATCTACCGAACCCCACCCCCCGCCCGAGCCGGCTTCAAGAGCAGAGAGAGAGACCCCGCCCCCCACCCGAGCCGGCTTCAAGAGCAGAGAGAGAGAGAACGCTGCCGCGCAACCTACCGCGTGAGGCCCGGCCGGACTCAAGTCGCGCGCGCTAACTCCTGCCCCACCCGCCTTTACTAAGATGGCAGCGGTAGCAACGCTCGGCTGAGGCCGCCCCTCCAACCTTCACAAGATGGTGGTGATCGGGGGCCGCTTGTTGACTGGGGCCGGGAGCTGCCTAGCTCGGGTGTGGGTGTGGAGGAGAGGCCGAGGCTTCAAGGGCTACAAAAACGGTGAAAGGTAGAAAAAATTATAGAGGTTAGAGAAAAGATGTACAAATTAATTAACTTTTTTTTAAAACAATTTGTGTTTTAAAAGCAACTTTTTTTTTGCTGGGAATGTATATTTGAAAAGAAAGACGCAGAAAGCGGGAAAAAGAATGGAAGCAAGATGACGGCTACTCACCTCGGTCACTCGACTGTAGGAGGGACCGCACGCACGTGCCAGGAACCCAGCGTACGATTGGTCGACCTCGACGTCACTCTATTGCTAATGAGCGGATAATGAGATGCTAATGAGTGGAATTTTGAACGTTTTTTGGATACCGCGGGCTCAATTTTTGTCCGGCCGAAACGTAAATACGCTTACGACTGTTTTGGAACGGTAAGCTTTCTTTTGACGTAACGCACGCGAGGTACGCTCTATAACTTTCGAGTGTATAGCCGGACAGATGCACACCGAAGGACAGACAGACAGACAGACAAACAGATGTATCCATTTATATATATAGACTATCTGAAGTGCCCGGCGGTGCCGAGGCTTTTTCGAGGGCATGTTGTTGTTGGAAGAGAGAGAGAGAGCGTGACTGGGGGGGGGGAAGAGAGAGAGAGCGACTTGGGGGGGGGAAGAGAGAGAGAGCGACTGGGGGGGAAGAGAGAGAGAGCGACTGGAGGGGAAGAGAGAGAGCGACTGGGGGGGAAGAGAGAGAGCGACTGGGGGGGGAAGAGAGAGAGAGCGACTGGGGGGGAAGAGAGAGAGCGACTGGGGGGAAGAGAGAGAGCGACTGGGGGGGAAGAGAGAGAGCGACTGGGGGGGAAGAGAGAGAGCGACTGGGGGGAAGAGAGAGAGCGACTGGGGGGGAAGAGAGAGAGCGACTGGGGGGGGAAGAGAGAGAGCGACTGGGGGGGAAGAGAGAGAGCGACTGGGGGGGAAGAGAGAGAGCGACTGGGGGGAAGAGAGAGAGCGACTGGGGGGGAAGAGAGAGAGCGACTGGGGGGGAAGAGAGGAGAGCGACTGGGGGGAAGAGAGAGAGCGACTGCGGGGGGAAGAGGAGAGAGCGACTGGGGGGGAAGAGAGAGAGCGACTGGGGGGGAAGAGAGAGAGCGACTGGGGGGGAAGAGAGAGAGCGACTGGGGGGGAAGAGAGAGAGCGACTGGGGGGAAGAGAGAGAGCGACTGGGGGGGGAAGAGAGAGAGAGCGACTTGGGGGGGGAAGAGAGAGAGAGCGACTGGGGGGGGAAGAGAGAGAGCGACTGGGGGGAGGAGAGAGAGCGACTGGGGGGAGAGAGAGAGCGACTGGGGGGGAAGAGAGAGAGCGACTGGGGGGGAAGAGAGAGAGCGACTGGGGGGAAGAGAGAGAGCGACTGGGGGGGAAGAGAGAGAGCGACTGGGGGGGGAAGAGAGAGAGCGACTGGGGGGGAAGAGAGAGAGCGACTGGGGGGGGAAGAGAGAGAGCGACTGGGGGGGAAGAGAGAGAGCGACTGGGGGGAAGAGAGCGACTGGGGGGGAAGAGAGAGAGCGAGTGGGGGGGGAAGAGAGAGCGCGACTGGGGAGGAAGAGAGAGAGCGACTGGGGGGGGAAGAGAGAGAGCGACTGGGGGGGAAGAGAGAGAGCGACTGGGGGGAAGAGAGAGAGCGACTGGGGGGGAAGAGAGAGAGCGACTGGGGGGGAAGAGAGAGAGCGACTGGGGGGGAAGAGAGAGAGCGACTGGGGGGGAAGAGAGAGAGCGACTGGGGGGGGAAGAGAGAGAGCGACTCGGGGGGAAGAGAGAGAGCGACTGGGGGGGAAGAGAGAGAGCGACTGGGGGGGAGAGAGAGAGCGACTGGGGGGGAAGAGAGCGACTGGGGGGGAAGAGAGAGAGCGACTAGGGGGGGAAGAGAGAGCGCGACTGGGGGGGAAGAGAGAGAGCGACTGGGGGGGAAGAGAGAGAGCGACTGGGGGGGAAGAGAGAGAGCGACTGGGGGGGAAGAGAGAGCGACTGGGGGGGAAGAGAGAGAGCGACTGGGGGGGAAGAGAGAGAGCGACTGGGGGGGAGAGAGAGAGAGCGACTGGGGGGGGAAGAGAGAGAGCGACTGGGGGGGAAGAGAGAGAGCGACTGGGGGGGAAGAGAGAGAGCGACTGGGGGGGAAGAGAGAGAGCGACTGGGGGGGGAAGAGAGAGAGCGACTGGGGGGGGAAGAGAGAGAGCGACTGGGGGTGAAGAGTGAGAGCGACTGGGGGGAAGAGAGAGAGCGACTGCGGGGGGAAGAGAGAGAGCGACTGGGGGGAAGAGAGAGAGCGACTGGGGGGGAAGAGAGAGAGCGACTGGGGGGGAAGAGAGAGAGCGACTGGGGGGGAAGAGAGAGAGCGACTGGGGGGGGAAGGAGAGAGAGCGACTGGGGGGGGAAGAGAGAGAGCGACTGGGGGGAAGAGAGAGAGCTGACTGGGGGGGGAAGAGAGAGAGCGACTGGGGGGGTAAGAGAGAGAGCGACTGGGGGGGGAAAGAGAGAGAGCGACTGGGGGGGGAAGAGAGAGAGCGACTGGGGGGGGGAAGAGAGAGAG
>NW_028225183.1:45353686-45613232 GCF_052327205.1 Somniosus microcephalus
TGTTAAGACTTTCAAAACAGCCATCGAAAAAAACAACAAATGAAGAGCTCAAAGTTGTCATCAAATCTGACAAGACTCCTGCAGGTGAACATGAGCGACGCTTCAATGCTCCGACCACCAATGAGGTAGCCATTGTCAATGTGGGACTAGAATTTGAACAACGGGACATTGTCTTGCATATTAGAGGTGGTCCACTCAAAAGAATTTCTGACCTTCACAGGTCATATGATCCTCTGCAATACCCGCTTTTGTTTTGCCATGGGGAAGATGGATACGATGTGTAGAACAAGATCCCACATGTTGACCCCGAAACTGGTGTCCCACCTACAGCCCAAAGGCAAAAGATGGTTTCTGCCATGGAATTCTATTCATACAGGCTGATGGAACGATAAACTGCTTCAAACCACCTGCTTCACTCTGGACGACTTCTCCACCAGTTCCTCACTGGCATGTATGCAAAAATAGAAGGAGAGCGGCTTAATTGGTTCCGGAATAACCAAAATCATTTGAGAGTCACAGACTATATACACTTACGAGATGCTGTGGCCAATGATGGCAACACTGAGGACATTGGTCAGCTGGTCATCCTACCATCCACCTTCGTTGGAGGTCCTAGGTACATGCATGAGCACATGCAAGATGCCATGACCTATGTCAGAAACTATGGCAGACCTGACCTCTTCATCACCATGTCTTGCAATCCCCAATGGCAGGAGTTCCCATCCAAAGCTGGTACTGAAAGGCATGAGCTCATAGCACGGGTCTTCAACCTCAAAGTTAAAGAACTGCTCAAACTGCTGATTGTGGGCAAACTTATTGGTGCACACAATTGCTACATGTACAGCATTGAGTGGCATCTGTTACTCTGGCTTCAGGCAAAGATTCGCCCCAATCAAGTTGATTCCTTCATTTCTGCAACCCACCCAAAAAGGACCAGGATCCAATCCTCTTTGATGTTGTTGTAAAACATAAGAATCACGGTCCTTGTGGGCGACACAACCCTTTTTCTCCCTGCATGAAAAACAATGCATGTACAGAACGGTACCCAAAGCCACTCCACGAAGAAACTCAGCATGGGGATGATGGCTATCCTTTGTAGAGGAGAAGGGGCAAAGAGTGTCGAGGTTTCAGCACTGAGGTAAGAATGCGAAGTAAAAAATCTAGCCACTCGAGTCAACCTGGTCCGTCAACTCAGTCAACACAGCAAAGACAGACATTTGAAGTTGACAACCGTTGGATTGTTCCTTACTGTCCACTCCTATCCAGGCTCTTCAAATGTCACATCAATGTGGAGTACTGCCACTCAGTCAAGTCTATCAAATATGTGTGCAAGTACCTCCATAAGGGCCGTGACCAAGCTGTATTTGATCTTCAAGCGGCTGGACAGCAGAATCAAAATGATGAGATCACCACACGTCTGATGGGCCGTTACATCTGCAGCAATGAGGCAGCCTGGTGAACTTTTGGATTTGACATCCACAACCGTTACCCCACTGTCACTAAATTGGATGTTCACTTGGAAAATGGACAAAGGGTTTTATTCTGACCTGTAAATGCCAGCCAACGCGCCGAGCAACCTCCAAAGACAAACTTACAGCATCTTTCAGTTGTGCCAAACGAATGACTTTGCCAAGACACTTTTCTAGCATCAGGTGCCCAAGTACTACACATGGCAGCCAAACAATACATGGCGGGCTCGGCACCCTGGAGCAGGTCAGATGGAAGTTCCTGGTCATCCAGGGGTGTACTCATCAGATGCATTTGGCAGAGTCTACATGGTCCATCCAACCAACACAGAGTGCTTTCACCTTCATCTCCTCCTCCATGAGGTTGCTGGCCCCACATCATTTAATGACCTCAAGACTGTCGATGGCCAGCTCTGTGAGTCTTTTCAACAAGCTTGCCGCAGGAGGACTCATTGAGGGTGACAATCATTGGCATGCAACGATGACAGAAGCTGCTGTGTGTTACTCCACCAATAGGCTACAAAAAGTCTTTGCCATGATAATTGCCCTCTGCAGCCCTTCCGACCCAATGCAATTGTGGCAAGATCACAAAGGCAGCCTCACAGAAGACATCTTATGCCAACTCACCAGAGCCAACCCCACAATGGCACTCGACTACACTGATGCGATGTACAATCAGGCATTGATCCTTTTGGAGGACGAGACTTTGGAATTGGCTGGCAAGTCTCTGACTCAGTTGAACCTTCCATCTCCCAATAGGAATGATTCTCCAGGTCTCAGCAGAGAGGTCCTCAGAGAAACCACCTACAATGTTGAGGAATTGACCTCCTTTGTCACAGTCACTGAGCCTAAATTGCTTCCAGAGCAGAAACAGACGTACAGGTTGGTTCTCGATATGGTGCAAAACAACACTGCTGGCATTATCTTCCTCGATGCCCCTGGTGGAACAGGAAAGACATTCCTCATCTATCTTTTGCTGGCCACGGTTCGCTCTAAGGGATTCATTGCACTGGCTGTTGCCTCATCAGGAATCGCTGCAACTCTTCTGCAAGGAGGTCGCACTGCCCACTCAAACTTTGCTCTGCCTCTGGATCTGACAAGACAAGAAGAACCAGTGTGTCGCATTAGCAAAGGAACTGGTGCTGCTGAGATGCTTCAAAAGTCTCGACTGATTGTGTGGGATGAGTGTACAATGGCCCACAAGAGGGCAGTTGAAGCACTCAACAGAGCTCTTCAAGATCTGAGAGGCAACGATATGCTGATGGGTGGCATCACCCTGTTGCTGGCAGGAGATTTCCACCAAGTCCTGCCAGTTGTCCTAGAGGAACAGCCGCGGATGAACTCAATGCATGTCTGAAGGCATCCCATCTGTGGCCACATGTGCAAACAGTCCATTTGACGACAAACATGCATGTTCATATCCATGGTGACGAAATGTCAGAATTGTTTGCGCGACTTTTACTACAATTGGGAGAAGGAAAATTGCCCATTGACAGCAGTCGACAAATCAGCAATTCCTCCAGACTTTGGCAGTCAAGTAAAAACAGTTGATGACTTGATCTCAAACGTGTATCCAAACCTCCTCAATCACTTCAAAGCTCACAACTCGCTGTGTGAATGGTCAATACATGCACCCAGGAATGATACTGTCAAAAAAATAAACATGCTCCTTCTTCAAAAGCTCCCTGGCCAAGAGCACATTTACAAAAGCGTGGATACTGTTTGTGACTGTGCTGATGCGGTAAATTACCCCATTGAGTTCCTCAACTCATTGGAGCCTTCGGGAACGCCTCCTCACAAACTGGTACTAAAGGAAGGCACCCCTATCATGCTCCTAAGAAACTTATCTCCACCAAAGTTGTGCAATGGAACCAGACTGGTAGTCCAGAACCTCATGAAACATGTCACTGAGGCTACCATCATCTCAGGCTGTGCCAGAGGGGAGGATGTTCTCCTTCCTCGAATTCCTATGATACCAACTGACCTACACTTTCAATTCAGAAGGCAACAGTTCCCTCTTAAAATTTCTTTTGCTATGTCCATCAACAAGGCCCAGGGGCAGACTTTGAAGGTTGCTGGCATCAACTTACTGACGCCCTGCTTTTCACATGGGCAGTTGTACGTGGCATGTTCCAGAGTTGGTGCATCCAGGAATCTGCTCATTTTAACACCGTCAGGAAAAACACAACATGTTGTCTATCCACAGGCTCTCAAATAACAGAGTGCTCCCACCTTCATCTACTCCTCCTATGAGGTTGCTGGCTGAACCTCATTTAATTACCTCAAAACTCTCACTGGCCATCTCTGTGCCTCCTTTGTAGAAGCTTGCAGCAACAGAGGACTCCTTCAGGTTCACATTCGTTGGCATCCAACGATCACAGATGCTGGTCTGTCTTACTCCCCCAACAGGCTACGACATCTTTAAGGCCTGTTGCCTCATCAGGAATCGCTGCAACTCTTCTCCAAGGAGGGCGCACTGCCCACTCAACCTTTCCTCTCCTCTGGATCTGAATAGACAACAACACCGAGTGTGTAACATTACCACAGCAACTGCTGAGCTGCTATCAAACTCTAAAGTCATTGTGTGGGATGAGTGTACAAAGACCCGCAAGAGGGCACTTGAGGAACTCAACAGCACTCTACAAGATCTGAGATGCTGCATGCCTACTACAAGATAACAGATTTAACAGTGTAATGTTGCGTACATTTTTATTGATTATAAAATCACTCTGTACAATACCAAACCCATTGGGTTTGCAAACCTTTACTAGAACAAGTATTCACTCAGTCTTTGGTTGTAACTGCACCATTTTGTAAAATGTTCTATTGTTCTACGTTATTATTGGCATAAATATTCACTGTTGATTTCTAAACTGACCTCTAAATGACTGAGATAGTATCTTTTATTTCCCTACTCAACTCATACACTGAAACATTGTGAATAATGTTATCACTCCTGGGTCACCCACACTTCCCTACCTGCCCCTTCCCCCCAGTCGGTCTCTCTCTTCCCCCCAGTCGCTCTCTCTCTTCCCCCCAGTCGCTCTCTCTCTTCCCCCCAGTCGCTCTCTCTCTTCCCCCCCAGTCGCTCTCTCTCTTCCCCCCCAGTCGCTCTCTCTCTTCCCTCCCAGTCGCTCTCTCTCTTCCCCCGTCGCTCTCTCTTCCCCCAGTCGCTCTCTCTCTTCCCCCCAGTCGCTCTCTCTCTTCCCCTCAGTTGCTCTCTCTCTTCCCCCAGTCACTCTCCCTCTTCCCCCCAGTCGCTCTCTCTCTTCCCCCCAGTCACACTCTCTCTTCCCCCAGTCACTCTCTCTCTTCCCCCCAGTCGCTCTCTCTCTTCCCCCCAGTCGCTCTCTCTCTTCCCCCCAGTCGCTCTCTCTCTTCCCCCCAGTCGCTCTCTCTCTTCCCCCCAGTCGCTCTCTCTCTTCCCCCCCCAGTCACTCTCTCTCTTCCCCCCAGTCGCTCTCTCTCTTCCCCCCAGTCGCTCTCTCTCTTCCCCCCAGTCACTCTCTCTCTTCCCCCAGTCACTCTCTCTCTTCCCCTCAGTCGCTCTCGTTCTCTCTTCCAACAACAACATGCCCTCAAAAAAGCCTCGGCACCGCCGGGCACTCCATCTAGTATATATAAAAGAGTTTGTCTGTCTGTCTGTCTGTTTGTCCGGCTATACAATCAAAAGTTATAAAGCGTACCTACACATATGTCATAACAAAAGAAAGCTTATCATTAGGGGAGTCTAATAGGCGTATTTACTTTTTGGTCAGACAAAAATTGTTCGGACAGTATACAAAAAAGTTTCAAAACAGCAACATTCCACTCATTAGCGTTGAGTGACGTGATGGTTGACCAATCGTGCAGGGGATTAACCTGATGGTTGACCAATCGGTGCGTCACGAGGGGCGTTTCATTGCGTGTGTGGGCGGGCCTAATCGTTCTGAGCTGAGGTGAGTGGCCACCATCTTGATTCCTAACTAATGATTTATTTTTCCCACTTTCTGTGTGTTTATTTTTCCCACATTCTGTGTGTACCCCGTTATTATCTTTTGTGCAGTTCTCTTCTAGCTATGGGGTGCTTAAAAACCTGAGCTTTAATATTTAGGAATCTCTCTTTATTGTAGTGGATGTGCGGAGCCACGGCCTAGCAGCGCGGGAAGCCTGGGCCTCAAGTTCAGCGGATTCCCGGCGTGCCCGGAACCTGTCGAATTTGCTGAAGTCCGTTCATTTCCGCGACCACGTCGCCGTCTTCGCCTCGGCCAACGGCATCGGGGTGATGGCCGAGGCCGCCAAAAGCGTCCAGGGGAACGCGTTCATCCAGGTGCCGAGGCCCGGGCCCTGGGGCAGAAAGCCGACCAGGTCACCATCTTTGCCTCGGCAATGGCATCAGGGTGACGGCCGAGGCCGCCAAAAACGTCCAGGGGAATGCGTTCATCCAGGTGCCGAGGCCCGGCCCCCGGGGCGGAAAGAGGGATTAGAGCGGGGGATGAGGGCTCGGAGAGGGGAGAGGGTAAGAGGAAGGGCGAGGGGGGAAAAGGGAGTGGGGTAAGAGGGAGGAGTGTAAGAGGGAGGAGGGGGAGGGGGAAGAGGGAGGAGGGGGAAGAGCGAGGAGGGGGGAAGAGGGAGGAGGGAGGGGGGAACAGGGTGGAGGGGGAAGAGGGATGGGGAAGAGGGAGGAGGGGGAACAGGGAGGGGGGAAGAGGGAGTGGGGAAGAGTCAGTAGGGGAGGGGGGAAGAGGGAGTAGGGGGAGGGGGGGAAGAGGGAGTTGGGGGGGGAAGAGGGAGTAGGGGGAGGGGGGAAGAGGGAGTAGGGGGAGGGGGGAAGAGGGAGGAGGGGGAAAGAGGGAGGAGGGTGAAGGGGAGGGGAAGGGGAGGAGAGGAGAGGCGGAGGGAGGGAGAGGAGGAGGGAGGGTGAGGAGAGGGGAGGGAGGGAGAGACAGGGGGAGGGAGAGAGAGAGAGAGTGAGGGAGGGAAAGAGTGAGGGGGTGGGAGAGGGAGGGAGAGCTCACCTTCTTCCTTCCTTCCTTCCATCACAGGGGTCCATCGGACCAGGCCTGAGGATTTCCTTCCCCCTCTCTCTCCAGGCTAATCCCAAACTAAATCCAGCAGTCTCTCTCTCTCTCTTCCCCCCCCCCGTCTCTCTCTTCTCCCCCCAGGCTCTCTCTCTCTCTCCCCCCAGTCTCTCTCTCTCTCTCTCTCTCTCTCTCTCTCCCCCCTCCCAGTCTCTCTCTCTCTCTCTCTTCAACCCAGTCTCTCTCTCTCTCTACCCCCCCCAGTCTCTCTCCCCCCCAGTCTCTCTCTCTCAATTTTCAATTCAATTCAATTCAAATCGCTTTATTGGCATGACAAGTTACATGTTTATGTTGCCAAAGCATCGGAAAACATTCATGTTTGTTCACAAAAATACAGATCTATCCATACAGTGTATAAACAGATGTATCCCTGAGTGTATAAATATACTTTCATATAATTTATATATACTCTTATCTTATCTTTAGTGGTTGTCCCTCTGTTTATGGCAAGCTGTAACATAGTGTGCCGCTAGTGTTACGCAATTTCTCTCTTCCCCTAGTTGGTATGGGAGTTTTTGGTCATCATTCAAATTTCTGATTTCCGGGCATATTTTTGTAAATTTTGGGTAGAATTCTCCCTTATGCCCTGAAATTTTCTACAAGCTGTGAGGAAGTGTATCTCTGTCTCCACCATTCCCTGACTGCAGTGAGAGCATATCCTGTCCTCTCTTGGTAGCCGGGTCTGCCTGTGTCTACCTTTTTCGATCGCCAGGCTATGTTCACTAAGTCTGTACGTTGTCAAGATTTTTCTCAGTTTGCTGTCCTTTACCATGGTCAGGTAATCAGCTATGTTGTATTGTCTGTTTAGGGCCAAGTAGCAATTGAGTTTGCTTTGGGTTTTTGTTGTTTCTGCCCAATATGTCAGATATTTTTCCGTTGCACCGCCGGGCACTCCAGCAAGATTCTGATATGTGAGTAGAGTTTTGTCCTGTACCTATCAGTAACTGGTATATGAGTGGGGCTTTGTCCTGTACCTGGCAGTTTCTGGTATGTGACTGGTTTTCTCATGTACCTGTCAGTTTCTGTTAAGTGAGTGGAGTTTTGTCCTGAACCTCTCTATTTCTGATATGTGAGTAGAGTTTTGTCCTGTACCTATCAGTAACTGGTATATGAGTGGGGCTTTGTCCTGTACCTGGCAGTTTCAGGTATGTGACTGGTTTTCTCGTGTACCTGTCAGTTTCTGATATGAGTGGAGTTTTGCCCTGTACCTATCTGTACCTGTTATATGAGTGGGGTTTTGACCTTTAACTATAAGATTTTGATATGTGAGTGAATGTTTGTCCTGAACTTGCCAGTTACTGATATGTGAGTGGGTTTGTGCTGAGCCTGTCAATTTCTGGGATGTGAATAGGATATTGTCCTGTACCTGTCATTTTCTTGTCCGTCAAAGGGGTATTGCCCCGTTCCTGTCAATTTCTGGAATATGACTGGAATTTTGTCCTGTTTCTGTCAGTTTCTGGTATGTAAGTGGGATTTTGCTTGTACCTATTAGTTTCTGGTATGTGAGTTGTGTTTTGACCTGAACCTGTCTGTTTCTGGTACGTGAATGGGGTTTTGTCATGTACCTGTCAGTTTCTGGTATGTGCAACCGCGATACAAAGTTACATTGTCTGACCTCACTGCAGTACAGCGGCACTCAGATTCACCACACCATGTGTGTAGGACGGTTCTATAGTGAGTTATCAGCATCCAGACACAACACAAACCCAGCACTGGATCATGAATGACACCATCCGATTGGCACAGTCCAGGTTTATACCTCCCACTCCCAAGGGACGACATATAAAGTTCAGGAACGCTTCTTGGAATATAACCACAGGCACCAGGTCAATACAAACAATTGTTTTCAGTCTATTGAAACCGAGTTGAGGGCCTGTGTAATTAACAGACTGTCACAGAACCCGGATCCTGGTGTATCTGGGGGACTCACAATGTATCTCCCCATCTCCAGCAATACGTTTCTGGAGAACACAACGCACCGAAAAAATAACCGATTTTTGAAATGTGATCTTTCACACATCTCACCTGCTGCCTGAAATAAATGCACTTTGTGAAACTGCCCACACCCTCACAGTCAGGCTGTCTTTCCACTGTTCGCTGCCCTAGAACAACAGCCACGGTGAGACTTGAACCGATTCAGGAACATTCACTACTGATTTGGGGGAAGAAAGCAGGAATGATTTGAAAGAGCGAGGTGCTTTACTTTCTTTGTTACCTTGCACTGTACACACACAGCCCGAGAATGGCCTCTCCCTTCCCCCACTCACTCCATGTTACGGAACGAGTTCCTGTTCCAATCTGCCGCTGAAATTACCCCGACTCAAAGCCCATCTGTGGACACAGCCCCAATGCGATGTGTTGCTGTGAAGAGGCTGCTGTTTGCTCCCTTACTCGGCCCGTGATATCTCCGCTCTATGATGTGTTCAGCGATCATCAGCCGAGCACCAAGCAAACAGCACCCGCTGGTAGAGCTGGGGGAGGGGAGCTCGCATGGGCCCTTCCTGTCGCCTGTGCGTTGAAAGGGGGAGGAGCAGGCAAATATTTAAATGCTGAAGCGTGTAGCTGGAGGCGGAGCTGAAGCTCAGAGGACGCTGTCTCTGCTCAGCCTGTCACTCTGATTCTGTCTCCTCCCAGCCTCTCTCACACTCTGCCTTTCTCAACCAAATCCCGGCTGGCTTCATAAATACATCAAGACGCCGAGTATTTATCATTCATTTTATATTCCTGTGAGGAATCGTCATAGCTGGAAGAGGTGGAGGAGGCAAAGGACTGGGAAAAGGCAGAGCCAAGCGCCACCGTAAAGTACTTAGTGACAACATCCAGGGCACAAAACAAAGGCTCTTCTCAGAGCCACCCACCGCCTCAGAGAGAGAACAGGGCCCTGGGACCGGGAGCGGGGATATATTGGGGTGGGGAATAGCTTCAGAATTATAAGGATTATGGGGAATTGCTCTTGTAGTCTTCCTGGGTGTCCAGGCGCTCAGTGTCCTGTTTCCATTCAGCTTTTATACATCAGACAGATGGTGTGACGGGGAACCGGAGCTTTCCACCTTACAATAGGTTAAACCGAGCTGCTGTGACAAGAGGCCAACTTGTGAGATTATTCTCCTTCTGAAATTTGCTTCCTGCACAGATACTTTCGGGGATTGTGAAATTCAAGGGTTTCAGGAAAGTCATTGGATGGACTGTAATGATAAACATAACATAAGAACATAAGAAGTAGGAGCAGGAGTAGGCCATACGGCCCCTCGGGCCTGCTCCGCCATTCAATAGGATCATAGCTGATCCGAACCTGGACTCACGTCCACTTCCCTACCCGCTCCCCGTAACCCCTAATCCCCTCATCAGCTAGGAAACTGTCTATCTCTGTTTTAAATTTATTTAATGTCGCAGCTTACACAACTCTCTGTGCTAGCAAATTCCATAGATTTTGTTGGATCCGTGGTTAAGTGGATAAATAATCACACGGATGCTGTACATTAACAAATAACAGGTCTTTACTGGAGGACGGTAATCTCTAGACTGGGGTACAGAGGCATGCGCACAGCTTATATACCAGTGTGGTCACTGCTGGTACTACAGTACACAGGAGCTGTAAAAAGTAGTTCTGACTTAAAGGCACATACACTACAATTCCTCCCTTTTTAGATTAATAATACCCCCTTAATATTCAAATAACAATTACATTTGTACATGTACATTCAAAACAAAAGTCAATTTATAGATTCAGTCTTTGGGGCGGCTTCCTGACCCTTTCGGGATAGTGCCTTTCCAGAGGTTCTTGTTCTTGGTGCAGAGGCGATTCTGACCACTTTTCATCGGGTAGTTCATCGGGTTCCACTGCTACTGGGTCTGAAGTAGATGCTACCGATATGTCGGTTTCATCCGTAGGTACTCGAGACATGGGGTTGAAGCATTCCTGTGATGCTCAGATCTGATCGACGTGGCATCTCACAATGTTCTCCCCGACATCCATTGTGTACATTAATGGCCCCTGCCTTGTACATATCATTCCGGGTTGCCACTTCTCTGTTCAATAGTCCCGGGCCAAGACTGGTTGCCCTAAATTGAAGCTCCTTGTCGTCTTCTCATTGATGTGCTGGAATTGTTTGTCCTCAACATTTCTTCGCACATTTGGTCTGAGCAAGTCCAGACGAGATCTCAACCTTCGGCTAAAGAACATCATAGCCGAGGTCTGGTTGGTAACTGCATGTTTCGCGATTCGGTAGGCTAATAAGAAGTTGTCCAGCTTATGCTGCAGTGGAATTTCCTCGTCGCACATGACCTTTATCGCCTTCTTAAAGGTTTGTATGAACCTCTCAGCCAATCCATTGGTGGCTGGATGATACGGGGCAGATGTGTAAGGCCTTACCCCATTCCCTTTCATGAATTTTTGGAACTCATTGGACACAAACTGTGGTCCATTATCAGAGCAGATATGCTCTGGCAAACCGTTTCTGGCAAATATGGTCCGTAGGACTGCAATCGTTTTCTCTGTAGTGGTTGAAGACATCTTTTTCACCACAGGCCACTTTGAATGAGCATCCACTGCTTTAAGAACATTGAGTCCATGAATGGACCAGCGAAATCAATGTGCACCCGTTGCCATGGAGAGGAGGGCCACTCCCATGGGTGTAGATGAGTATGTGGTGGTGCATTTTGGACCTTCTGGCATCCTAAGCAGCTCTTCGTAATGTCTTCGATTTGTTGATCGATTCCCGGCCACCACACATAAGCCCTAGCAAGGCTTTTCATTTTCACTCCCCCCAGATGACCTTCACGTAGCTCATTTAGCACTCTCTCCCTTAACTTGGGTGGAATCACCACTCTGGATCCACACATCACTGTCCCCTGGCATACTGACAGCTGTTCTCTTCTGGAAGGGAATGCTGGCAACAGTGAGTCGCCATGTGTTGGCCAACCCCTCACTGTCAATTCATATACCCGTGACAGTGTCAGATCAATGCGGGTCTCCTACTCTATATCCGCGTTTGTTACTGGCAATCGTTCAATTATCGATGAATAAAATATCTCAATAGGGTCCACTGCTGGTGCTTCCTCCACCGTAGGCACTGGCAGGCGTGATAGCCCATCAGCGTTCCCATGCTGTTTCGTGCCTTCATATCCTATTTCATATTGATTCGCCCCTAGAAACAGGGATCATCTTTGTAATTGCTGTGCAGTCATTTCTGGCACGCCCTTCTTAGGATTAAAGATGGAAACAAGTGGTTGGTGGTCAGTCAGCAAGGTGAAATTCTACCCATGCAGATAGTGGTTGAACTTTTTTACTCCCCATGCTAGGCTGAGGGCCTCCCTGTCAATCTGGGTGTAGTTGCGCTCGGCTGAGGTTAGTGACCGAGACGCAAAGGCTACTGGCCTCTCCAACCCATCTGGGAATTTGTGCGACAGCACCGCTCCAATGCCGTAGGGTGATGCATCACATGCCAAACGAATTGGTAGTGCTGGGTTGAAATGGGCCAACACCTCTTTTGATGTGATCAATTCTTTACACTTCTGGAAAGCTCGTCTACGTTCCTCATCCCACTTCCATGGTACCCCTGTTTGCAGTAGGGTGTTCAGCGGGTGTAATACCATAGACAAATTTGGTAAGAACTTGTGGTAATAGTTTACCAGCCCGAGGAACGACCTCAGTTGTGACACATTTTCCGGTGCTGGAGCCTTGACTACTGCCTCAATCTGGTCAGTGGACTTATGTAACCCCTCTTCATTGATGACGTGGCCGCAATACGAGATCTGTTTCTGGAAAAACTCGCACTTGTGGCAATTAGCTCATAGCCCATATTCCTTTAATCTGGCGAGCTCCTTCTCCAAGTTAGCGAGGTGATCACCATCATTTTCGCCCGTGACCAAGATGTCATCCAAATAACACTGGGTCCCTGGAATCCCTTGCAGGACCTGATCCATTGCCAGATAGCCGGAGCCGAGGCTACTCCAAACACCAGCCTGTTGTATTGATAGAGACCTTTATGGGTGTCGATCGTAAGGTAATGTTTCGAAGCTTCTTCTACCTCCATTTGCAAGTACGCCTGGGCTAGTTCAATTTTGGTGAAGCGTTTACCACCAGATAGCGAGGCAAAAATATCCTCAAGTCGAGGAAGCAGATATTGCACCGTGTGAAGGACTGGGTTCACTGTCACCTTAAAATCCCCACAGATGCAAACCTTCTTTGGTTCCCCAGGCGACCTCTTCATTATGGGAACGATGGGTGTAGCCCAGTCACTCCAGTCCACTTTGGACAGTACTCCTGAACGTTCCAACCCTTCCAGTCCTGCTTCAACCGCTGGTCTGATCGCATAAGGCACTGGTCTGGCCTTCAGAAACTTTGGGCTTGCATTTTCCTCTATTATAATTGTTGCTGTTATTCCTTTTAGTGTTCCTAGTCCCTCCTGGAATGCTTCTTTTGCATCAGTTAGCATTTTTGACAGTCATCCAGGTGTGATGTCGTCATCCTTTATGGCCTCAACCTTCAGTGCCTGTATGGAATGCCAATCTAATTGTATCTTTCGGATCCATTCACGTCCTAGCAGTGGTGGTCCTCCATTTGGCAATACATATATATCCATTTTAAGTATTTCCTGACCTTTATATGTCACTTTCTCCATTATTTTCCCTTTGGGGTAGACTTTTTGCCCCGTATATGTCTTCAAGACAATCTCTGTAGTTTTCAAGGGTATGTGTGAAAATAGCCGCTTGTAGTCTCTTTGATTTATGACTGTTAGAGCTGACCCTGTGTCCAATTCCATTTTCACTTGGACTCCGTCTATCTTGAGTGTAACCCAGATAGTCTGGTGATCCTCCATTTCAGTTACATTATGTAGTTTCAGACAACCCAGCTCCTTGCTTCCGGAGTCTGTGTCACTTTTCTGTTCATCTGAACCACTGTCCATCACCTGGTGTACCTTTTTGTACTTCTCCTGTGGAGATTTCTTACTGTTGGTTTTCTTCCCAGACCTGCAGACTCTTGCTATGTGTCCTGCTTTCCCACACTGTCTGCACACTTGGTCCTTGAACCAACAATCTTTCTGGTCATGTGTTGTTCTGCCGCAGCGATAGCACTTCCCTGTTCCATAGGTCATTTCGTTGGTGCCATATTCTTGCGGTCTCCATTGTATCTCTGCAGCACCCCTTGTGGCTGCTTCATGTGATACTGCCATATTGAAAGCTTTGTCCAGCGTAAGGTCCTTTTCTGATAGAAGCCGTTTCTGGGTTCCTTCACTTTGTAGCCCACACACAAACTTGTCCCGTAACGTGTCTGCTAGTCCTGCTCCAAACTGGCAGTATTTCAATAGCTTGCGCAGTTCCGTTCGGTACTCAGCATTGCTTTCGTCTTTGTGTTGGTTCCTTTTATGCAACTTAAATCGTTCTGCTATCAGCAGCGGTGTGGGGTTTAAGTGGTCATGTAGGATTTCTACTATGCTTTCAAAATTCTTGTTTACCGGCTTTTCTGGGGTTATTAGATTTTGCAGTAACCTATAAGTTTTTGCACGCATGGAATTTAACAGAACCAATGCTTTATTAGCATCTGGCACTTCATACGCCCTGCAGTACACCTCAATACGTTCCACATATGTCTCCCAATCTTCGACTTCATTGTCGAATGTAGAGATACTGCCACTCTTCGGCATTCTTGGCTCTGTGTTAACTATCCCCAATGGCGCCTCCCATGCTTCCCCTTCTTCTCCGCTGGCACAAAATGGCGTCTCCCGTGCTTTCCATCATTCCCGCGCTTGCCCATCTTCTCCACTGCGGCTTCGCAAAATGGCGTCTCCCGCGCTCTTCCTTCTTCTCCGCGGCTCAATGGCTCCTCCTGCGCTCTCCCTGCTTTTCCACAACTCAATGGCACATCCCGCGCTCTCCATGCTTCGCCGCGGCTCAATAGCATCTCCCCTTGCTTCGCCCCGCAGACCCTGATCAGCCCGTGATGCCTGGCTCTGCTCTGCGCATTCTTCTGTTGATATTTGTCGACGCTGCTCAGTCTAGAACCCGGCTCTTTCTTACCCTCTCTCTCTCTCCAGTTTGCAGTATTTTTCCTCGACACCACTCGGTGATCAATGCCCGGCTGCGCCCAGCTCTCTTCACCCTCTTTCTTACCCCGTCGACGCTGCCCAGCTCTCTCTCTCTGCCATCGGTCGGCTCCAGCCGCCGCTGCTCGGGAAGGGTCTGCTCTGCACCTGTCGTCGGTCTCTTACTGCTCGTTGTGGCTGGGGAACCACAGCCTCCCCAGCGAAGTTGGATCTCTGCCTGACTGCTGGGCGGTTGCTTGCGGTCGACGCCCATGTTCCTGGTCTCGACTATTTTTTTTTATGTTGCAAGTAGATTCGCATCAACACTCGTTGCCACTGTTACATGCATGGTTCAGTGGATAAATAATTACACAGATGCTGTACATAAACAAAAAACAGGTCTTTACTGGAGGAGGGTCATCTCTAGACTGGGGTACAGAGGCATGCGCACAGCTTATATACCAGTGTGGTTACTGCCGGTACTACATTATACAGGAGCTGTAAAAAGTAGTTCTGACTTAAAGCACATACACTACAAGTGGGGAGTTTAATCAGTCTCTGCCTGTCTCTGTTTGGTGAGTAGGCAATAGATGCCAGACATAGAAACATAGAAGATAGGAGCAGGAGTAGGCCATTCGGTCCCTCGAGCTTGCTCCGCCATTCAATGCGATTATGGCTGATCATCCAAGTTCAGTACCCAGTCCCTGCTTTCTCCCCATACCCCTTGATCCTTAAGAAATATATACAACTCCTTCCTGCATATATTTAATGTATTGGCCTCGACTGCCTTCTGTGGTAGAGAATTCCACAGGTTCACCACTCTCTGGGTGAAGAAATTTCTCCTCATTTCTGTCCTAAAATGCCTACCCCTTATCCTTAGACTGTGACACCTGATTCTGGACTGCCTGACCATCGGGAACTTCCTTCCGGCCTCTAGTCTGTCCAGTCCTGTCAGAATTATATAAGTTTCAATGAGATCCCCTCTCATTCTTCTAAACGCCAACGAGTACAAGCCCAATTGACCCAATCTCTCCTCATATGTTATTTCTGCCATCCCAGGTAACAGTCTGGTGAATCTTCGCTGAACTCCTTCCATGGCAAGTACATCCTCCCTCAGATAAGGCGACCAAAACTGCACACAATACTCAAGATGTGGTCTCACCAAGGCCCTGTACAACTGCAGCAAGACATCCTTGTTCCTGTACTCAAACCCTCTCGCTATGAAGGCCAACATACCATTTGCCTTCTTAACCGCCTGCTGCACCTGCATGCTTACCTTCAGCGACTGGTGCACAAGGACACCAAGACAAGATCCCGGGCCGGTGAGTCTGTCACCCCATGTGTCTGTCTCTGTGACTTGTGCACAGGATCAATCCCCAGTCAGAAAATCCCCCAGCCCTGCCAGTTACATCTGGATCGATGCTGAACCTCTCAGTTTTCGGTCTATTGAATCCGAGTTTAAGCCATGTGTGGTAAACAGAATGTCTCACTATTTCTGTGAATAATACTATATTCTAAAAGCAGGCTAGGATACACACAGACAAACTGTGACACGTTCCTGCCCCTAAATCTCTCTAACTGAGAGTGCCTGGGCCGCCTGTATCAGAGTACGAACATTAAGACTGATACCATCTCTCTCTCTCTCTCTCTCTCTCTCATTGCTGTCTCCGGGTGTTGAGAATGGAATGCATCAGACACCAGGTGCTCTGTTCAGTTCCTCAGTTTCGGAGGAGGAGAGAGAGAGGCTAGAGGGGCGGTGAGATCATCATTTCTATTTTCATATAAATCAAACATATTTCTGCCTGCAAACAATATAGTACCTTCAAACCAGATAAGAGTGAACACAGCCACAGCTGTGATTGGCTCCTGCCCCTGAATCTGGGGAACAGACACTGTGAGGAGCGCCGGCCTCAGAGTGTTTAACACTGACTGAGCTGGGAAACTCCAACTAACCCCGAGAATCGGCAGCACAGGCCGAGCGGAGAGGAAAACCTGTCAAGTGAACTGTAAATCTGGGAACAGATTGTGCTGTGAATGAGCTGAGTGAACATTGTGTCAGCAAGAGTGTGTTAAAGGGACGGGCGGGTTAGACTAATGTCACTGTGTTTGTGTGTCCGCTCTCATCGCCGGATTTCAGAGGCAATCTTGTGTAAAATTCAAAGATTTCCCTGTCATAGGATCGCCCTGACCCCCTGCTCAGCCCTGCAGTGGAAATTAAACGTGAAGCTTTATTTGATTTAAAATTTCAGCCGGAAATCAGAGAACATGTCGGCGATGGGGTGAGAGAGCGCGATCAGTGCAGCAATGAAACGGCTTTAAATCGAAATTGCTGCCTTTACTTCTGATGAAACTTTCTCGGCAGCAGACATCCCGGTCTTCGAGACAGAAAGAGGCCAGTCTGGGAATGTGGAGTGCCCGAGTTTAATTGGAATCGGGTAGTTAATGAGGAGAGAGAAACACGGAGAGGCTGGAGGGGCCGGGAGCTGACAGCAGGATGTCTCCGCCCCGTCCGCTCGCTGCCTTTAAGTTGCTCTGTGCCGCCGCCTCTCGTTTCATTCCTGACACAGCTCTGACTGTCAGAGAGATTTTCTACAGAGTCGCCGACATGACTGAGACTGCAGCCGCCGAAACGGCTCCTCCTGCTGCCGCTGCTCAAACCAAGTCTCCCAGCAAGAAGAAGAAGGCGGCTCCCCGCTCCAAGCCAGCCGGTCCCACGTTGGGCGAGCAGATCCTCGAGGTTGTGGCGAGTGGCAGCGATCGCAAGGGGATGTCGCTGGTCGCGATAAAGAAGGCTCTGGCTGCGAACGGCGTCGATGTGCTGAAGTTAAGTTCCCAGATCAGGTTAAGTGTCAAGAGGAAAGTGGAAAACGGCTCCCTGGAGCAGACCAAGGGCACGGGCGCCTCGGGTTCCTTCAGGCTCGCTAAGAAGGAATCCCAGCGGAAAGAGGGAAAGAAGGTGAAGAAACCGGCAACCAAGAAATCTGCAGTAAAGAAACCAACAGCCAAGAAATCTCCAGCCAAGAAACCAGCAGCCAAGAAATCTCCAGCCAAGAAACCAACAGCCAAGAAATCTCCAGTCAAGAAACCAGCAGCCACGAAATCTCCAGCCAAGAAACAAGCAGCCAAGAAAACGAGCACCAAGAAGGCAGCAACGTCAAAAAAGACAGTGAAAGCGGCGGCTGGGAAGAAGGCGGCGGTGCAGAAGCTTAAGAGCCCCAAGAAGGCCACAGGCGGAAAGGTGAAGGCAGCCAATAGGGTGGAAAATCCCAAGGCCAAGCCCAAATCAGCAAAGTCACCCAAAGCAGCGAGCAAAAGAAAGTAAAAAGGACAACTTGTAAACATCTGAACCCAAAGGCTCTTTTCAGAGCCACCACGTCTTTCCAAAAAGAGCTGATCGCGGAATCTGATGATCCATGTCCCGGGGCCGGGCTCAGATTCCAGATTGAAATCATTTCAAATGAACCTCGGCTTCCTGGTGACTCGCTGACATTCGCTGCACCCACCCCTCCCCCACAGAGAGAATGGGATGTCCGGGCCGGGCCTCACTCTAACTGGGGGGTGTTCGGCTCCAGTCTCAGTTCAGGGTCACTTTCAGTTCACAGGTTCAGGGTGAGAGTCTCTGTGAGACTGACACTGGCGGAGATACCCCGCGTCACAACTCGTACCCCAACACATGAGATTCTCCAAATCAGCTGGAATAAGGTGTTTGTAAACTGCTGAAACCTTCTGTGTGGGGAAGTGTGGGGAGATGGAATAAGGTCCGAGATTGACATGGAAGGAGACGGGTCGACTTGTGATAGAAGGTACTGTATATAGGCGGGACTATTACTGATTGTTAATTGTAACAGGACCTTATTTAAAAGATTCTGGTTTCAGGAAACCCTTGAATATGAAGTCAGTGTCTGTAAGGGTTTGTGCGGAGCGCTGTGTTTCGGTTCTACTGTCAATAACCGGTTTGAAATTGGCGGTTACAGAAAGCTGGAGGTGGAGCTGGAAGATCAGAGGCCGCTCTCTGCTCTGTCTGTCACTCTTGAAATTGTCTCCTCCCCTCCCGCTCTCTGTTTAATCTCTCACTCTGTCTCCTCCCCTCCCCGCCTCTCGTACTCTGCGCTTTCTCAGTCAGGTCGGAGTCGGCTGTATATAAGAGCAGCCAGAAACAGTTCGTTTCTCATTCAGCAGAAGTTTGACTGAAGAATCGTCATGACTGGACGAGGCAAAGGAGGCAAAGGACTGGGCAAAGGCGGAGCCAAGCGGCACCGTAAAGTGCTCCGTGACAACATCCAGGGCATCACCAAACCAGCCATCCGCCGCCTGGCTCGCCGTGGCGGTGTGAAGCGAATCTCGGGTCTGATCTACGAGGAGACCCGTGGGGTGCTGAAGGTTTTCCTGGAGAATGTGATCAGGGATGCGGTCACCTACACTGAGCACGCCAAGCGCAAGACGGTCACTGCCATGGATGTGGTGTACGCTCTGAAACGGCAGGGCCGCACTCTCTATGGGTTCGGCGGCTGAACAACTCGACCCTTTCAACCAAACTCAACACAAAGGCTCTTTTAAGAGCCACCCACAGCCTCACAGAGAGCAGTGACCTGGGAATTGGAGCTGGTGTAGATTGTTCTCAAAAATAGATTGGTCAGAAATATTATTAACAGATATGTGATGTGTTCTGTAATCTTTGAATTTCGCTTTCGGTTGCACCAGGTTTATGGAGTTATTTCCTCAGACGGAACATTCCCTCTCCGTGTAAAGCCACATCGCGTCTACACATTTCTCCATTGTGCAGTTATACTGTAATGATTATAATTTAATAATTAGTTGGCTGGTCGGACATGAGCCGTTGAGTGGGTTACTGAAAAGAGTCCAACTTGTGAATTTGCAGCCAGACGGTGGTGTCCGGCCCTGATACTGACAGGGTTTGTGAAATTGTGAAATTTCAGTTCAGTCATTCGGGGACCTGAAATTACCGCAGTTTGAGACCGCTCTAACCCGACCTTACTTCTGATTGGGGGTCCGCTCCACAATCCCATTTCGTAACCAATCACAGAGCCACAGATTAGAAAGTAAGCACATCATTGGTTGACATTGTCGGCCTGTCGAAATGTTTGAATTTTTTTTTATTTTGAAAAAGCCCGCCAATTCCAGTGCCGGAAAGGAGCGAATTAATCTAAAGTCTAGTTTCAATGGAATGATTTTAAAATCTCCATCATTTTGTTCTGTTATTCTGCGTTCACCGTCAGTAATTCCTGGCGCTGTTCTACGAACAGGTTTAATTTGTCAGCCTCTTATCTGTAACCGGCGCCAATAAGTCTCCATTCAGCAATCTAAAATGTGCCGAGTATCAGATCGCTGACTGCACAGTTACCCAATGACAGATTATTGGCCAAGGCCTTCTCACAGGCTCCACGGGGACAGAGAGAAGCGACTGAATTCTGATCCTCTCCCCTGAAAGCGGCGGCTAACGTCACAATGGGACGGGCGGAGGGAAATTCTGAATGGGCTGGAGAGGAGGGGGAGAGGAATCGAGTGGAAGAGCGGGAGATTGGCGAGGGTCCCTTTCCCCGCTCCTGTCAGCATCAACAGCCCAGAGTGCGGGCAATGGGAAGGGCCCTAAAGCACCAAGCCCAGGAAGGAACATTTAAAACCTTCAATGATTCTGGCAATGATCCTTTCAATATGTGCAGAATAAAATCGATTTGTCTCAAAACGGTTATTTCCTGCACTAAATTTGGCGGACTTTTTGAAATGGGCGATTAATCACAGCTCAGCCAATCGGGGCCTGAGTTTCCTGCGTTTCATTGATTGGTCAGAGTTGGGTTTGAAGTGGGTGGGCGCCGGTCTCCAGCCAATCAGTGCTCGGGGCGGTCCCTCACTGATGTATAACAAGGCGGACACACAGCAGACTCCGCATTAACAGTGCGTGTGTTCCAGATTGTGTTGAGATCTGTTCAGAAAATGGCCAGGACCAAGCAGACAGCGCGCAAATCGACCGGAGGGAAAGCTCCTCGCAAACAGCTGGCGACCAAAGCGGCCCGGAAGAGCGCTCCAGCCACGGGCGGAGTGAAGAAACCCCATCGCTACAGACCAGGCACTGTGGCTCTGAGGGAGATCCGCCGCTACCAGAAATCCACCGAGCTGCTGATCCGCAAACTGCCCTTCCAGCGCCTGGTGCGGGAGATCGCTCAGGACTTCAAGACCGACCTGCGCTTCCAGAGCTCGGCCGTCATGGCCCTGCAGGAGGCCAGCGAGGCTTACCTGGTGGGGCTCTTTGAGGACACCAACCTGTGCGCCATCCACGCCAAGCGAGTCACCATCATGCCCAAAGACATCCAGCTGGCCCGCCGCATCCGCGGGGAGCGCGCCTAAACTCACCCTGCCCGGCTCCAGGCTTTAGCACCAAATACAACAACGGCTCTTTTAAGAGCCACCAAATCGGCAAAGGAAAGAGTTGCGATCGGCGCAAGAGAAACTGGACTGTGCACACACCGTGCTGCTCTTGTAGTGCTAATGTAATTGGGATTTATAAAGTGGGGGCAGTGAATGTCTGGGTATGGTCTAGGTTTAAATGTGAGTGGAAGGAGGTATCTGAATCTCACTTTTAAAATCAACTCTTAATGCGGGGAGAGGTAGTTACTATTTGGAATATTTTATATTAACCAGAGCTGTAATTCTGGTTCGATGCTGTCTGCAAATTAAAAGGGGAAAAGCTAGTATGGATCAATGTGCTCAGGATGTATATGGAATTATTGGCCCAATAAGGAACAGCCAGCCCAACAACCGCTTTATAATGGTTTCTTTACATGCGTTCATATTCGGCTCTCCCAATGTGTTCAATTAGGCCCGGTCTCACGTTAAGTTTCCGTGTGTTTTGTTTTTCTCTGAAGCCAGTCCCCCTCTATTAAATCGCTGATCCAAATTTTCGGTAACAGAAAACCCACTGTAGTGTTTGTGGATCTACAGTTCTGCATGTCCTGTTTGTAAACGTGAATGGCTGTACAGTACACAACCCTTTCACAGATAAAGTGGGTGGCTCTGAGAAGAGCCTTTGGGTTATTAGATTAAATCCTGCCCGCTTTACTTGCTCTTGGAGCTGGCAGTGCTGGTTTTCTTGGGCAGCAGCACCGCCTGGATATTAGGCAGCACCCCGCCCTGAGCGATGGTCACCTTTCCCAGCAGCTTGTTGAGCTCCTCGTCGTTGCGGATGGCCAGCTGCAGGTGTCTGGGGATGATGCGCGTCTTCTTGTTGTCGCGGGCCGCGTTGCCGGCCAGCTCCAGAATTTCAGCGGTCAGATACTCGAGCACAGCAGCCATGTAGACCGGGGCTCCGGCACCCACACGCTCAGCGTAGTTGCCCTTTCGGAGGAGCCTGTGAACACGGCCCACAGGGAACTGCAGTCCGGCCCGGGATGATCGAGACTTAGCCTTAGCCCGAGCTTTACCGCCGGTTTTTCCTCTTCCAGACATTTCCACAATTTACTCGTTCAGTGAAAGAATGAAAGTCTCCTCCCACATCTGTCGTTCTTAAACTTTCTGGAGGAATGAAGAGAGGCGAACTTGTGATTGGTCTCTCTGTGGTGAATTTCATTGGTGTTTTCCGGTGACCAATTACAGTCTGCTTTTCCCGCCAATGAAAAGAGGGGTAAAATAACTGTATTCAACGATTTTTTAAATTCAAAAACCCCGCCAGTATTTTCCTAAACGAGCGAATTAAATTAATAAATCACCATTAGCAAATTCTAGGCTGTTACAATCAGGATTAATTTCGGGTTCAATATTGAGTTTACACGGGCGGGATTAAATTCCTATTGATTCTGTAACGGGACACATTCCAACTCAATCTGTGTAAAAGTGAGGATTCACAGATTATCGATCGATCCTTTGCACAGGCGCTGCTGCGGGAGTGAAACCAGATCTGGGAGTCCTGCTGTGAGAAAAGAAGAGGGGCAGAGTGTTCAAACTGACCCCGTTCTAATCTCTAAGAACTCCCATTCCGGGTTGTTACAATGCAGCAAATCTCCGATTAATAAACGGATGGACTCCCAACTTGCTTCAGAAAAATGCAAAGGTCTTGACAGAGAACGAGGTGACTGAAATAGGAACCTCACACCCAAAACAAGCTTTTAATTAGTCGGCTGGCGCTGCAAATAAACGGGTCTGAGAGCAAAGGCAAAGTGCGACCAAGGACCGTGTTTGTGTTTTAGTGGGCGGGATATACAACATCGACGCTAAGGGCGATCCGGTCAATGAAACTGCTTATCTGAGAGTTAAAAACTACATCTACAGCTGGAACTTCAAACGTTCTTAATAATTACAGTAAACTGAATCTACAAGGCGATGCGTTGTGTAGCTCTTTCAGAGAGATAGTGGGTGGCTCTTAAAAGAGCCTTTGTGTTTTGGGTTTGTTCTTTCAGGACAGCGTAGAGTTTTACTTGGAGCTGGTGTATTTGGTCACCGCCTTTGTCCCTTCCGACACGGCGTGCTTGGCCAGCTCCCCGGGCAGCAGCAGGCGCACGGCGGTCTGGATCTCCCGGGAGCTGATGGTGTGCCGCTTGTTGTAATGGGTCAGGCGGGAAGCCTCACTCGCGATACGCTCGAAAACATCGTTCACAAACGAGTTCATGATGCTCATGGCCTTGGAGGAGATGCCGGTGTCAGGGTGAACCTGCTTCATCACTTTGTAGATGTAGATGGAGTAACTCTCCTTCCTCGACTTTCTGCGCTTCTTGCCGCCCTTCGCTGCCGGTTTAGTGACGGTTTTCTTAGCGCCCTTCTTAGCAGCTGTCTTCTTTGCGTCCACCATTCTTAAGCTCGATTTCAGCAACAAAATGACTCAAACTTGCTCCGCGCTCGGAATATATAGGCAACCCCACAGTCCTATGCTAATGAGGGATGGGTGAAGGCAATGATTGTGATTGGCTGGTTAGGAATGATGTCAATTTCCATTCTTCTGCATATCTCTGATTGGCTTCTTTAGGTATCCAATCAGACTGAGTGTTTGCCACCAGTACGCCCCCTGCAAGTGCGTGTGTGACATCTGCCCATTCACCATTTCCCAGACCATCTTCCAGGGCCGCAAACACTCCTTCCGGACGGGATAGCCAGTTAGATAGACTTCCTCCAATTTGTGCACTATATTCACGCATTGCGGTGTGGTCTCCGCCACTTTAGTTCTGCATCTGCCAATCTCTAATACTGTGTGTGTGGGGATAGTTCTGTATCACTCAGTCTCTGCCGTCCTTGCGGGCTCCGTGTGTCCCAGGCAGCTAAGTGTCCTTTGTTGATTGGTGCGCTCGGCTCATTAAGAAAAAAGCATTTCACTGACTGGATTTCACTTGTTGTATTTGGTTATGTGACAAATAAAATTGAAATTGAAATAGAATTGATTTATGTAAGTGTAGGAATCATTCTAAATCTCAGTCTCTGTTACGGTATGTGAGTGTGGAATCCTTTAGTTTCCTGACCGTCACTTTTTTTTTATTCGTTCATGGGATGTGGGCATCGCTGGCAAGGACAGCATTTATTGCCCATCCCTAATTGCCCTTTGAGAAGTTTTTGGTGAGACAGGTTCTTGAACCGCTGCAGTCCGTGTGATGAAGGTACTCCCACAGTGCTGTTAGGGAGGGAGTTCCAGGATTTTAAGCCAGTGACGATGAAGGAGCGGCGATAGAATAGACAGTGCTTGATGGCTGGTGTGGACATGATGGGCCGAAGGGCCTCTTTCTGTGCTGTATAACTCTATGACTCTATGACTATGACTAAGTGTCAGGGTGGGATTCTATCTTGTACCATGTGTCAGTGTTGTTATTGATTCTGAATCTGTCATTTTCTGGTAGAGTGTGAGTCTGAGATTCATTCTACATCTGCCTGTCACTAGGACGGTGTGCCAGTCTGAGATTCATTCTGCATCTGTCTGTCACTGGTACTGATTGTCAGTGTGTGAGTCATTCTGTATCTGTCAGTCTCTGGTACTGATTGTGAGTGTGTGAGTCATTCTGTATCTGTCAGTCTCTGGTACAGATTGTGAGTGTGTGAGTCATTCTGTATCTGTCAGTCTCTGGTACTGATTGTGAGTGTGCGAGTTATTCTGTTTCTGTCAGTCTCTGGTACTGATTGTGACTGTGGGAGTCATTCTGTATCTGTCAGTCTCTGGTACTGATTGTGAGTGTGTGAGTCATTCTGTATCTGTCAGTCTCTGGTACTGATTGTGAGTGTGTGAGTCAATCTGTATCTGTCAGTCTCTGGTACTGATTGTGAGTGTGTGAGTCATTCTGTATCTGTCAGTCTCTGGTACTGATTGTGAGTGTGGGTCTCCTTCTGGATCTGTCAGTCTCTGGTACTGATTGTGAGTGTGCGAGTCATTCTGTATCCGTCAGTCTCTGGTACTGATTGTGAGTGTGTGAGTCATTCTGTATCTGTCAGTCTCTGGTACTGATTGTGAGTGTGTGAGTCATTCTGTATCTGTCAGTCTCTGGTACTGATTGTGAGTGTGTGAGTCATTCTGTATCTGTCAGTCTCTGGTACTGATTGTGAGTGTGTGAGTCATTCTGTATCTGTCAGTCTCTGGTACTGATTGTGAGTGTGGGAGTCATTCTGTATCTGTCAGTCTCTGGTACTGATTGTGAGTGTGTGAGTCATTCTGTATCTGTCAGTCTCTGGTACTGATTGTGAGTGTGTGAGTCATTCTGGATCTATCAGTCTCTGGTACTGATTGTGAGTGTGGGACTCATTCTGGATCTGTCAGTCTCTGGTACTGCTTGTGAGTGTGTGAGTCATTCTGTATCTGTCAGTCTCTGGTACTGATTGTGAGTGTGTGAGTCATTCTGTATCTGTCAGTCTCTGGTACTGATTGTGAGTGTGTGAGTCATTCTGGATCTATCAGTCTCTGGTACTGATTGTGAGTGTGGGACTCATTCTGGATCTGTCAATCTCTGGTACTGCTTGTGAGTGTGTGAGTCATTCTGGATCTGTCAGTCTCTGGTACTGGATGTTAGTGTCCAATTAGTTCGGAATCAGTCTGTCTCTTGTACTGTCTTTCAGCGAAGAATTCTGCATGAACCTGCTACTCACTCGGATTATGAAAGTGGGAATCGTACTGCATCTATCAGTCTCTGCCACTTGATGTTAGTTTGAGATTCATTCCATTTCTGCGAGTACCTGGTACTGTATGTGAATGTGGGACTAAATCTACATGTAAATCAATTGTACTGCATGTAATTGTGGCCTCATTCTGTATCTGCCAGGCCCTCTGATGCACTGTCTGTCAGTCTCTGTTCTGTATGTGTGTGCGAGAGTATTATATATCTGTCAATCTCTGGTACTGTATGTGAGAGTGAGATTCATTTTGCACCAATCAGTCTTTAATGTGGGGCTCACTTTGTCTCTATCATTTGCTGGTACTGTGTACGAGTGTGTATTAATTCTGGGTCTGTCACCGTCTGATAATCTGTGTCAGTGTGAGATTCATTCTCTTTCTCTGCCAATCTGTGATACTGTATGTGAGTTTGAGATTTATTCTATATCTGTCATTTCCTGGTATGGCATGTGAGTTTGGGATTTATTCTGTACTGTATGCTAGATTTAGATTAATTCTGTCTCTGTCATTATCTGGTAATGTATGAGGAGAGATTGGGTCGATGAGGCTTATATTCGCTAGAGTTTAGAAGAATGAGAGGGGATCTCATTGAAACTTATAAAATTCTAACAGGACTAGACAGACTAGATGCAGGAAAGATGTTCCCGATGACAGGGGAGTTCAGAATCAGGGGTCACAGTCTAAGGATAAGGGGTAAGCCATTTAGGACTGAGCTGAGGAGGGATTGAGCTGGTGAACCTGTGGAATTCTCTGCCACACAGGGCAGTTGAGGCCAATTCATTAAATATATTCAAGGAGGAGTTGGATATATTTCTTGAGGCTAAAGGGATCAAGGGATATGGGGAGAAAGCAGAGACAGGGTACTGAAATTGGATGATTAGCCATGATCTCATTAAATGGCGGAGCGGGCTCGAGGGGCCAAATGGCCTACTCCTGCTCCAAAATCTAAGTTTCTATGTATGAGAGTGTGAGATTCATGCTGAGTATCTGTCATCTCTGATGCTGTATGTGAATATCAGTTTAATTCTGTCTGTCATTGTCTGGTACTGTATGTAAGTGTGAGATTTATTCTGTGTGTCTGTCTCTGATACAAATGTAAGAAGTCACACAACACCAGGTTATAGTCCAACAGCTTTATTTGAAATCACAAGCTTTCGGAGCGCTTCTCCTTCGTCAGGTGAAGAGGAGAAATGCATAAAGACACAGCACATATAGTCAGAGAATACTGCCAGATGATTACAGGTAATCTTTCTAACTGCCCTTTATTACACCTCGGCAGAAAGATAATCACAGCAATCAAAGGTGTGAATAGTGTCTCTGATACAGTATGTGAGTGTGAGATTTATTCTGTGTGTCTGTCTCTGATACAGTATGTGAGTGTAAGATTTATTCTGTGTGTCTGTCTCTGATACAATATGTGAGTGTGAGATTTATTCTGTGTGTCTGTCTCTGATACAGTATGTGAGTGTGAGATTTATTCTGTGTGTCTGTCTCTGATACAGTATGTGAGTGTGAGATTTATTCTGTGTGTCTGTCTCTGATACAGTATGTGAGTGTGAGATTTATCCTGTGTGTCTGTCTCTGATACAGTATGTGAGTGTGAGATTTATTCTGTGTGTCTGTCTCTGATACAGTATGTGAGTGTGAGATTTATTCTGTGTGTCTGTCTCTGATACAGTATGTGAGTGTGAGATTTATTCTGTGTGTCTGTCTCTGATACAGTATGTGAGTGTGAGATTTATTCTGTGTGTCTGTCTCTGATACAGTATGTGAGTGTGAGATTTATTCTGTGTGTCTGTCTCTGATACAGTATGTGAGTGTGAGATTTATTCTGTGTGTCTGTCTCTGATACAGTATGTGAGTGTGAGATTTATCCTGTGTGTCTGTCTCTGATACAGTATGTGAGTGTGAGATTTATCCTGCACCTGTCAGTCTCTGACAATCTGTTTCAGTGCGGATTGATTCTGTATTAGTCAGTGTCTGAAGCTCTATGTGACAGTGAGATACATTCTGTGTCTGTCAGTTTCTGGTATTATGTTTGAGAGTGAGATTCATTCTGTATCAGAAGTCTTTAATACTCTGTATCAGATTGGAATTCACTTTGTCTCAATCATTTTCTGGTTCTGTATATGAGTGTGAGATTCATTCTCTCTTTGTCAGTCTATGATTCTATATGTGAGAGTTAGATTAATTCAGTATCTGTCTGTCTCTGGTATACATAGATACATAGAAGATAGGAGCAGGAGTAGGCCATTCGGCCCTTCGTGCCTGCTCCGCCATTCGATGAGATCATGGCTGATCCTTTAATTCAGTATCCCGTCCCCGCCTTCTCTCCGTAACCCTTAACCCCTTTTGCCCGTAGAAATATATCTAATTCCCTCTTAAATATATTTAATGAGCTGGCGTACACTGCCCTCTGTGGCAATGAGTTCCACAGGTTCACCACTCTCTGAGTGAAGAAATTCCCCCTCATCTCTGTCCTAAATGGTTTAGCCCTTATCCTTAAATTATGTCCTCTAGTTCTGTTCTCACCCGCCAAGGGAAACATTCCTTCTGCATCCAGTCTGTCTAGACCTGTCAGAATTTTATACACTTCTATGAGGTCCCCTCTCAATCTTCTAAACTCCAGTGTGTACATCCCTAAACTACATAGTCTCTCCTCATAGGTCATTCCCGCCATTCCTGGTATCAGCCTGGTGAATCGCCGCTGCACCCCCTCCATGGCAAGAACATCCTTCCTCAGATGAGGCGACCAAAACTGTACACAGTACTCGAGGTGTGGTCTCACCAGTGCCCTGTACAGCTGCAGCAAGGTATCCCTGTTCCTGTATTCTAACCCTTTTGCTATGAAGGCCAGCATACCGTTTGCCTTCTTGACCGCCTGTTGCACCTGCATGCTCGCCTTCAGTGACTGGTGTACAAGAACACCCAGGTCTCTCTGTACTTCCCCCTCTCCCAATCTATTGCCATTTAAATAATAATTTGCCCTCCCGTTCCTGCACCCAAGGTGGATAACTTCGCACTTGTCCACATTATAGTGCATCTGCCATTTATCCGCCCAATCGCCCAGTCTGTCCAAATCGCTCTGGAGCTTCCTGGTCTCTTCCTCTGAGCCCACCCCCCCTCCTAGTTTAGTGTCGTCTGCAAATTTGGAAATGCTGCATCCGACTCCCTGATCCAGGTCATTAATGTAAATTGTGAACAGCTGGGGGCCCAGGACAGATCCCTGTGGTACCCCACTTGTTACTGCCTGCCATTCAGAAAATGAGCCGTTTATTCCAACTCTCTGTTTTCTATCTGACAGCCAGTTCCCTATCCACGCCAAAACTTTCCCCTTTATCCCATGAGCCTCAATTTTCCATGCTAATCTTTTATGTGGGACCTTATCGAAGGCCTTTTGGAAGTCCAGGTACACCACATCTACTGGCTCTCCCCCATCTATTCTACCAGTTACTCCCTCAAAAAATTTTTGTATGAAAGTGTGGGATTCATTCGGTATATATTAGTCTCTGATCCAGTGTATGAGAGTTAAATTAATTCTGTATCTGTCAGTCTCTGGTACTGTGTGTGAGAGTGAGGTTCATTCCACTTGGACTGAGCCCTCACCCCATGATACCGAGAATTCGAACCCGAGTCAGCTCGCTAGGAAGGGCAGCTGGGCTCATCACTGTACCACCATCGCTCTAATTTTAAATTGAAAGCCTCTGTATTTACAGATCACTCGCGAAAGGTCTTTGGAGCTTTAGTCAGGATGAATAACACTTGCAATCATCTTAATCTGAACGTAAACAAGATGTTCAGGTTATTTCTCTCCAATTTAAAATAGTTGCTGATGAATGGTTATCGTGTTGCAGTACAGGCTGGCAGCCAGGAGATGGCACCAACCACTAATAGTTTGGAGTGTGCGGATTGTGTCCACACATCCAGACCGCCGTGAGTCTGGTGCTGCCCGGGGAGCTGGCCAAGCACGGGGTGTCGGAGGGGACAATGCCGGAGGCCATTGCAAATACATTTCACAACGCTCTGAAACAGCATTAATTTAGTCGAATAATTCATTCGGGCCATCGGAATCACAGAACATTAATGTGAGCGCGGGTTTTTTCTGTATCTCAGTTTCTGGTATGTGAATGTGGGTTTTATTCTGTACCTGTCTATTTCTGGCATGGAACAATGGGTAAAATGTTGCAGGCCTCAGTGTGGGTTTATTTCGTATTAGAAGTCTCTGGTGTGTGAATGCGGTTTTTAGCTGTCATTAATTAATGGATTCAAAACGGCACAGAAGGAGGTCATTCGGCCCATCGAGTCCGTGCCGGCTATCTGAAGAGCAATCAGTCAGTCCCATTCCCCCGCCCTATCCCCGTAGCCCAGCAAGTTTATTTCCCTCAAGCGCCTATCCAGTCTCCCCTTGAATACACTGAGTGCCTCCGCTTTCACTACTTCTGTCAGCAGCGAGTAACAGGTCCTCACCAATCGCTGCGTAAAAAAGTTTTTGGTCACATCCCCGCTGTATCTCTTGCCCAAAACCTTAAATATATGTCCCCTAGTCCTTGTACCATCAACAAGTGGGAACAGCCTTATCCCGTCTAGCCTGTCCAAATCCATCATAATCTTGTACACCTCAATCAATTCATCCCTCAACCTCCTTTGCTCTAAAGAAAACAAATCCAGCTTCTCCAACCTGTCCTTGTACCTAAGATCCCCCATCCCGGGGACCATTCTGGTAAATCTCCTCTGCAGCCTCGCAAGTGAATCACATCCTTTCTAAAGAGTGGTGACCAGAACTGGACGCAAAACTCCAGTTGTGGCCTAACTAGCGCTTTATAGAGGTTTAGCATAACTTCTGTACTTTTGTACGAATACCTCTATTTATGAAGGCCAAGATCCCATATGCTTTGCTAACCACTCTCTCAAAATGTTCCCCCCGCACATTCAGAGGGATCTATGCACGTTAACTCCCAGGTCCCTCTGTCCCTGCACACTCTTTAAAACTGTGCCGTGAAGTGTATATTGCCTCTCCCTGTTCCTGCTGCCAAAATGCATCACCTCACACGTCTCTGTATTAAATTCTTTCAGATTATGGCATGTGAGTGTGGATCTTATTTTGTATCTGTCAGTCTTTGTTGTGTGTGTGGCTTTATTCTGTATCTTTCAGTATCTGCCAAGTGAGTGGTGTTTTCATTTGTATCATTCAGACTCTGCTATGTGAGTGGGATTTTATTCTGTATCTGTCAGTTTTGGTTATGAAATGTGGGTTTTAATCAGTCCATGCCGGTTTCTGGTATGGGAGATTGGCTATTTCCCTGTATCTGTAAGTTTATGATATGTGAGTGTATGTTTCATTCTGTATCTCTCAGTTTCTTTTATGTAAGTATGAGTTTTACTCTGTATCTCTCAATCTGTGGTATGCGAGTCTGGTTTTTACTGTCTATTTCTTAATCTCTGGTACGTGATTGTGGATTTTACCCTATACCTGTGAGTTTCTGGTATGTGAGTATGGATTTCACTCTGTACCTGTCAGTCTCTGGTATGTAAGTGTGGTTTTCCTCTGTATCGTTCATGCTCTGGGATGTGAGTGTGTACACTGCAACTTTCATTTCCTCGTATTTGAGGGGGATTTTTTTCTGTACCTTTCAGTTTCTGGTGAGTTACCCCAGGTTTTGCACTGTACTTGTCAATTTATGTTATGTGAGAATCAGTTTTAATCAGTACCTTTCAGTTTCTTGTATGTCAGTGTCTATTTGAATCTGTATTGTCAGTTTCTGGTATGTGAGTGGGATGTTGTGCTGTACCTGTCAGTTACTGGTATGTCAGTGTTTTTTCCCTCTACCTGCCAGCTTCAGGTAAGTTAGTGAAATTTTGTTCTGTACCTGTCTATTTCACAGAATCACAGAAATCACAGAAACCACACAGTGCAGATAGAGGCCATTTCGGCCCATCGAGCCTGCACCGACACATATCCCACCCGATCCCCGTAACCCCTACACCAACACATATCCCACCCTATCCCCGTAACCCCACGTATTCAATCCCCCTAACACTAAGGGTCAATTTATCATAGCCAATCAACCTAACCCGCACATCTTTGGACTGTGGGAGGAAACCGGAGCACCCGGAGTAAACCCACGCAAACACGGGGAGAATGTGCAAACTCCACACAGACAGTCGCCCGAGGCTGGATTCGAACCCGGGTCCCTGGCGCTGTGAGGCAACAGTGCTAACCACTATGCCACCGTGCTGCCCATGGTATGTGGTATGGTATTGCCCATGGTATTTCTGGTATGTGAGTGGGATTTTGTCCTGTACCTGTCAGTTTCTGGTATGTGAGTGTGGCGTTGTCCTATACCTGTCATTTTCTGGTATGTGAGTGGGGTTTTGTTCTGCACCTGTCAGTTTCTGGTATGTTAGTGGGATTTTGCCCTGTACTTGTAAGATTCTGGTATTTTAGTGGGATTTTGCCCTGTTCTTGTCAGTTTCTGGTATGTGAATGGGGTTTTGTCCCGTACATGTCAGTTTCTGGTATGTGAGTGGGGTTTTGTCCAGTACCTGTCAGTTTCTGGTATGTGAATGGGGTTTTGTCCAGTACCTGTCAGTTTCTGGTATGTGAATGGGGTTTTGTCCAGTACCTGTCAGTTTCTGGTATGTGAATGGGGTTTTGTCCCGTACATGTCAGTTTCTGGTATGTGAGTGGTATTTTGCCCTGTACTTGTCAGTTTCTGGTATGTGAGTGGTATTTTGCCCTGTACCTGTCAGTTTCTGGCACGTGAGTGTGGTATTGTCCTGTACCTGTTGGAAAGTGTGAGGTTATGCACTTTGGCAGAAAAATCAAAGAGCAAGTTATTATCTAAATGGAGAGAAACTGCAAAGTGATCTGGGGGTTCTGGTGCATGAAACACAATAATTAGTATGCAGATGCAGCAGGTGATCAGGAAGGCCAATGGAATCTTGGCTTTTAATGCAAGGGGGATGGAGTATAAAAACAGGGAAGTCTTGCTGCAGTTATACAGGGCATTGGTGAGGCCACACCTGGAATACTGCGTGCAGTTTTGGTTTCCATATTTAAGAAAAGATATACTTGCTCTCGAGGCGGTTCAGAGAAGGTTCACTCGGTTGATTCCGGAGATGAGGGGGTTGACGTATGAGGAAAGGTTGAGTAGGTTGGGACTCTACTCATTGGAGTTCAGAAGAATGAGAGGCGATCTTATCGAAACATATAAGATTGTGAGGGGCCTTGATCGGGTGGATGCGGGGAGGATGTTTCCACTGACGGGTGAGACTAGAACTAGGGGGCATAATCTAAGTATAAGTGGCTGCCCTTTCAAAACTGAGATGAGGAGAAACTTCTTCACTCCGAGGGTAGTAAATCTATCGAATTTGCTACCCCAGAGAGCTGTGGAAGCTGCAACATTGAATAAATTTAAAATGGAGATAGACAGTTTCCTAGCACATAAGGGAATTAGGGGTTACGGGGAGAGGGCAGGGAAGTGGACGTGAGTCTAGATTCGGATCAGCCATGATCCTATTGAATGGCGGAGCAGGCCCGAGTGGCCGTATGGCCTACTCCTGCTCCTACTTCTTATGTTCTTATGTACCTGTCAGATTCTGGTTTGTGAGTGTGGTTATATCAAGTACCTGTCAGTTTCTGGTTTGTGAGTGTGGTTATATCCTGTACCTCTCAATTTCTGGTAAGTGAGTGTGTTTTATCCTGTGCCTGTCAGCTTCTGGTATGTGATTTGGGTTATGACCTGTACCTGTCAGTTTCTGGTATGTGAGTGTGATTTTATGCTGTACCTGTCAGTTTCTGGTATCTGAGTGGGGTTTTGTCCCGTACCTGTCAATTTCTGCTATGTGAATGGGGTTCTGTTCTGTGCCTGTCAGTTTCTGGTATCTGTGTGGATTTTGTTCTGTACCTGTCTGATTATTGTATGTTTGTGCGGGTTTTGTGCTGTAGCTCTCAGTTTGTGTTATATGAGTAAAGGTTTTATTCAGTACAGTACCAGCCAGTTCCTGGTAAGGGAGTGTAGATTTTAGTCATTATCCGTCACTCTCTGGGATATCAGTGTGAGTTTTACCCCATTTCTGCTCATCTCTAGGATGTGCGTGAGAGTTTTACTCTCTATCTGTCAGACTCTGGGATGTGAGTGTGGTTTTATTCTCTATCTGTCAGTTTCTGGTATGTGTGTGTGGGTTTTTTATGTATCTGTCAATCTCTATTACATGATTGTGGATTTTACTCTGTGTCTGTCAGTCACTGCTGTGTGAGGTTGTGTTTGACTCTACAGCTTTCAATCTCTGGGATGTGAGAGAAGATTTATTTCTGTTAATATAGTCTCTGGAATGTGCATGCGGATTTTCCTCTGTAACTGTCAGAATTTGTGTTTTATTCAAGTGTGTGAGTGTGGATTTCACTCTGGATCTGTCATTAACCCGGATGCAAGTGTGGGTTGTATCTGTACCTTTCAGTTTCTGGTGAATGACTGGATTTCACTCTCTACCTGTCTGTATCTGGTATGTGAGTGTAAGTTTCTGTTTATCTGTCTGTGTGTAGTCTGGGAGTGTGGATTTTACTCTGTGACCTTCTACCTCTGTTGTGGGAGTGTGGGTTTTCCTCTGCATCTGTCAGTCATCAATCTGTTACTGGAAGTGATTATGTTTCATTCTCAATCTGTCGTTCTGTGAGTGATAATGTACTTACTGTGTGTGAGAAGGAGCTGCCTGCAATCCCCCTTCTGTTCAGGTTGGAGCAATTATCTAATTTATTCTGCCTCACTGAAGTATCTTGCTACGAGAATAATAATATGAGAACAATATTAGTTATAAGTTATGGACAGCTGCGGGTAGAATATAAAAGTGATGTTATAATTAATGTGTCTATTTATAATAAAGTAAAGTACCTGGAGAGAAGAAACCGTGATACTAACAGTGTCATTGTCTGACCTCACTGCAGTACAGCGGCACTCAGATTCTCTACATCAGCTGTGTAGGACGGTTCTATAGTAAGTTATCAGCATCCAGACACAACCCAAAGCCAGCACCGGACCATGAATGGGACCACCCTATTGGCACAGTCCAGGTTTTTATCTCCCATTCCCATGGAACTACCTGTACATTTCAAGGATGGCTTACTGGAATATAACCACAGGTACCTGGGCTGTACAAAAATTGATTTTAATCTATCGAAAACGAGTTGAGGGCCTGAGTAGTTAACAGAATGTCTCAGAACTCGAGAATGGCCTCTCCCTTCCCCCACTCACTCCATGTTCCGGAACTACTTCCTGTTCCACTCTGCCTCTTTCAATCAGTCTCCCGACTGCTGCTGAATTTATCCTGAACCAAAACCATTCTGCGGACACAGACCCAATGTGATGTGCTGTTGTTTGCTCCCTTATTCCCTGGTGTGTTCAACGATCATCAGCCGAGCACAGAGGAAACGGCCCCCGCTGGCAGAGCTGGGGGAGGGGAGCCCGCATGGTGCTTCCTGTCACTTTAAACATTGTGCGGGGAGAGGGGGAGGAGCAGACTTCTGTTTAGAGTGCAAGCGCAGTGTTTGCGTCTCTTTCGTGTAGAATTAAAATATTTCGCTGTGTGAGAAACGCCCTGCTGCTTGTGAAATCCCCAAGTGGATTATTCCCACAGGGTTTGTAAATTGTCCAATTAAGAAACGCCTATCCAGTCTCCCCTTGAAAACATTGCGTGTCTCCGCTTTCACCACTTCTGTCGGCTGCGAGTTCCAGGTCATCACCAATCACTGTGTAAAAAAGCTTTTGGTCACATCCCCCCTGTATCTCTTCTCCAAAACCTTAAATCTGTCTCCCCTAGTCCTTGTATCATCAACTAGTGGGAACAGCCTTTCCCCGTCTAGCCTGTCATAACTCATCATAATCTTGTACACCTCTATCAAATCACACCACATCCACCTTTGCTCTAATGAAAACAAATCCAGCTTCTCCAACCTGTCCTTGTAGCTAAGATCCGCGATCCCCGGAACCATTCTGGTAAATCTCCTCTGCACCCTCTCAAGGGCCTTCACAATCTTCCTAAAGTGCGGTGACCAGAACTGGATGCAGTCCTCCAGTTGTGGACTAACCAGTGTTTTATAAAGGTTCAGCATAACTTCTCTACTATTGTACTCAATACCTCTATATATGAAGCCCAAGATCCCATATGCATTGCTAACCACTCTCTCAAAATGTCCCCCCACCTTCAGAGGGACCAATGCACATTAACTCCCAGGTCCCTCTGACCCTGCACACTCTTTAAAACTGTCTCATTAAGTGTATATTGCCTCTCTCTATTCCTGCTCCCAAAATGCCTCACCTCCCACTTCTCTGTATTAAATTCTTTCAGTTTCTGGTATGTGAGTGTGGATTTTACCCTATACCTGTGAGTTTCTGGTATGTGAGTGTGGATTTCACTCTGTACCTGTGAGTTTCTGGTATGTGAGTGTGGATTTTACCCTATACCTGTGAGTTTCTGGTATGTGAGTGTGGATTTCACTCTGTACCTGTCAGTTTCTGGTATGTGAGTGTGGATTTTACCCTATACCTGTGAGTTTCTGGTATGTGAGTGTGGATTTCACTCTGTACCTGTCAGTCTCTGGTATGGGAGAGTGGATTTTACCCTATACCTGTGAGTTTCTGGTATGTGAGTATGGATTTCACTCTGTACCTGTCAGTCTCTGGTATGTGAGTGTGGATTTTACCCTATACCTGTGAGTTTCTGGTATGTGAGTGTGGATTTCACTCTGTACCTGTCAGTCTCTGGTATGTGAGTGTGGATTTTACCCTATACCTGTCAGTCTCTGGTATGTGAGTGTGGATTTCACTCTGTACCTGTCAGTCTCTGGTATGTGAGTGTGGATTTTACCCTATACCTGTCAGTCTCTGGTATGTGAGTGTGGATTTCACTCTGTACCTGTCAGTCTCTGGTATGTGAGTGTGGATTTTACCCTATACCTGTGAGTTTCTGGTATGTGAGTGTGGATTTCACTCTGTACCTGTCAGTCTCTGGTATGTGAGTGTGGATTTTACCCTATACCTGTGAGTTTCTGGTATGTGAGTATGGATTTCACTCTGTACCTGTCAGTCTCTGGTATGTGAGTGTGGATTTTACCCTATACCTGTGAGTTTCTGGTATGTGAGTGTGGATTTCACTCTGTACCTGTCAGTCTCTGGTATGTGAGTGTGGATTTTACCCTATACCTGTCAGTCTCTGGTATGTGAGTGTGGATTTCACTCTGTACCTGTCAGTCTCTGGTATGTGAGTGTGGATTTTACCCTATACCTGTGAGTTTCTGGTATGTGAGTGTGGATTTCACTCTGTACCTGTCAGTCTCTGGTATGTGAGTGTGGATTTTACCCTATACCTGTGAGTTTCTGGTATGTGAGTATGGATTTCACTCTGTACCTGTCAGTCTCTGGTATGTGAGTGTGGATTTTACCCTATACCTGTGAGTTTCTGGTATGTGAGTGTGGATTTCACTCTGTACCTGTCAGTCTCTGGTATGTGAGTGTGGATTTTACCCTATACCTGTGAGTTTCTGGTATGTGAGTATGGATTTCACTCTGTACCTGTCAGTTTCTGTTATGTGAGTGTGGATTTTACCCTATACCTGTGAGTTTCTGGTATGTGAGTATGGATTTCACTCTGTACCTGTCAGTCTCTGTTATGTGAGTGTGGATTTTACCCTATACCTGTGAGTTTCTGGTATGTGAGTATGGATTTCACTCTGTACCTGTCAGTTTCTGGTATGTGAGTGTGGATTTTACCCTATACCTGTGAGTTTCTGGTATGTGAGTATGGATTTCACTCTGTACCTGTCAGTCTCTGGTATGTGAGTGTGGATTTTACCCTATACCTGTGAGTTTCTGGTATGTGAGTATGGATTTCACTCTGTACCTGTCAGTCTCTGGTATGTGAGTGTGGATTTTACCCTATACCTGTGAGTTTCTGGTATGTGAGTATGGATTTCACTCTGTACCTGTCAGTCTCTGTTATGTGAGTGTGGATTTTACCCTATACCTGTGAGTTTCTGGTATGTGAGTGTGGATTTCACTCTGAACCTGTCAGTTTCTGGTATGGGAGTGTGGATTTTACCCTATACCTGTGAGTTTCTGGTATGTGAGTATGGATTTCACTCTGTACCTGTCAGTCTCTGGTATGGGAGTGTGGATTTTACCCTATACCTGTGAGTTTCTGGTATGTGAGTATGGATTTCACTCTGTACCTGTCAGTCTCTGGTATGTGAGTATGGATTTTACCCTATACCTGTGAGTTTCTGGTATGTGAGTATGGATTTCACTCTGTACCTCTCAGTTTCTGTTATGTGAGTGTGGATTTTACCCTATACCTGTGAGTTTCTGGTATGTGAGTATGGATTTCACTCTGTACCTGTCAGTCTCTGGTATGTGAGTGTGGATTTTACCCTATACCTGTGAGTTTCTGGTATGTGAGTATGGATTTCACTCTGTACCTGTCAGTTTCTGTTATGTGAGTGTGGATTTTACCCTATACCTGTGAGTTTCTGGTATGTGGTATGGATTTCACTCTGTACCTGTCAGTCTCTGGTATGTGAGTGTGGATTTTACCCTATACCTGTGAGTTTCTGGTATGTGAGTATGGATTTCACTCTGTACCTGTCAGTTTCTGTTATGTGAGTGTGGATTTTACCCTATACCTGTGAGTTTCTGGTATGTGAGTGTGGATTTCACTCTGTACCTGTCAGTTTCTGTTATGTGAGTGTGGATTTTACCCTATACCTGTGAGTTTCTGGTATGTGGTATGGATTTCACTCTGTACCTGTCAGTCTCTGGTATGTGAGTGTGGATTTTACCCTATACCTGTGAGTTTCTGGTATATGAGTATGGATTTCACTCTGTACCTGTCAGTTTCTGGTATGTGAGTGTGGATTTTACCCTATACCTGTGAGTTTCTGGTATGTGAGTATGGATTTCACTCTGTACCTGTCAGTCTCTGGTATGTGAGTGTGGATTTTACCCTATACCTGTGAGTTTCTGGTATGTGAGTCTGGATTTCACTCTGTACCTGTCAGTTTCTGTTATGTGAGTGTGGATTTTACCCTATACCTGTGAGTTTCTGGTATGTGAGTATGGATTTCACTCTGTACCTGTCATTCTCTTGTATGTGAGTGTGGTTTTCCTCTGTATCGTTCATGCTCTGGGATGTGAGTAGTACAACTTTCATTTCCTCGTATTTGAGGGGGACTTTATACTTTACCTATCAGTTTCTGGTGTGTTAGCCTTGGTTTTGCACTGCATCTGTCAATTTTTGTTCTGTGAGTGTGGGTTTTAATCAGTACCTCTCAGTTTCTGGTGTGTGAGTGTTTGTTTGACACTGTATCTGTCAGTGTCTTTTATGTGAGAGTTGATTTTACTCGACAGTTGCCACTCTCTGGGATGGGAGTGCGGGTTTGACTCTGTATCTGTCAGTTTCTGATTTGTGAGTTTGGTTTTTTTTTCTGTACCTGTCAGTTTCAAGTACGTGAATGTGGGTTTAATTCTGTATCAATCAGTTTCTCCTATGGAAGAGCTTGTAAATGTTTACACCTGCCTGTCTTTGTTATGTGAGTGTGGGTTTTACACTGTATCTGTCATTTTCTAGTACAGGAATGTGTGTATAATTCAGTATCTGCTAGTTTCTGGTATTTGTGAGTGAGTGTTACTCTCTATCTGTCAGTTTCCAATATGGGAATGTGTGTTATAATCAGTGTCTGCCAGTTTCTGGTATTTGTGTGTGAGTGTTACTCTCTAACTGTCAGTTTCCAATATGGGAATGTGTGTTTTATTCAGTATCTGCCAGTTTCTGGTATTTGTGTGTGAGTGTTACTCTCTAACTGTCAGTTTCCAATATGGGAATGTGTGTATAATTCAGTATCTGCTAGTTTCTGGTATTTGTGAGTGAGTGTTACTCTCTAACTGTCAGTTTCCAATCTGGGAATGTGTGTTTTATTCAGTGTCTGCCAGTTTCTGGTATTTGTGAGTGAGTGTTACTCTCTAACTGTCAGTTTCCAATATGGGAATGTGTGTTTTATTCAGTATCTGCCAGTTTCTGGTATTTGTGAGTGAGTGTTACTCTCTAACTGTCAGTTTCCAGTATGTGATTGTGGATTTTAATAAGAACCTGCCAGTTTCTTGTACAGAAATGTGGATTTTAGTCATATCTGCCGGTCACTGTTATGTGAGTGTATGTTTTACTCTGTTGGCCGGTGCAGACACGATGGGCCGAAATGGCCTCCTTCCGTGCTGTAACTCTCTATGATTCTATACAGCCAGCAGCGGGCATTGAATCCATATCAGTGTCTCTCTGTTCGTGTGTGTAAGGGAGAGAAAATTGATCTGCCTGTCAGTGCGATATGTTTGGACATTGAAACAACATCTCTTCCACTGCTGCAAGTGACTGTGGGATTTATAATGAAACTCTAGGAATTAGGATTACTGTGGGACTGACTGCTTCTGCTGCCTGTGATAATAGGATTGAGGCCAGTTCTGTGTCTCTGCGCTCTGTGAGTGATAATGTACTTACTGTGTGTGAGAAGGAGCTGCCTGCACTGTTCCTTGTGTTCCGGGTGGAGGAAAGATTACGTTTATTCTGGCTCATTGAAGTATTTTGATACGAGATTAATAAGAGAACAACATTTGTTGTAATATATGGACAGGTGCTGGTAGAATATAAAAATAAAGTTATAATTAACATGTATGTTTATAATAAATAAAAATATCTGTAGAGGGGCAACCGCGATACAAAGAGTGTCATTGTCTGACCTCACTGCAGTACAGCGGCACTCAGATTCTCCACACCAGTTGTGTAGGACGGTTGTATATTAAGTTATCAGCATCCAGACACAACCCAAACCCAGCACTGGACCATGAATGGGACCATCCGACTGGCACAGTCCAGGTTTATATCTCCCATTCCCAAGGGACGAAATATAAATTTCAGGAACGCTTCTTGGAATATAACCACAGGCACCTGGTCTGTACAAACAATTGTTTTCAGTCTATTGAAAGTGAGTTGAGGGCCTGTGTATTTAACAGACTGCCACAGAGCCCGGGTCCTGATGTATCTGGTGGAGCGACAATGTAACTCTCGATCACCAGCAACACGGTTCTGGAGAAGTCAATGCACCGGAACAAAATAATGATGTTTTGAAATGTCTCCTTTCACACTTCTCTCCTGCTGCCTGCAATGCAAGCTCTTTGTGAAACTGCCCACATCCTGACATTCAGGCTGTGTTTCCACTGTTCGCTGTCCGAGAACAACAAACACGGTGAGACTGGAACTGAATCAGGAACATTCACTCCTGCTTTGGGTGAAGAAAGCAGCAATGATTTGAAAGAGCGAGGTGATTTTATTCAATGTTACCTAACTCAGTACAAACACAGCCGGAGATTGCCCTCTCCATTCCCCCACTCACTACATGTTCCGGAACTAGTTCCTGCTCCACTAAGCCTCTTTCATCAGTCCCCGGCTGCTGCTGAACTTACCCCGACTCAATGCCCATCTGTGGACACAGTCCCAGTGGGATGTGCTGCTTACTCGGGCCCGTGATATCTCCGCTCCGCGATGTGTTCAACGATCATCAGCTGAGCACAGAGGAAACGGCCCCCGCTGGCAGAGCTGGGGTAGGGGGGCTCGCAGAGGCCCTTCCTGTCGGCTGAACCACTGTGTGGGGAAAGGGGGAGGAGCTGAAGCGTGAAAGCTGGAGGTGGAGCTGAAGCTCAGAGGACGCTGTCTCTGCTCTGTCTGTCACTCTGATTCTGTCTCCTCCCAGCCTCTCTCACACTCTGCCTTTCTCAATCAGATCCGGGCTGGCTTCATGAATTCATCAGGACGGCGAGACTTTATCATTCATTTTATATGCCTGAATAAGAATTGTCAGGTCTGGAAGAGCAAAATAAGGAAACGGACTGGGAAAAGGGCGGAGCCAAGTGCCACCGTAAAGTCCTTGGTGACATCATCCAAGGCATCACCAAACAATATTACCTAATAAAGGATATACTTGCCATGGAGGGAGTGCAGCGAAGGTTCACCAGAGTGATTCCTGGGATGGCAGGACTGTCGTGTGAGGAGAGATTGGGTCGACTAGGCCAGTATTCACTAGAGTTTAGAAGAATGAGGGGGGGTCTCATTGAAACTTATAAAATTCTGACCAGGCTAGACAGACTGAATGAAGAGAGGATGTTTCCCCTGGCTGGGGGGTCTAGAATGACGGGTCATTGTCTCAGGATACGGGGTAGGAGATTTAGGACTGCAATGAGGAGAAATTTCTTCACTCAGAGGGTGGTGAACCTGTTGGAATTCTCTACCACAGAAGGCTGTGGAGGCCAATTCACTGAATATATTAAAGGAGGATATAGATAGATTTCTAAACACAAAAGGCATCAAGGGGTATGGGGAGAGAACGGGAATATGGTATTGAGATAGAGGGACAGCCAGGATCATCTTGAATGGTGGAGCAGGCTCGAAGGGCCGAATGGCCTACTCCTGCTCCTATTTTTCTATATTTCTATGTTTGCATTCAGCTTTTATATATCAGACAGATGGTGTAACAGGGAACCGGAGCTTTCAACATCACAATAGGTTAATCGGAGCTGCTGTGACAAGAGGCCAACTTGTGAGATTATTCTCCTTCTGTATCACAGAATCACAGAAACCCCACAGTGCAGATAGAGGCCATTTCGGCCCATCGAGCCTGCACCAACACATATCCCACCCGATCCCCGTAACCCCACGTATTTAATCCCCCTAACACTAAGGGTCAATTTATCATAGCCAATCAACCTAACCTGCACATCTTTGGACTGTGGTAGGAAACCGGAGCACCCGGAGGAAACCCACACAAACACGGGGAGAATGTGCAAACTCCACACAGACAGTCACCCGAGGCCGGATTTGAACCCGGGTCCCTGGCGCTGTGAGGCAACAGTGCTAACCACTATGCCACCGTGCCGCCCTGCACAGATACTGTCGGGGATTGTGGAATTCAAGGGTTTAAGTAAAGTCATTGGATGGACTGTAATGTCTCCAGTTCTAACTGTTGGAGCTCGCTATAACCTGAGGCTACTTCGGATTGGTCGCTTGATTGGAATCCATTTCCTTAACAGAATTAACTGTTGGCCTCAATTGATCAATGTTATATTAAGTTTTAAACATTCCACCAAATTGAAAGACAGACTTTTTTTTATAATTATTGAATTCGACAAAGACAGACATAGGTTGTGGGTGGCTCTTAAAAGAGCCGTTGTGTTTTCTGGGTATTTTGTCAGTAAATTGTGGAGTTTTACTTGGAGATGGCGTACTTTGCCACCCCGTGCTTGGCCATCTCCCCGGACAGCACCATACACACAGCGGTCTGGATGTGTGGACACAATCCGCACACTCCAAACTATTAGAGGTTGGTGCCATCTCCTGGCTGAAAGCGAGTGCTGCAACAAGAGACAATTATTCAGCAGAAATCATTTTATTTCGGGGAGAAAATATGTCAGCACCGTGCTAATGTTCAGCTTAAAACCATTGCCAAGTATTTATTGGTCAAGCTGAAAATTCCAAACAACCATTAAAAGCAGATGGACGCGCTCACCCGATTCTCGTGTGAACAGTGTGGTTGATCATTGATTGCGGGATAGACACTGTCTCTGTCACTCTGGTACTAGGTGCCAATGTGAGATTCACTGCTGAATATGGGATACTGTATCTGTCACTGTCTGGTACAGTGGGTCAGTGTTGGACGGACAGGAAGTATAGGAAAGGCACTGTCTCTGTCACTCTGGTATAATGTGTCATTCTGGGATTGACAAAAGTGCATATGATAGACATATGTCACCCCCTGTATTGTCAGTGTCTGCTTGGCTGGTGGAAAACGATACTATATCTGACACTGTCTAGTACAATGTGACATTTTTAAATGTCTCATGAGGCTACACTAGCTACATTATCTGTCACTCTCTGGTACTGTGTCAGTGTGGGATTGACAGGTGAGTCTAGGAAAAGCACCAGCGCTCACTCACAGGTACTGCATGTGAGTGAGGAATATTCATCAATACAGGATAGCTATTGTATCTGTCACTATGTGACGGTATGACAGTGTTTGATTGTCAGGTGAGTGATGGATAGATAACTTACTGGGCAAAACTGTTGCAATTGAAATTCAAAGTAGAATTTAAGATTTAACATGTTAAATTAGATTTGGGATAATTGTGAGCCACAGAACATTACAGTAAACAGCCCTTTCACAGATACAGTGGGTGGCTCTGAAAAGAGCCTTTGGGTTATTAGATTGAATCTTATCCGCTTTACTTGCTCTTGGGGCTGGCAGTGCTGGTTTTCTTGGGCAGCAGCACCGCCTGGATATTAGGCAGCACCCCGCCCTGAGCAATGGTCACCTTTCCCAGCAGCTTGTTGAGCTCCTCGTCGTTGCGGATGGCCAGCTGCAGGTGTCTGGGGATGATGCGGGTCTTCTTGTTGTCGCGGGCCGCGTTGCCGGCCAGCTCCAGGATTTCAGCGGTCAGATACTCGAGCACAGCAGCCATGTAGACCGGGGCTCCGGCACCCACACGCTCAGCGTAGTTGCCCTTTCGCAGGAGCCTGTGAACACGGCCCACAGGGAACTGCAGTCCGGCCCGGGATGATCGAGACTTGGCCTTGGCCCGAGCTTTACCGCCGGTTTTTCCTCTTCCAGACCTTTCCACAATTCACTCGTTCAGAGAAAGAATGAAAGTCTCCTTCCACATCTGCCCTTCTTATACCTTCTGGAGGAATGAAGACAGCCTACTTGTGATTGGTCAATCTGTGGTGAATTTCATTGGTGTTTTCCGGTGACCAATCACAGTCTGCTTTTCCCGCCAATGAAAAGAGAGCAAAAATAACTGTCATCAACAGGCAGACCGCCAACCATTTTTTAATTTCAAACAGCCCGCCAATATTTTCCTAGGCCAGTATACCAGCGAATTAAGTTAATAAATTCACTATTATCCAACGATTTCTGAACATTTTTAAAATGTCTTTTGTATGACATCTCCCCCTTGCAAATTCCAGGCTGTTACAATCAGGATTAATTTCGGATTCAATTTCAACTTGTCACTGGCGGGATTCAATCCCCATTGATTCTGTAACGGGACACATTCCAGCTCAATCTGTGTAAAAGTGAGATTCACAGATTATCGATCGATCCTTTGCACAGGCGCTGCTGCGGGAGTGAAACCAGATCTGGGAGTCCTGCTGTGAGAAGTGAAGAGGGACAGAGTGTTCAAACTGACCGCGTTCTGGTCTCTAAGAAACCCCATTCTGGGTTATTACACTGCAGCAAACCTCCGGTGAATAAACAGATTGACTCCCAACTGGCTTTAAAAAAAAGAAATGGTCTTGACAGAGAACGAGGTGACTGAAATCCAGTCTCATCCCCAATACAAATAAACGGGTCTGAGAGCAAAGTGCAACCAAGGACCGTGTTCATAGTTTGCTGGGCGGGAAATACAACAGCGACGCTAAAGTCGATCCGGTCAATGAAACTGCTTATCTGAGAATTCAAAACTAAATCTACAGCTGGAACTTCAAACGTTCTCAAACACACTTGTAAATGAAATAATTACAGTACAAAAGGTAAATCATGCTTGACTAATTTATTGGAATTTTTGAGGATGTAACTGGTAAAATAGATAAGGGAGAACCAGTGGATGTGGTGTATTTGGACGTTCAGAAGGCTTTCGATAAGGTCCCACATAAGAGATTAGCGTGCAAAGTTAAGGCACATGGGATTGGGGGCAAGGTATTGACTTGGATCGAGAACTCGTTGGCGGACAGAAATCAAAGAGTTGGAATAAACGGGTCATTTTCCGAGTGACAGGCGGTGACTAGTGGGGTACCGCAAGGATCGGTCCTAGGACCCCAGCTGTTCACTATATATATTAATGATCTGGATGAGGGAATTGGATGTAATATCTCCAAATTTGTAGATGACACAAAGCTGGGTGGGAGGGTAAGCTGTGAGGAGGATGTCGTGAAACTCCAGTACGATTTGGACAGATTGGGTGATTGGGCAGAAACATGGCAAATGCACTATAATGTGGATAAATGTGAGGTTATCCACTTTGGTGGCAAAAACAGGAAGGCAGAATATTATTTGAATGGCAATAGATTGGGAGAAGGGGAAGTGCAAAGAGACCTGGGTGTTCTTGTGCACCAGTCGCTGAAGGTAAGCATGCAGGTGCAGCAGGCGGTTAAGAAGGCAAATGGTATATTGGCCTTCGTAGCAAGAGGGTTCGAGTACAGGAACAAGGATGTCTTGCTACAGTTGTACAGGGCCTTGGTGAGACTGCACCTTGAGTATTGTGTGCAGTTTTGGTCGCCTTACCTGAGGAAGGACGTTCTTGCCATGGAAGGAGTGAAGCGAAGATTCACCAGGCTGATACCTGGGATGGCAGGAATGACGTATGAGGAGAGATTGTGTTGATTGGGATTATACTCACTGGAGTTTAGAAGATTGAGAGGGGATCTCATCGAAACCTATAAAATTCTGTCAGGCCTGGACAGACTAGATGCAGCAAGGATGTTTATGATGGCCGGGGAGTCCAGAACCAGGGGTCATAGTCTAAGGATAAGGGGTAAGCCATTTTGAACTGAAATGAGGAGGAATTTCTTCACCCAGAGAGTGGTGAACCTGTGGAATTCTCTGCCACAGAGGGCGGTGGACGCCAGTTCATTAAATATATTCAAGAAAGAGTTGGAAATATTTCTTAAGTCTAAAGGGATCAAGGGATATGGGGAGAAGGCAGGGACAGGGTACTGAATTTGGATGATCAGCCAAGATTTCATTGAATGGCGGAGCAGACTTGAAGGGTCGAATGGCCTACTCCTGCTCCTATCTTCTATGTTTCTATGTTTAACTTGAGCGTAATGGGAGAAGCGTTTATGTCGCTCTTTCAGAGATATTGTGGGTGGCTCTTAAAAGAGCCGTTGTGTTTGCAGTTTGTTCTTTCAGGACAGCGTGGAGTTTTACTTGGAGCTGGTGTATTTGGTCACCGCCTTTGTACCTTCCTACAGGGCATGATTGGCCAGCTCCCCGGGCAGCAGCAGGCGCACGGCGGTCTGGATCTCCCGGGAGCTGATGGTGTGCCGTTTGTTGTAATGAGCCAGGCGGGAAGCCTCACCCGCGATGCGCTCGAAAATATCGTTCACAAAGGAGTTCATGATGCTCATGGCCTTGGAGGAGATGCTGGTGTCGGGGTGAACCTGCTTCATCACTTTGTAGATGTAGATGGAGTAACTCTCCTTTCTCGACTTTCTGCGCTTCTTCCCGCCCTTAGGAGGCGCTTTTTTGACGATTTTCATAACGCCCTTCTTGGCAGCTGTTTCTTCTTGTCAGCCATTGTCTCGTTCAGGGAGCAATAGATTTAAGGAAACGCTGTTCCGAGCTCGTATTATATATGTAAGAAGTCACACAACACCAGGTTATAGTCCAACAGCTTTATTTGAAATCACAAGCTTTCGGAGCGCTGCTCCTTCGTCAGGTGAAGTGAAGAAGTGCATATAGGCACAGCATATATAGTCAGAGAATACTGCCCGATGATTACAGGTAATCTTTCTAACTGCCCTTTATCACACCTCGGCTGAGAGATAATCACAGCAATCAAAGGTGTGAATGGTGTCCAAACAGGTCAGTCAGGAAAACATTACATCAAAGAACAATGAGGTGGGGTCACAGGGGGTCAAATGTTGCAGGTGCTGGGGTCTGTATGAAAAACAAAAAACAAACAAAAAACTATTTTTTTTGCTGGAAATCAGAGCAGGCCCGGCTGCATCTGTGTAGAGAGAACAAGCCAACGACCACTCGAGTCTGGATGACAATAGTTTTCTGTTTGTTTTTGGGAGAATGTTTCATTAAATATATTCAAGAAGGAGTTAGATATTTTTCTTAAGGCTAAAGGGATCAAGGGATAAGGGGTGAAAGCAGGGACAGGGTACTGAATTTGGATGATCAGCCATGATCTCATTAAATGGCGGAACAGGCTCGAGGGGCTGAATGGCCTACTCCTGCTCCTATCTTCTATGTTTCTATGTTTTTCTGTGTCTTCCTCCTCAGTCCTGAATGGCCTACCCTTTATACTGAGGCTGTGGCCCCTGGTTCTAGACTCCGCAGCCAAGGGAAACATTCTCCCAGCACCCACCCTATCAAGCCCTGTAATAATGTTGTATGCTTCAATGAGATCCCCTCTCATTCTTCTGAATTCAAGAGAATGCAGGCCTAATTTACTCAATCTCTTCTCATTCGACAGTTCCTCCTCCCAGGAATCAATCTCGTGAACCTTTGTTGCACTCACTCTATGGCAAGTATATGCTTCCTTAGGTAAGGAGGTCCAAATTGTACCCAGTACTCCAGGTGTGGTCTCACCAAGGCCCTATATAATTGGAGTAAGGCTTCCCTATTATCTACTCCACTAGTTACATCCTCAAAGAACTCCAATATGTTTGTTAAACAGGATTTCCCTTTCATAAATCCATGCTGACTCTGCCCAATCTTACTATTAGTGTCGAAGGGCCCAGTTATTGCATCTTTTGTAAAAGATTCCAGCATTTTTCCAACTACTGATGTGATGCTAACAGGTTTATAGTTCCCCATGTTCTCTCCCTCCTTTCTTAAATAGTATACGTAGGTGAGGCGTTTTTCTGTATCTGTCAGTCTCAGGTACTGTGTGAGAGTTTGGGATTCATTCTGAATCTGTCAGCCAGTGGGACTGTGTTTGACTGTGGGTCAATTATATTCATTTCAGTCTCTGGCACTGTCTGTGAAATTGGGATTCATTCTTTATGGATGGATGTTCTTGCCATGGAGGGAGTGCAGCGAAGATTCACCAGACTGATACCTGGGATGGCAGGAATGATGTATGAGGACAGATTGGGTCGATTGGGCTTGTACTCGCTGGAGTTTAGAAGAATGAGAGGGGATCTCATTGAAATTTATAAAATTCTAACAGGACCAGACAGACTAGATTCAGGAAGGATGATCCCAATGGCGGGGAGTCCAGAACCAGGGGTCACAATCTAAGGATCAGGTGTTAGCCGTTTAGGACAGAGATGAGGAGGCATTTCTTCACCCAGAGAGTGGTGAACCTGTGGAATTCTCTACCACAGAAGGCAGTTGAGGCCAATCCATTAAATATATTCAAGAAGGAGATAGATATTTTTCTTAAGGCTAAAGGGTTCAAGGGATAAGGGGTGAAAGCAGGGACAGGGTACTGAATTTGGATGATCAGCCATGATCTCATTACATGGTGGAACAGGCGCGAGGGGCCGAATTGCCTACTCCTGCTCCTATCGTCTACGTTTCTATGTTTATCAATCAGTCTTTGGTATTGTGTGTGAGTGTTGGATACTTCTGTATCTATTAATCTCTGGTTCTGTATGTGTATGCGTGGCAATAATTTTCTATCTCTCCATTTCTGATACTGGTAAGACTCATCCTGCAACTATCTGTACTTTTAATTGCATCCTGCATGTCACTCACTGGTACTGTGTGTGCTGTTGGTATTAATTCTATATCTGACAGTCTCTGGTACTGTGCGGAATTGTTGGAATTATTCTGTATCTGTCAGTATCCAATATGTGAGTGTGGGATTCAATCTCTATCTCTCAGTCTCTGGTAGTGTGTGTGTGAGTGTGGGAATCATTCTGTATCTCTCAGTCTCTGGTAGTGTGTGTGTGAGTGTGGGAATCATTCTGTATTTGTCAGTCTCCAGTTGTGCGAGTGTGGCATTCTGTCTGTATCTGTCAGTCTCTGGGAGTGTGTGTGTGTGGAATTCATTCTGTATATCGCTGTCTCTGGTAGTGCGAATGTGGGAATCATTCTGTATCCGTCAGTCTCTGGTAGTTTGAGTGTGGGAATCATTCTGTGTCTCTCAGTCTCTGGTACTGTGTGTGAGTGTGTGATTCATTCTGTATCTTTCACTCTCTGGTAGTGTGTGTGAGTGTGGAATTCATTCTGTTTCTGTCAGTCTCCAGTAGAGTGAGTGTGGGATTCATTCTGTATCTCTCAGTCTCTGGTCGTGTGAGTGTGGGATTCATTCTGTATCTCTTTGTCTCTGGTAGTGCGAGTGTGGGATTCATTCTGTATCTCTCAGTCTCTGGTACTGTGTGTGAGTGTGGAATTCATTCTGTATCTCTCAGGCGTTGGTAGTGTGTGTGAGTGTGGGATTCATTCTGTATCTCTTAGTCTCTGGTAGTGCGAGTGTGGGATTCATTCTGTATCTCTCAGTCTCTGGTAGTGTGAGTGTGGGATTCATTCTGTATCTCTCAGTCTCCAGTAGTGTGTGTGAGTGTGGGATTCATTCTGTATCCGTCAGTCTCCAGTAGTGAGAGTGTGCGATTCATTCTGTATGTGTCAGTCTCTGGTAGTGTGTGTGAGTGTGGGATTCATTCTGTATCTCTCAGTCTCTGGTAGTATGAGTGTGGGATTCATTCTGTATCTCTCAGTCTCTGGTAGTGCGAATGTGGGATTCATTCTGTATCTCTCAGTCTCTGGTAGTATGAGTGTGGGATTTATTCTGTATCTCTCAGTCTCTGGTAGTGTGTGTGAGTGTGGAATTCATTCTGTATCTCTCAGTCTCTGGTAGTGTGAGTGTGGGATTCATTCTGTATCTCTTAGTCTCTGGTAGTGCGAGTGTGGGATTCATTCTGTATCTCTCAGTCTCTGGTAGTGTGAGTGTGGGATTCATTCTGTATCTCTTAGTCTCTGGTAGTGCGAATGTGGGATTCATTCTGTATCTCTCAGTCTCTGGTAGTGTGAGTGTGGGATTCATTCTGTATCTCTCAGTCTCTGGTACTGTGTGTGTGAGTGTGGGATTCATTCTGTATCTCTCAGTCTCTGGTAGTGTGAGTGTGGGATTCATTCTGTATCTCTCAGTCTCTGGTACTGTGTGGGATTCATTCTATATCTTTCACTCTCTGGTAGTGTGTGTGAGTGTGGAATTCATTCTGTATCTGTCAGCCTCTGGTAGTGTGTGTGAGTGTGGGATTCTTTCTGTATTTGTCAGTCTCCAGTTGTGCGAGTGTGGCATTCTGTCTGTATCTCTCAGTCTCTGGTAGTGTGTGTGAGTGTGGGATTCATTCTTTATCTGTCAGTCTCCAGTAGTGTCTGTGAGTGTGCGATTCATTCTGTATCTGTCAGTCTCTGGTAGTGCGAGTGTGGGATTCATTCTGTACCTCTCAGTCTCTGGTACTGTGTGTGAGAGTGGGAATCATTCTGTATCTGTCAGTCTCTGGTACTGTGTGTGAGTGTGGGATTCATTCTGTATCTGTCAGTCTCCAGTAGTGCGAGTGTGGGAATCATTCTGTATCTCTCTGTCTCTGGTAGTGTGTGTGAGTGTGGGATTCAGTCTGTATCTCTCTGTCTCTGGGAGTGTGTGTGAGTGTGGAATTCATTCTCTATCTCTCAGTCTCTGGTAGTGCGAGTGTGGGATTCATTCTGTATCTCTCAGTCTCTGGTAGTGTGAGTGTGGGATTCATTCTGTATCCCTCAGTCTCTGGTACTGTGTGAGAGTGTGGAATTCATTCTGTATCTCTCAGTCTCTGGTAGTGTGAGTGTGGGATTCATTCTGTATCTCTCAGTCTCTGGTAGTGTGTGTGAGTGTAGGATTCATTCTGTATCTCTCAGTCTCTGGTAGTGTGAGTGTGGGATTCATTCTGTATCCCTCAGTCTCTGGTACTGTGTGAGAGTGTGGGATTCATTCTGTATCTCTCAGTCTCTGGTACTGTGTGTGAGTGTGGAATTCATTCTGCATCTCTTAATCTCTGGTACTGCGAGTGTGGGATTCATTCTGTATCTCTCAGTCTCTGGTAGTGTGAGTGTGGGATTCATTCTGTATCTCTCAGTCTCTGGTACTGTGTGTGAGTGTGGGATTCATTCTATATCTCTCAGTCTCTGGTAGTGTGAGTGTGGGATTCATTCTGTATCTCTCAGTCTCTGGTACTGTGTGTGAGTGTGGAATTCATTCTGTATCTCTTAATCTCTGGTAGTGCGAGTGTGGGATTCATTCTGTATCTCTCAGTCTCTGGTAGTGTGAGTGTGGGATTCATTCTGTATCTCTCAGTCTCTGGTAGTGTGTGCGTGATTCATTCTGTATCTCTCAGTCTCTGGTAGTGCGAGTGTGGGATTCATTCTGTATCTCTCAGTCTCTGGTAGTGTGTGTGTGTGATTCATTCTGTATCTCTCAGTCTCTGGTACTGTGTGTGAGTGTGTGAATCATTCTGTATCTGTCAGTCTCTGGTAGTGTGTGTGAGTGTGGGATTCTTTCTGTATTTGTCAGTCTCCAGCAGTGCGAGTGTGGCATTGTGTCTGTATCTGTGAGTCTCTGGTAGAGTGTGTGAGTGTGGAATTCATTCTGTATCTCTCAGTCTCTGGTAGTGCGAGTGTGGGACTCATTTTGTATCTCTCAGTCTCTGGTACTGTGTGTGAGTGTGGGATTCATTCTGTATCTCTCAGTCTCTGGTAGTGTGAGTGTGCGATTCATTCTGTATCTCTCAGTCTCTGGTAGTGTGTGTGAGTGTAGGATTCATTCTGTATCTCTTTGTCTCTGGTAGTGTGTGTGAGTGTGGAATTCATTCTGTATCTGCCAGTCTCTGGTAGTGCGAGTTTGGGATTCATTCTGTATCTCTCAGTCTCTGCTAGTGCGAGTGTGGGATTCATTCTGTATCTCTCAGTCTCTGGTAGTGTGAGTTTGTGATTCGTTCTGTATCTCTTTGTCTCTGGTAGTGTGTGTGAGTGTGGGAATCATTCTGTATCTGTCAGTTTCTAGTAGTGTGTGTGAGTGTGGGATTCATTCTGTATTTGTCAGTCTCCAGTTGTGCGAGTGTGGCATTCTGACTGTATCTGTGAGTCTCTGGTAGTGTGTGTGAGTGTGGGAATTCATTCTGTATCTGTCAGTCTCCAGTAGTGTGAGTGTGGGATTCATTGTGTATCTCTCAGTCTCTGGTAGTGTGTGTGTGAGTGTGGGAATCATTCTGTATTTGTCAGTCTACAGTTGTGCGAGTGTGGCATTGTGTCTGTATCTGTGAGTCTCTGGTAGAGTGTGTGAGTGTGGAATTCATTCTGTATCTCTCAGTCTCTGGTAGTGCGAGTGTGGGACTCATTTTGTATCTCTCAGTCTCTGGTACTGTGTGTGAGTGTGGGATTCATTCTGTATCTCTCAGTCTCTGGTAGTGTGAGTGTGCGATTCATTCTGTATGTCTCAGTCTCTGGTAGTGTGTGTGAGTGGAGGATTCATTCTGTATCTCTTTGTCTCTGGTAGTGTGTTTGAGTGTGGAATTCATTCTGTATCTGCCAGTCTCTGGTAGTGCGAGTTTGGGATTCATTCTGTATCTCTCAGTCTCTGCTAGTGCGAGTGTGGGATTCATTCTGTATCTCTCAGTCTCTGGTAGTGTGAGTTTGTGATTCGTTCTGTATCTCTTTGTCTCTGGTAGTGTGTGTGAGTGTGGGAATCATTCTGTATCTGTCAGTTTCTGGTAGTGTGTGTGAGTGTGGGATTCATTCTGTATTTGTCAGTCTCCAGTTGTGCGAGTGTGGCATTCTGCCTGTATCTGTGAGTCTCTGGTAGTGTGTGTGAGTGTGGGAATTCATTCTGTATCTGTCAGTCTCCAGTAGTGTGAGTGTGGGATTCATTGTGTATCTCTCAGTCTCTGGTAGTGTGTGTGTGAGTGTGGGAATCATTCTGTATTTGTCAGTCTACAGTTGTGCGAGTGTGGCATTGTGTCTGTATCTGTGAGTCTCTGGTAGTGTGTGTGAGTGTGGAATTCATTCTCTATCTCTCAGTCTCTGGTAGTGCGAGTGTGGGATTCATTCTGTATCTGTCAGTCTCTGGTAGTGTGTGTGTGTGGGTGGAATTCATTCTGTATCTCTCAGTCTCTGGTAGTGTGTGTGAGTGTGGGATTAATTCTGTATCTGTCAGTCTCTGGTAGTGTGTGTGAGTGTGGGATTCATTCTGTATCTCTCAGTCTCTGGTACTGTGTGTGAGTGTGGAATTCATTCTGTATCTGTCAGTCTCTGGTAGTGTGAGTGTGGGATTCATTCTGTATCTCTCAGTCTCTGGTACTGTGTGTGAGTGTGGAATTCATTCTGTATCTCTCAGTCTCTGGTAGTCTGAGTGTGGGATTCATTCTGTATCTCTCAGTCTCTGGTAGTGCGAGAGTGGGATTCATTCTGTATCTCTCAGTCTCTGGTACTGTGTGAGAGTGTGGGAATCATTCTGTATCTGTCAGTCTCTGGTAGTTTGTGTGAGTGTGGGATTCTTTCTGTATTTTTCAGTCTCCAGTAGTGCGAGTGTGGCATTCTGACTGTATCTGTGAGTCTCTGGTAGTGTGTGTGTGTGGAATTCATTCTCTATCTCTCAGTCTCTGGTACTGTGTGTGAGTGTGGGATTCATTCTCTATCTCTCAGTCTCTGGTAGTGTTTGTGAGTGTAGGATTCATTCTGTATCTCTTTGTCTCTCGTAGTGTGTGTGAGTGTGGGATTCATTCTGTATCTCTCAGTCTCTGGTAGTGTGTGTGAGTGTGGGATTCATTCTGTATCTGTCAGTCTCTGGTAGTGTGTGTGAGTGTGGGATTCATTCTGTATCTGTCAGTCTCTGGTAGTGTGTGTGAGTGTGGGATTCATTCTATATCTCTCAGTCTCTGGTAGTGTGAGTGTGGGATTCATTCTGTATCCCTCAGTCTCTTGTACTGTGTGAGAGTGTGGAATTCATTCTGTATCTCTCAGTCTCTGGTACTGTGTGTGATTCATTCAGTATCTTTCACTCTCTGGTAGTGTGTGTGAGTGTGGAATTCATTCTGTATCTCTCAGTCATTGGTAGTGTGTGTGAGTGTAGGATTCATTCTGTATCTCTTTGTCTCTCGTAGTGTGTGTGAGTGTGGGATTCATTCTGTATCTCTCAGTCTCTGGTAGTGTGTGTGAGTGTGGGATTCATTCTGTATCTGTCAGTCTCTGGTAGTGTGTGTGAGTGTGGGATTCATTCTGTATCTGTCAGTCTCTGGTAGTGTGTGTGAGTGTGGGATTCATTCTATATCTCTCAGTCTCTGGTAGTGTGAGTGTGGGATTCATTCTGTATCCCTCAGTCTCTTGTACTGTGTGAGAGTGTGGAATTCATTCTGTATCTCTCAGTCTCTGGTACTGTGTGTGATTCATTCAGTATCTTTCACTCTCTGGTAGTGTGTGTGAGTGTGGAATTCATTCTGTATCTCTCAGTCATTGGTAGTGTGTGTGAGTGTGGGATTCATTCTGTATCTTTCACTCTCTGATAGTGTGTGTGAGTGTGGAATTCATTCTGTATCTCTCAGTCTCTGGTACTGTGCGTGAGTGTGGGAATCATTCTGTATTGGTCAGTCTCCAGTTGTGCGAGTGTGGCATTCTGTCTGTATCTGTGAGTCTCTGGTAGTGTGTGAGTGTGGAATTCATTCTGTATCTGTCAGTCTCCAGTAGTGAGAGTGTGGGATTCATTCTGTATCTCTCAGTCTCTGGTAGTGTCTGTGAGTGTGCGATTCATTCTGTATCTGTCAGTCTCTGGTAGTGTGTGTGTGTGTGGAATTCATTCTGTATCTCTCAGACTCTGGTACTGTGTGTGAGTGTGGAATTCATTCTGTATCTCTCTGTCTCTGGTAGTGTGTGTGAGTGTGGGAATCATTCTGTATCTCTCAGTCTCTGGTAGTGTGTGTGAGTGTGGGATTCATTCTGTATCTGTCAGTCTCCAGTAGTGCGAGTGTGGCATTCTGTCTGTATCTGTGAGTCTCTGGTAGTGTTTGTGAGTGTGGAATTCCTTCTGTATCTGTCAGTCTCTGGTAGTGTGCGCCAGTGTGGGATTCATTCTGTATCTCTCAGTCTCTGGTAGTGTGAGTGAGTGTGGGATTCATTCTGTATCTCTCAGTCTCTGGCAGTGTGAGTGTGGGATTCATTCTGTATCTCAGTCTCTGGTACTGTGTGTGAGTGTGGGATTCATTCTGTATCTTTCACTCTCTGGTACTGTGTGTGAGTGTTGGATTAATTCTGTATCTCTCAGTCTCTGGTACTGTGTGTGTGAGTGTGGAATTCCTTCTGTATCTGTCAGTCTCTGGTAGTGTGTGCCAGTGTGGGATTCATTCTGTATCTCTCAGTCTCTGGTAGTGCGAGTGTGGGATTCATTCTGTATCTCTCAGTCTCTGGTAGTGTGTGTGTGAGTGTGGAATTCCTTCTGTATCTGTCAGTCTCTGGTAGTGTGTGCCAGTGTGGGATTCTTTCTGTATTTGTCAGTCTCCAGTAGTGCGAGTGTGGCATTCTGTCTCTATCTGTGAGTCTCTGGTAGTGTGTGTGAGTGTGGGAATTCATTCTGTATCTGTCAGTCTCCAGTAGTGCGAGTGTCGCATTCTGTCTGTATCTGTGAGTCTCTGGTAGTGTGTGTGTGGAATTCATTCTGTATCTCTCTGTCTCTGGTCGTGTGAATGTGGGAATCATTCTGTATCTGTGAGTCTCTGGTAATGTGTGTGAGTGTGGAATTCCTTCTGTATTTGTCAGTCTCCAGCAGTGCGAGTGTGGCATTCTGTCTGTATCTCTCGGCCTCTGGTAGTGTGTGTGTGAGTGTGGGATTCTTTCTGTATCTCTCAGTCTCTGGTTGTGTGTGTGAGTGTGGGATTCATTCTGTATCTCTCAGTCTCTGGTAGTGTGTGTGAGTGTGGGAATCATTCTGTATTTGTCAGTCTCTAGTTGTGTGAGTGTGGGATTCTGTCTGTGTCTCTCAGTCTCTGGTAGTGTGTGTGAGTGTGGGATTTATTCTGTATCTCTCAGTCTCTGGTAGTGTGAGTGTGTGATTCATTCTGTATCTCTCAGTCTCTGGTAGTGTGTGTGTGAGTGTGGGAATCATTCTGTGTTTGTCAGTCTCTGGTACTGTGTGTGAGTGTGGAATTCATTCTGTATCTGTCAGTCTGCAGTAGTGCGAGTGTGGCATTCTGTCTGTATCTGTGAGTCTCTGGTAGTGTGTGTGAGTGTGGAATTCCTTCTGTATCTGTCAGTCTCCAGTAGTGCGAGTGTGGCATTCTGTCTCTATCTGTGAGTCTCTGGTAGTGTGTGTGAGTGTGGGAATTCATTCTGTATCTGTCAGTCTCCAGTTGTGCGAGTGTGGCATTCTGTCTCTATCTGTGAGTCTCTGGTAGTGTGTGTCAGTGTGGGATTCATTCTGTATCTCTCTGTCTCTGGTAGTGTGTGAGAGTGTGGGATTCATTCTGTATCTCTCAGTCTCTGGTAGTGCGAGTGTGGGATTCATTCTGTATCTCTCAGTCCCTGGTACTGTGTGTGAGTGTGGGATTCATTCTGTATCTCTCAGTCTCTGGTAGTGTGAGTGTGGGATTCATTCTGTATCTCTCAGTCTCTGGTAGTGTGAGTGTGCGATTCATTCTGTATCTGTCAGTATCTGGTAGTGTGTGTGTGGGATTCATTCTGTATCTCTCAGTCTCTGTTAGTGTGAGTGGGGGAATCATTCTGTATCTCTCAGTCTCTGGTACTGTGTGTGTGAGTGTGGGATTCATTCTGTATCTGTCAGTCTCTGGTAGTGCGAGTGTGGGATTCATTCTGTATCTCTCAGTCTCTGGTACTGTGTGTGAGTGTGGAATTCATTCTGTATTTGTCAGTCTCCAGTAGTGCGAGTGTGGCATTCTGTCTGTATCTGTGAGTCTCTGGTAGTGTGTGTGTGTGAGTGTGGGAATCATTCTGTATTTGTCAGTCTCCAGTAGTGCGAGTGTGGCATTCTGTCTGTATCTGTGAGTCTCTGGTAGTGTGTGTGAGTGTGGGATTCATTCTGTATCTGTCAGTCTCTGGTAGTGTGAGTGTGGGATTCATTCTGTATCTCTCAGTCTCTGGTCGTGTGTGTGAGTGTGGGATTCATTCTGTATCTGTCAGTCTCTGGTAGTGCGAGTGTGGGATTCATTCTGTATCTCTCAGTCTCTGGTACTGTGTGTGACTGTGTGATTCATTCTGTATCTTTCACTCTCTGGTAGTGTGTGTGAGTGTGGGATTCATTCTGTATCTCTCAGTCTCCAGCAGTGTGTGTGAGTGTGGGATTCATTCTGTATCTGTCAGTCTCCAGCAGTGCGAGTGTGGCATTCTGTCTGTATCTGTGAGTCTCTGGTAGCGTTTGTGAGTGTGGAATTCCTTCTGTATCTGTCAGTCTCCAGTAGTGCGAGTGTGGCATTCTGTCTGTATCTGTGAGTCTCTGGTAGTGTGTGTGAGTGTGGGAATTCATTCAGTATCTCTCAGTCTCCAGTAGTGTGAGTGTGGGATTCATTCTGTATCTGTCAGTCTCTGGTAGTGTGTGCCAGTGTGGGATTCATTCTGTATCTCTCAGTCTCTGGTAGTGTGAGTGTGGGATTCATTCTGTATCTCTCAGTCTCTGGTAGTGTGTGTGAGTTTGGGATTCATTCTGTATCTCTCAGTCTCTGGTACTGTGTGTGAGTGTGGGATTCATTCTTTATCTCTCAGTCTCTGGTAGTGTGTGTGTGAGTGTGGGAATCATTCTGTATTTGTAAGTCTCCAGTTATGCGAGTGTTGCATTCTGTCTGTCTCTGTGAGTCTCTGGTAGTGTGTGTGTGTGGAATTCATTTTGTATCTCTCTGTCTCTGGTCGTGTGAATGTGGGAATCATTCTGTATCTGTGAGTCTCTGGTAATGTGTGTGAGTGTGGAATTCCTTCTGTATTTGTCAGTCTCCAGTAGTGCGAGTGTGGCATTCTGTCTGTATCTCTCGGCCTCTGGTAGTGTGTGTGTGAGTGTGCGATTCATTCTGTATCTGTCAGTCTCTGGTAGTGTGTGTGAGTGTGGGATTCATTCTGTATCTCTTTGTCTCTGGTAGTGTGTGTGAGTGTGGGATTCATTCTTTATCTGTCAGTCTCCAGTAGTGTCTGTGAGTGTGCGATTCATTCTGTATCTGTTAGTCTCTGGTAGGGTGTGTGAGTGTGGGATTCATTCTGTATCTCTTTGTCTCTGGTAGTGTGTGTGAGTGTGCAATTCATTCTGTATCTCTCAGTCTCTGGTAGTGCGAGTTTGGGATTCATTCTGAATCTCTCAGTCTCTGGTAGTGTGAGTGTGGGATTCATTCTGTATCTCTCAGTCTCTGGTAGTGTGTGTGTGAGTGTGGGAATCATTCTGTATTTGTCAGTCTCTGGTACTGTGTGTGAGTGTGGAATTCATTCTGTATCTCTCAGTCTCTGATAGTGTGTGTGTGAGTGTGTGATTCATTCTGTATTTGTCAGTCTCTGGTACTGTGTGTGAGTGTGGGATTCATTCTGTATCTCTCAGTCTCCAGTTGTGCGAGTGTGGGATTCACTCTGTATCTGTCAGTCTCTGGTAGTGCGAGTGTGGGATTCATTCTGTATCTCTCAGTCTCTGGTAGTGTGAGTGTGGGAATCATTCTGTATTTCTCAGTCTCCAGTTGTGCGAGTGTCGCATTCTGTCTGTATCTGTCAGTCTCTGGTAGTGTGAGTGTGGGATTCTTTCTGTATTTGTCAGTCTCCAGTAGTGCGAGTGTGGCATTCTGTCTGTATCTGAGAGTCTCTGGTAGTGTGTGTGAGTGTGGGAATTCATTCTCTATCTCTCAGTCTCCAGTAGAGTGAGTTTGGGATTCATTCTGTATCTCTCAGTCTCTGGTAGTGTGTGTGAGTGTGGAATTCATTCTGTATCTGTCAGTCTCCAGTAGTGAGTGTTTGGGAATCATTCTGTACCACTCAGTCTCTGGTAGTGTGTGCGAGTGTGGGATTAATTCTGTATCTGTCAGTCTCCAGTAGTGTGAGTGTGGCATTCTGTCTGTATCTGTGAGTCTCTGGTAGTGTGTGTGAGTGTGGGATTCATTCTGTATCTGTCAGTCTCCAGTAGTGCGAGTGTGGCATTCTGTCTGTATCTGAGAGTCTCTGGTAGTGTGTGTGAGTGTGGGAATTCATTCTGTATCTGTCAGTCTCCAGTAGAGTGAGTGTGGGATTCATTCTGTATCTCTCAGTCGCTGGTACTGTGCGTGAGTGTGGGTTTCATTCTGTATCTCTCAGTCTCTGGTAGTGTGTGTGAGTGTGGGATTCATTCTGCATCTCTCAGTCTCTGGTAGTGCGAGTGTGGGATTCATTCTGTATCTCTCAGTGTCTGGTACTGTGTGTGAGTGTAGGAGTCATTCTGTTTCTTTCACTCTCTGGTAGTGTGTGTGAGTGTGGGATTCATTCTGTATCTCTCTGTCTCTGGTAGTGTGTGTGAGTGTGGGAATTCATTCTGTATCTGTCAGTCTCTGGTAGTGTGTGTGTGGGATTCATTCTGTATCTCTCAGTCTCTGGTAGTGTGTGCGAGTGTGGGATTCATTCTGTATCTGTCAGTCTCTGGTAGTGTGTGCGAGTGTGGAATTCATTCTGTATCTCTCAGTCTCTGGTAGTGTGTGTGAGTGTGGGATTCATTCTGTATCTGTCAGTCTCTGGTAGTGTGTGCGAGTGTGGGATTCATTCTGTATCTGTCAGTCTCTGGTAGTGTGTGCGAGTGTGTGATTCATTCTGTATCTCTCAGTCTCTGGTACTGTGCGTGAGTGTGGGATTCATTCTGTATCTCTCAGTCTCTGGTTGTGTGAGTGTGGGATTCATTCTGTATCTCTCAGTCTCTGGTAGTGTGAGTGTGGGATTCATTCTGTATCTCAGTCTCTGGTACTGTGTGTGAGTGTGGGATTCATTCTGTATCTCTCAGTCTCTGGTACTGTGTGTGACTGTGGGATTCATTCTGTATCTCTCAGTCTCTGGCAGTGTGTGTGAGTGTGGGAATAATTCTGTATCTGTCAGTCTCTGCTAGTGTGTGTGAGTGTGGAATTCATTCTGTATCTCTCAGTCTCTGGTAGTGCGAGTGTGGGATTCATTCTGAATCTCTCAGTCTCTGGTAGTGTGAGTGTGTGATTCATTCTGTATCTCTCAGTCTCTGGTACTGTGTGTGAGTGTGTGATTCATTCTGTATCTTTCACTCTCTGGTAGTGTGTGTGAGTGTGGAATTCATTCTGTATCTCTCAGTCTCTGGTAGTGTGTGTGTGAGTGTGGGAATCATTCTGTATCGGTATCTCTTAGTCTCTGGTAGTGCGAGTGTGGGATTCATTCTGTATCTGTCAGTCTCCAGTAGTGTGAGTGTGGCATTCTGTCTGTATCTGAGAGTCTCTGGTAGTGTGTGTGAGTGTGGGAATTCATTCTGTATCTGTCAGTCTCCAGTAGAGTGAGTGTGGGATTCATTCTGTATCTCTCAGTCTCTGGTACTGTGCGTGAGTGTGGGATTCATTCTGTATCTCTCAGTCTCTGGTAGTGCGAGTGTGGGATTCATTTTGTATCTCTCAGTATCTGGTACTGTGTGTGAGTGTGGGAATCATTCTGTTTCTTTCACTCTCTGGTAGTGTGTGTGAGTGTGGGATTCATTCTGTATCTCTCTGTCTCTGGTAGTGTGTGTGAGTGTAGGATTCATTCTGTATCTCTTTGTCTCTCGTAGTGTGTGTGAGTGTGGGATTCATTCTGTATCTCTCAGTCTCTGGTAGTGTGTGTGAGTGTGGGATTCATTCTGTATCTGTCAGTCTCTGGTAGTGTGTGTGAGTGTGGGATTCATTCTGTATCTGTCAGTCTCTGGTAGTGTGTGTGAGTGTGGGATTCATTCTATATCTCTCAGTCTCTGGTAGTGTGAGTGTGGGATTCATTCTGTATCCCTCAGTCTCTTGTACTGTGTGAGAGTGTGGAATTCATTCTGTATCTCTCAGTCTCTGGTACTGTGTGTGATTCATTCAGTATCTTTCACTCTCTGGTAGTGTGTGTGAGTGTGGAATTCATTCTGTATCTCTCAGTCATTGGTAGTGTGTGTGAGTGTGGGATTCATTCTGTATCTTTCACTCTCTGATAGTGTGTGTGAGTGTGGAATTCATTCTGTATCTCTCAGTCTCTGGTACTGTGCGTGAGTGTGGGAATCATTCTGTATTGGTCAGTCTCCAGTTGTGCGAGTGTGGCATTCTGTCTGTATCTGTGAGTCTCTGGTAGTGTGTGAGTGTGGAATTCATTCTGTATCTGTCAGTCTCCAGTAGTGAGAGTGTGGGATTCATTCTGTATCTCTCAGTCTCTGGTAGTGTCTGTGAGTGTGCGATTCATTCTGTATCTTTCAGTCTCTGGTAGTGTGTGTGTGTGTGGAATTCATTCTGTATCTCTCAGACTCTGGTACTGTGTGTGAGTGTGGAATTCATTCTGTATCTCTCTGTCTCTGGTAGTGTGTGTGAGTGTGGGATTCATTCTGTATCTGTCAGTCTGTGGTAGTGCGAGTTTGTGATTCGTTCTGTATCTCTCTTTCTCTGGTACAGTGTGTGAGTGTGGGAATCATTCTGTATCTGTCAGTCTCTGGTACTGTGTGTGAGTGTGGGAATCATTCTGTATCTCTCAGTCTCTGGTACTGTGTGTGAGTGTGGAATTCATTCTGTATCTCTCAGTCTCTGGTAGTGTGTGTGAGTGTGGGAATCATTCTGTATCTCTCAGTCTCTGGTAGTGTGTGTGAGTGTGGGATTCATTCTGTATCTGTCAGTCTCCAGTAGTGCGAGTGTGGCATTCTGTCTGTATCTGTGAGTCTCTGGTAGTGTTTGTGAGTGTGGAATTCCTTCTGTATCTGTCAGTCTCTGGTAGTGTGTGCCAGTGTGGGATTCATTCTGTATCTCTCAGTCTCTGGTAGTGTGAGTGAGTGTGGGATTCATTCTGTATCTCTCAGTCTCTGGCAGTGTGAGTGTGGGATTCATTCTGTATCTCAGTCTCTGGTACTGTGTGTGAGTGTGGGATTCATTCTGTATCTTTCACTCTCTGGTACTGTGTGTGAGTGTTGGATTAATTCTGTATCTCTCAGTCTCTGGTACTGTGTGTGTGAGTGTGGAATTCCTTCTGTATCTGTCAGTCTCTGGTAGTGTGTGCCAGTGTGGGATTCATTCTGTATCTCTCAGTCTCTGGTAGTGCGAGTGTGGGATTCATTCTGTATCTCTCAGTCTCTGGTAGTGTGTGTGTGAGTGTGGAATTCCTTCTGTATCTGTCAGTCTCTGGTAGTGTGTGCCAGTGTGGGATTCTTTCTGTATTTGTCAGTCTCCAGTAGTGCGAGTGTGGCATTCTGTCTCTATCTGTGAGTCTCTGGTAGTGTGTGTGAGTGTGGGAATTCATTCTGTATCTGTCAGTCTCCAGTAGTGCGAGTGTCGCATTCTGTCTGTATCTGTGAGTCTCTGGTAGTGTGTGTGTGGAATTCATTCTGTATCTCTCTGTCTCTGGTCGTGTGAATGTGGGAATCATTCTGTATCTGTGAGTCTCTGGTAATGTGTGTGAGTGTGGAATTCCTTCTGTATTTGTCAGTCTCTAGTTGTGTGAGTGTGGGATTCTGTCTGTGTCTCTCAGTCTCTGGTAGTGTGTGTGAGTGTGGGATTTATTCTGTATCTCTCAGTCTCTGGTAGTGTGAGTGTGTGATTCATTCTGTATCTCTCAGTCTCTGGTAGTGTGTGTGAGTGTGGGAATCATTCTGTGTTTGTCAGTCTCTGGTACTGTGTGTGAGTGTGGAATTCATTCTGTATCTGTCAGTCTGCAGTAGTGCGAGTGTGGCATTCTGTCTGTATCTGTGAGTCTCTGGTAGTGTGTGTGAGTGTGGAATTCCTTCTGTATCTGTCAGTCTCCAGTAGTGCGAGTGTGGCATTCTGTCTCTATCTGTGAGTCTCTGGTAGTGTGTGTGAGTGTGGGAATTCATTCTGTATCTGTCAGTCTCCAGTTGTGCGAGTGTGGCATTCTGTCTCTATCTGTGAGTCTCTGGTAGTGTGTGTCAGTGTGGGATTCATTCTGTATCTCTCTGTCTCTGGTAGTGTGTGTGAGTGTGGGATTCATTCTGTATCTCTCAGTCTCTGGTAGTGCGAGTGTGGGATTCATTCTGTATCTCTCAGTCCCTGGTACTGTGTGTGAGTGTGGGATTCATTCTGTATCTCTCAGTCTCTGGTAGTGTGAGTGTGGGATTCATTCTGTATCTCTCAGTCTCTGGTAGTGTGAGTGTGCGATTCATTCTGTATCTGTCAGTATCTGGTAGTGTGTGTGTGGGATTCATTCTGTATCTCTCAGTCTCTGTTAGTGTGAGTGGGGGAATCATTCTGTATCTCTCAGTCTCTGGTACTGTGTGTGTGAGTGTGGGATTCATTCTGTATCTGTCAGTCTCTGGTAGTGCGAGTGTGGGATTCATTCTGTATCTCTCAGTCTCTGGTACTGTGTGTGAGTGTGGAATTCATTCTGTATTTGTCAGTCTCCAGTAGTGCGAGTGTGGCATTCTGTCTGTATCTGTGAGTCTCTGGTAGTGTGTGTGTGTGAGTGTGGGAATCATTCTGTATTTGTCAGTCTCCAGTAGTGCGAGTGTGGCATTCTGTCTGTATCTGTGAGTCTCTGGTAGTGTGTGTGAGTGTGGGATTCATTCTGTATCTGTCAGTCTCTGGTAGTGTGAGTGTGGGATTCATTCTGTATCTCTCAGTCTCTGGTCGTGTGTGTGAGTGTGGGATTCATTCTGTATCTGTCAGTCTCTGGTAGTGCGAGTGTGGGATTCATTCTGTATCTCTCAGTCTCTGGTACTGTGTGTGACTGTGTGATTCATTCTGTATCTTTCACTCTCTGGTAGTGTGTGTGAGTGTGGGATTCATTCTGTATCTCTCAGTCTCCAGCAGTGTGTGTGAGTGTGGGATTCATTCTGTATCTGTCAGTCTCCAGCAGTGCGAGTGTGGCATTCTGTCTGTATCTGTGAGTCTCTGGTAGCGTTTGTGAGTGTGGAATTCCTTCTGTATCTGTCAGTCTCCAGTAGTGCGAGTGTGGCATTCTGTCTGTATCTGTGAGTCTCTGGTAGTGTGTGTGAGTGTGGGAATTCATTCTGTATCTCTCAGTCTCCAGTAGTGTGAGTGTGGGATTCATTCTGTATCTGTCAGTCTCTGGTAGTGTGTGCCAGTGTGGGATTCATTCTGTATCTCTCAGTCTCTGGTAGTGTGAGTGTGGGATTCATTCTGTATCTCTCAGTCTCTGGTAGTGTGTGTGAGTTTGGGATTCATTCTGTATCTCTCAGTCTCTGGTACTGTGTGTGAGTGTGGGATTCATTCTTTATCTCTCAGTCTCTGGTAGTGTGTGTGTGAGTGTGGGAATCATTCTGTATTTGTAAGTCTCCAGTTATGCGAGTGTTGCATTCTGTCTGTCTCTGTGAGTCTCTGGTAGTGTGTGTGTGTGGAATTCATTTTGTATCTCTCTGTCTCTGGTCGTGTGAATGTGGGAATCATTCTGTATCTGTGAGTCTCTGGTAATGTGTGTGAGTGTGGAATTCCTTCTGTATTTGTCAGTCTCCAGTAGTGCGAGTGTGGCATTCTGTCTGTATCTCTCGGCCTCTGGTAGTGTGTGTGTGAGTGTGCGATTCATTCTGTATCTGTCAGTCTCTGGTAGTGTGTGTGAGTGTGGGATTCATTCTGTATCTCTTTGTCTCTGGTAGTGTGTGTGAGTGTGGGATTCATTCTTTATCTGTCAGTCTCCAGTAGTGTCTGTGAGTGTGCGATTCATTCTGTATCTGTTAGTCTCTGGTAGGGTGTGTGAGTGTGGGATTCATTCTGTATCTCTTTGTCTCTGGTAGTGTGTGTGAGTGTGCGATTCATTCTGTATCTCTCAGTCTCTGGTAGTGCGAGTTTGGGATTCATTCTGAATCTCTCAGTCTCTGGTAGTGTGAGTGTGGGATTCATTCTGTATCTCTCAGTCTCTGGTAGTGTGTGTGTGAGTGTGGGAATCATTCTGTATTTGTCAGTCTCTGGTACTGTGTGTGAGTGTGGAATTCATTCTGTATCTCTCAGTCTCTGATAGTGTGTGTGTGAGTGTGTGATTCATTCTGTATTTGTCAGTCTCTGGTACTGTGTGTGAGTGTGGGATTCATTCTGTATCTCTCAGTCTCCAGTTGTGCGAGTGTGGGATTCACTCTGTATCTGTCAGTCTCTGGTAGTGCGAGTGTGGGATTCATTCTGTATCTCTCAGTCTCTGGTAGTGTGAGTGTGGGAATCATTCTGTATTTCTCAGTCTCCAGTTGTGCGAGTGTCGCATTCTGTCTGTATCTGTCAGTCTCTGGTAGTGTGAGTGTGGGATTCTTTCTGTATTTGTCAGTCTCCAGTAGTGCGAGTGTGGCATTCTGTCTGTATCTGAGAGTCTCTGGTAGTGTGTGTGAGTGTGGGAATTCATTCTCTATCTCTCAGTCTCCAGTAGAGTGAGTTTGGGATTCATTCTGTATCTCTCAGTCTCTGGTAGTGTGTGTGAGTGTGGAATTCATTCTGTATCTGTCAGTCTCCAGTAGTGAGTGTTTGGGAATCATTCTGTACCACTCAGTCTCTGGTAGTGTGTGCGAGTGTGGGATTAATTCTGTATCTGTCAGTCTCCAGTAGTGTGAGTGTGGCATTCTGTCTGTATCTGTGAGTCTCTGGTAGTGTGTGTGAGTGTGGGATTCATTCTGTATCTGTCAGTCTCCAGTAGTGCGAGTGTGGCATTCTGTCTGTATCTGAGAGTCTCTGGTAGTGTGTGTGAGTGTGGGAATTCATTCTGTATCTGTCAGTCTCCAGTAGAGTGAGTGTGGGATTCATTCTGTATCTCTCAGTCGCTGGTACTGTGCGTGAGTGTGGGTTTCATTCTGTATCTCTCAGTCTCTGGTAGTGTGTGTGAGTGTGGGATTCATTCTGCATCTCTCAGTCTCTGGTAGTGCGAGTGTGGGATTCATTCTGTATCTCTCAGTGTCTGGTACTGTGTGTGAGTGTAGGAATCATTCTGTTTCTTTCTCTCTCTGGTAGTGTGTGTGAGTGTGGGATTCATTCTGTATCTCTCTGTCTCTGGTAGTGTGTGTGAGTGTGGGAATTCATTCTGTATCTGTCAGTCTCTGGTAGTGTGTGTGTGGGATTCATTCTGTATCTCTCAGTCTCTGGTAGTGTGTGCGAGTGTGGGATTCATTCTGTATCTGTCAGTCTCTGGTAGTGTGTGCGAGTGTGGAATTCATTCTGTATCTCTCAGTCTCTGGTAGTGTGTGTGAGTGTGGGATTCATTCTGTATCTGTCAGTCTCTGGTAGTGTGTGCGAGTGTGGGATTCATTCTGTATCTGTCAGTCTCTGGTAGTGTGTGCGAGTGTGTGATTCATTCTGTATCTCTCAGTCTCTGGTACTGTGCGTGAGTGTGGGATTCATTCTGTATCTCTCAGTCTCTGGTTGTGTGAGTGTGGGATTCATTCTGTATCTCTCAGTCTCTGGTAGTGTGAGTGTGGGATTCATTCTGTATCTCAGTCTCTGGTACTGTGTGTGAGTGTGGGATTCATTCTGTATCTCTCAGTCTCTGGTACTGTGTGTGACTGGGATTCATTCTGTATCTCTCAGTCTCTGGCAGTGTGTGTGAGTGTGGGAATAATTCTGTATCTGTCAGTCTCTGCTAGTGTGTGTGAGTGTGGAATTCATTCTGTATCTCTCAGTCTCTGGTAGTGCGAGTGTGGGATTCATTCTGAATCTCTCAGTCTCTGGTAGTGTGAGTGTGTGATTCATTCTGTATCTCTCAGTCTCTGGTACTGTGTGTGAGTGTGTGATTCATTCTGTATCTTTCACTCTCTGGTAGTGTGTGTGAGTGTGGAATTCATTCTGTATCTCTCAGTCTCTGGTAGTGTGTGTGTGAGTGTGGGAATCATTCTGTATCGGTATCTCTTAGTCTCTGGTAGTGCGAGTGTGGGATTCATTCTGTATCTGTCAGTCTCCAGTAGTGCGAGTGTGGCATTCTGTCTGTATCTGAGAGTCTCTGGTAGTGTGTGTGAGTGTGGGAATTCATTCTGTATCTGTCAGTCTCCAGTAGAGTGAGTGTGGGATTCATTCTGTATCTCTCAGTCTCTGGTACTGTGCGTGAGTGTGGGATTCATTCTGTATCTCTCAGTCTCTGGTAGTGCGAGTGTGGGATTCATTTTGTATCTCTCAGTATCTGGTACTGTGTGTGAGTGTGGGAATCATTCTGTTTCTTTCACTCTCTGGTAGTGTGTGTGAGTGTGGGATTCATTCTGTATCTCTCTGTCTCTGGTAGTGTGTGTGAGTGTAGGATTCATTCTGTATCTCTTTGTCTCTCGTAGTGTGTGTGAGTGTGGGATTCATTCTGTATCTCTCAGTCTCTGGTAGTGTGTGTGAGTGTGGGATTCATTCTGTATCTGTCAGTCTCTGGTAGTGTGTGTGAGTGTGGGATTTATTCTGTATCTGTCAGTCTCTGGTAGTGTGTGTGAGTGTGGGATTCATTCTATATCTCTCAGTCTCTGGTAGTGTGAGTGTGGGATTCATTCTGTATCCCTCAGTCTCTTGTACTGTGTGAGAGTGTGGAATTCATTCTGTATCTCTCAGTCTCTGGTACTGTGTGTGATTCATTCAGTATCTTTCACTCTCTGGTAGTGTGTGTGAGTGTGGAATTCATTCTGTATCTCTCAGTCATTGGTAGTGTGTGTGAGTGTGGGATTCATTCTGTATCTTTCACTCTCTGATAGTGTGTGTGAGTGTGGAATTCATTCTGTATCTCTCAGTCTCTGGTACTGTGCGTGAGTGTGGGAATCATTCTGTATTGGTCAGTCTCCAGTTGTGCGAGTGTGGCATTCTGTCTGTATCTGTGAGTCTCTGGTAGTGTGTGAGTGTGGAATTCATTCTGTATCTGTCAGTCTCCAGTAGTGAGAGTGTGGGATTCATTCTGTATCTCTCAGTCTCTGGTAGTGTCTGTGAGTGTGCGATTCATTCTGTATCTGTCAGTCTCTGGTAGTGTGTGTGTGTGTGGAATTCATTCTGTATCTCTCAGACTCTGGTACTGTGTGTGAGTGTGGAATTCATTCTGTATCTCTCTGTCTCTGGTAGTGTGTGTGAGTGTGGGATTCATTCTGTATCTGTCAGTCTGTGGTAGTGCGAGTTTGTGATTCGTTCTGTATCTCTCTTTCTCTGGTACAGTGTGTGAGTGTGGGAATCATTCTGTATCTGTCAGTCTCTGGTACTGTGTGTGAGTGTGGGAATCATTCTGTATCTCTCAGTCTCTGGTACTGTGTGTGAGTGTGGAATTCATTCTGTATCTCTCAGTCTCTGGTAGTGTGTGTGAGTGTGGGAATCATTCTGTATCTCTCAGTCTCTGGTAGTGTGTGTGAGTGTGGGATTCATTCTGTATCTATCAGTCTCCAGTAGTGCGAGTGTGGCATTCTGTCTGTATCTGTGAGTCTCTGGTAGTGTTTGTGAGTGTGGAATTCCTTCTGTATCTGTCAGTCTCTGGTAGTGTGAGTGAGTGTGGGATTCATTCTGTATCTCTCAGTCTCTGGCAGTGTGAGTGTGGGATTCATTCTGTATCTGTCAGTCTCTGGTAGTGTGTGCCAGTGTGGGATTCATTCTGTATCTCTCAGTCTCTGGTAGTGTGTGTGTGAGTGTGGAATTCCTTCTGTATCTGTCAGTCTCTGGTAGTGTGTGCCAGTGTGGGATTCTTTCTGTATTTGTCAGTCTCCAGTAGTGCGAGTGTGGCATTCTGTCTCTATCTGTGAGTCTCTGGTAGTGTGTGTGAGTGTGGGAATTCATTCTGTATCTGTCAGTCTCCAGTAGTGCGAGTGTCGCATTCTGTCTGTATCTGTGAGTCTCTGGTAGTGTGTGTGTGGAATTCATTCTGTATCTCTCTGTCTCTGGTCGTGTGAATGTGGGAATCATTCTGTATCTGTGAGTCTCTGGTAATGTGTGTGAGTGTGGAATTCCTTCTGTATTTGTCAGTCTCTAGTTGTGTGAGTGTGGGATTCTGTCTGTGTCTCTCAGTCTCTGGTAGTGTGTGTGAGTGTGGGATTTATTCTGTATCTCTCAGTCTCTGGTAGTGTGAGTGTGTGATTCATTCTGTATCTCTCAGTCTCTGGTAGTGTGTGTGAGTGTGGGAATCATTCTGTGTTTGTCAGTCTCTGGTACTGTGTGTGAGTGTGGAATTCATTCTGTATCTGTCAGTCTGCAGTAGTGCGAGTGTGGCATTCTGTCTGTATCTGTGAGTCTCTGGTAGTGTGTGTGAGTGTGGAATTCCTTCTGTATCTGTCAGTCTCCAGTAGTGCGAGTGTGGCATTCTGTCTCTATCTGTGAGTCTCTGGTAGTGTGTGTGAGTGTGGGAATTCATTCTGTATCTGTCAGTCTCCAGTTGTGCGAGTGTGGCATTCTGTCTCTATCTGTGAGTCTCTGGTAGTGTGTGTCAGTGTGGGATTCATTCTGTATCTCTCTGTCTCTGGTAGTGTGTGTGAGTGTGGGATTCATTCTGTATCTCTCAGTCTCTGGTAGTGCGAGTGTGGGATTCATTCTGTATCTCTCAGTCCCTGGTACTGTGTGTGAGTGTGGGATTCATTCTGTATCTCTCAGTCTCTGGTAGTGTGAGTGTGGGATTCATTCTGTATCTCTCAGTCTCTGGTAGTGTGAGTGTGCGATTCATTCTGTATCTGTCAGTATCTGGTAGTGTGTGTGTGGGATTCATTCTGTATCTCTCAGTCTCTGTTAGTGTGAGTGGGGGAATCATTCTGTATCTCTCAGTCTCTGGTACTGTGTGTGTGAGTGTGGGATTCATTCTGTATCTGTCAGTCTCTGGTAGTGCGAGTGTGGGATTCATTCTGTATCTCTCAGTCTCTGGTACTGTGTGTGAGTGTGGAATTCATTCTGTATTTGTCAGTCTCCAGTAGTGCGAGTGTGGCATTCTGTCTGTATCTGTGAGTCTCTGGTAGTGTGTGTGTGTGAGTGTGGGAATCATTCTGTATTTGTCAGTCTCCAGTAGTGCGAGTGTGGCATTCTGTCTGTATCTGTGAGTCTCTGGTAGTGTGTGTGAGTGTGGGATTCATTCTGTATCTGTCAGTCTCTGGTAGTGTGAGTGTGGGATTCATTCTGTATCTCTCAGTCTCTGGTCGTGTGTGTGAGTGTGGGATTCATTCTGTATCTGTCAGTCTCTGGTAGTGCGAGTGTGGGATTCATTCTGTATCTCTCAGTCTCTGGTACTGTGTGTGACTGTGTGATTCATTCTGTATCTTTCACTCTCTGGTAGTGTGTGTGAGTGTGGGATTCATTCTGTATCTCTCAGTCTCCAGCAGTGTGTGTGAGTGTGGGATTCATTCTGTATCTGTCAGTCTCCAGCAGTGCGAGTGTGGCATTCTGTCTGTATCTGTGAGTCTCTGGTAGCGTTTGTGAGTGTGGAATTCCTTCTGTATCTGTCAGTCTCCAGTAGTGCGAGTGTGGCATTCTGTCTGTATCTGTGAGTCTCTGGTAGTGTGTGTGAGTGTGGGAATTCATTCTGTATCTCTCAGTCTCCAGTAGTGTGAGTGTGGGATTCATTCTGTATCTGTCAGTCTCTGGTAGTGTGTGCCAGTGTGGGATTCATTCTGTATCTCTCAGTCTCTGGTAGTGTGAGTGTGGGATTCATTCTGTATCTCTCAGTCTCTGGTAGTGTGTGTGAGTTTGGGATTCATTCTGTATCTCTCAGTCTCTGGTACTGTGTGTGAGTGTGGGATTCATTCTTTATCTCTCAGTCTCTGGTAGTGTGTGTGTGAGTGTGGGAATCATTCTGTATTTGTAAGTCTCCAGTTATGCGAGTGTTGCATTCTGTCTGTCTCTGTGAGTCTCTGGTAGTGTGTGTGTGTGGAATTCATTTTGTATCTCTCTGTCTCTGGTCGTGTGAATGTGGGAATCATTCTGTATCTGTGAGTCTCTGGTAATGTGTGTGAGTGTGGAATTCCTTCTGTATTTGTCAGTCTCCAGTAGTGCGAGTGTGGCATTCTGTCTGTATCTCTCGGCCTCTGGTAGTGTGTGTGTGAGTGTGCGATTCATTCTGTATCTGTCAGTCTCTGGTAGTGTGTGTGAGTGTGGGATTCATTCTGTATCTCTTTGTCTCTGGTAGTGTGTGTGAGTGTGGGATTCATTCTTTATCTGTCAGTCTCCAGTAGTGTCTGTGAGTGTGCGATTCATTCTGTATCTGTTAGTCTCTGGTAGGGTGTGTGAGTGTGGGATTCATTCTGTATCTCTTTGTCTCTGGTAGTGTGTGTGAGTGTGCGATTCATTCTGTATCTCTCAGTCTCTGGTAGTGCGAGTTTGGGATTCATTCTGAATCTCTCAGTCTCTGGTAGTGTGAGTGTGGGATTCATTCTGTATCTCTCAGTCTCTGGTAGTGTGTGTGTGAGTGTGGGAATCATTCTGTATTTGTCAGTCTCTGGTACTGTGTGTGAGTGTGGAATTCATTCTGTATCTCTCAGTCTCTGATAGTGTGTGTGTGAGTGTGTGATTCATTCTGTATTTGTCAGTCTCTGGTACTGTGTGTGAGTGTGGGATTCATTCTGTATCTCTCAGTCTCCAGTTGTGCGAGTGTGGGATTCACTCTGTATCTGTCAGTCTCTGGTAGTGCGAGTGTGGGATTCATTCTGTATCTCTCAGTCTCTGGTAGTGTGAGTGTGGGAATCATTCTGTATTTCTCAGTCTCCAGTTGTGCGAGTGTCGCATTCTGTCTGTATTTGTCAGTCTCCAGTAGTGCGAGTGTGGCATTCTGTCTGTATCTGAGAGTCTCTGGTAGTGTGTGTGAGTGTGGGAATTCATTCTCTATCTCTCAGTCTCCAGTAGAGTGAGTTTGGGATTCATTCTGTATCTCTCAGTCTCTGGTAGTGTGTGTGAGTGTGGAATTCATTCTGTATCTGTCAGTCTCCAGTAGTGAGTGTTTGGGAATCATTCTGTACCAATCAGTCTCTGGTAGTGTGTGCGAGTGTGGGATTAATTCTGTATCTGTCAGTCTCCAGTAGTGTGAGTGTGGCATTCTGTCTGTATCTGTGAGTCTCTGGTAGTGTGTGTGAGTGTGGGATTCATTCTGTATCTGTCAGTCTCCAGTAGTGCGAGTGTGGCATTCTGTCTCTATCTGTGAGTCTCTGGTAGTGTGTGTCAGTGTGGGATTCATTCTGTATCTCTCTGTCTCTGGTAGTGTGTGTGAGTGTGGGATTCATTCTGTATCTCTCAGTCTCTGGTAGTGCGAGTGTGGGATTCATTCTGTATCTCTCAGTCCCTGGTACTGTGTGTGAGTGTGGGATTCATTCTGTATCTCTCAGTCTCTGGTAGTGTGAGTGTGGGATTCATTCTGTATCTCTCAGTCTCTGGTAGTGTGAGTGTGCGATTCATTCTGTATCTGTCAGTATCTGGTAGTGTGTGTGTGGGATTCATTCTGTATCTCTCAGTCTCTGTTAGTGTGAGTGGGGGAATCATTCTGTATCTCTCAGTCTCTGGTACTGTGTGTGTGAGTGTGGGATTCATTCTGTATCTGTCAGTCTCTGGTAGTGCGAGTGTGGGATTCATTCTGTATCTCTCAGTCTCTGGTACTGTGTGTGAGTGTGGAATTCATTCTGTATTTGTCAGTCTCCAGTAGTGCGAGTGTGGCATTCTGTCTGTATCTGTGAGTCTCTGGTAGTGTGTGTGTGTGAGTGTGGGAATCATTCTGTATTTGTCAGTCTCCAGTAGTGCGAGTGTGGCATTCTGTCTGTATCTGTGAGTCTCTGGTAGTGTGTGTGAGTGTGGGATTCATTCTGTATCTGTCAGTCTCTGGTAGTGTGAGTGTGGGATTCATTCTGTATCTCTCAGTCTCTGGTCGTGTGTGTGAGTGTGGGATTCATTCTGTATCTGTCAGTCTCTGGTAGTGCGAGTGTGGGATTCATTCTGTATCTCTCAGTCTCTGGTACTGTGTGTGACTGTGTGATTCATTCTGTATCTTTCACTCTCTGGTAGTGTGTGTGAGTGTGGGATTCATTCTGTATCTCTCAGTCTCCAGCAGTGTGTGTGAGTGTGGGATTCATTCTGTATCTGTCAGTCTCCAGCAGTGCGAGTGTGGCATTCTGTCTGTATCTGTGAGTCTCTGGTAGCGTTTGTGAGTGTGGAATTCCTTCTGTATCTGTCAGTCTCCAGTAGTGCGAGTGTGGCATTCTGTCTGTATCTGTGAGTCTCTGGTAGTGTGTGTGAGTGTGGGAATTCATTCTGTATCTCTCAGTCTCCAGTAGTGTGAGTGTGGGATTCATTCTGTATCTGTCAGTCTCTGGTAGTGTGTGCCAGTGTGGGATTCATTCTGTATCTCTCAGTCTCTGGTAGTGTGAGTGTGGGATTCATTCTGTATCTCTCAGTCTCTGGTAGTGTGTGTGAGTTTGGGATTCATTCTGTATCTCTCAGTCTCTGGTACTGTGTGTGAGTGTGGGATTCATTCTTTATCTCTCAGTCTCTGGTAGTGTGTGTGTGAGTGTGGGAATCATTCTGTATTTGTAAGTCTCCAGTTATGCGAGTGTTGCATTCTGTCTGTCTCTGTGAGTCTCTGGTAGTGTGTGTGTGTGGAATTCATTTTGTATCTCTCTGTCTCTGGTCGTGTGAATGTGGGAATCATTCTGTATCTGTGAGTCTCTGGTAATGTGTGTGAGTGTGGAATTCCTTCTGTATTTGTCAGTCTCCAGTAGTGCGAGTGTGGCATTCTGTCTGTATCTCTCGGCCTCTGGTAGTGTGTGTGTGAGTGTGCGATTCATTCTGTATCTGTCAGTCTCTGGTAGTGTGTGTGAGTGTGGGATTCATTCTGTATCTCTTTGTCTCTGGTAGTGTGTGTGAGTGTGGGATTCATTCTTTATCTGTCAGTCTCCAGTAGTGTCTGTGAGTGTGCGATTCATTCTGTATCTGTTAGTCTCTGGTAGGGTGTGTGAGTGTGGGATTCATTCTGTATCTCTTTGTCTCTGGTAGTGTGTGTGAGTGTGGGATTCATTCTGTATCTGTTAGTCTCTGGTAGGGTGTGTGAGTGTGGGATTCATTCTGTATCTCTTTGTCTCTGGTAGTGTGTGTGAGTGTGCGATTCATTCTGTATCTCTCAGTCTCTGGTAGTGCGAGTTTGGGATTCATTCTGAATCTCTCAGTCTCTGGTAGTGTGAGTGTGGGATTCATTCTGTATCTCTCAGTCTCTGGTAGTGTGTGTGTGAGTGTGGGAATCATTCTGTATTTGTCAGTCTCTGGTACTGTGTGTGAGTGTGGAATTCATTCTGTATCTCTCAGTCTCTGATAGTGTGTGTGTGAGTGTGTGATTCATTCTGTATTTGTCAGTCTCTGGTACTGTGTGTGAGTGTGGGATTCATTCTGTATCTCTCAGTCTCCAGTTGTGCGAGTGTGGGATTCACTCTGTATCTGTCAGTCTCTGGTAGTGCGAGTGTGGGATTCATTCTGTATCTCTCAGTCTCTGGTAGTGTGAGTGTGGGAATCATTCTGTATTTCTCAGTCTCCAGTTGTGCGAGTGTCGCATTCTGTCTGTATTTGTCAGTCTCCAGTAGTGCGAGTGTGGCATTCTGTCTGTATCTGAGAGTCTCTGGTAGTGTGTGTGAGTGTGGGAATTCATTCTCTATCTCTCAGTCTCCAGTAGAGTGAGTTTGGGATTCATTCTGTATCTCTCAGTCTCTGGTAGTGTGTGTGAGTGTGGAATTCATTCTGTATCTGTCAGTCTCCAGTAGTGAGTGTTTGGGAATCATTCTGTACCACTCAGTCTCTGGTAGTGTGTGCGAGTGTGGGATTAATTCTGTATCTGTCAGTCTCCAGTAGTGTGAGTGTGGCATTCTGTCTGTATCTGTGAGTCTCTGGTAGTGTGTGTGAGTGTGGGATTCATTCTGTATCTGTCAGTCTCCAGTAGTGCGAGTGTGGCATTCTGTCTGTATCTGAGAGTCTCTGGTAGTGTGTGTGAGTGTGGGAATTCATTCTGTATCTGTCAGTCTCCAGTAGAGTGAGTGTGGGATTCATTCTGTATCTCTCAGTCGCTGGTACTGTGCGTGAGTGTGGGTTTCATTCTGTATCTCTCAGTCTCTGGTAGTGTGTGTGAGTGTGGGATTCATTCTGCATCTCTCAGTCTCTGGTAGTGCGAGTGTGGGATTCATTCTGTATCTCTCAGTGTCTGGTACTGTGTGTGAGTGTAGGAATCATTCTGTTTCTTTCACTCTCTGGTAGTGTGTGTGAGTGTGGGATTCATTCTGTATCTCTCTGTCTCTGGTAGTGTGTGTGAGTGTGGGAATTCATTCTGTATCTGTCAGTCTCTGGTAGTGTGTGTGTGGGATTCATTCTGTATCTCTCAGTCTCTGGTAGTGTGTGCGAGTGTGGGATTCATTCTGTATCTGTCAGTCTCTGGTAGTGTGTGCGAGTGTGGAATTCATTCTGTATCTCTCAGTCTCTGGTAGTGTGTGTGAGTGTGGGATTCATTCTGTATCTGTCAGTCTCTGGTAGTGTGTGCGAGTGTGGGATTCATTCTGTATCTGTCAGTCTCTGGTAGTGTGTGCGAGTGTGTGATTCATTCTGTATCTCTCAGTCTCTGGTACTGTGCGTGAGTGTGGGATTCATTCTGTATCTCTCAGTCTCTGGTTGTGTGAGTGTGGGATTCATTCTGTATCTCTCAGTCTCTGGTAGTGTGAGTGTGGGATTCATTCTGTATCTCAGTCTCTGGTACTGTGTGTGAGTGTGGGATTCATTCTGTATCTCTCAGTCTCTGGTACTGTGTGTGACTGTGGGATTCATTCTGTATCTCTCAGTCTCTGGTAGTGTGTGTGAGTGTGGAATTCATTCTGTATCTGTCAGTCTCCAGTAGTGAGTGTTTGGGAATCATTCTGTACCAATCAGTCTCTGGTAGTGTGTGCGAGTGTGGGATTAATTCTGTATCTGTCAGTCTCCAGTAGTGTGAGTGTGGCATTCTGTCTGTATCTGTGAGTCTCTGGTAGTGTGTGTGAGTGTGGGATTCATTCTGTATCTGTCAGTCTCCAGTAGTGCGAGTGTGGCATTCTGTCTCTATCTGTGAGTCTCTGGTAGTGTGTGTCAGTGTGGGATTCATTCTGTATCTCTCTGTCTCTGGTAGTGTGTGTGAGTGTGGGATTCATTCTGTATCTCTCAGTCTCTGGTAGTGCGAGTGTGGGATTCATTCTGTATCTCTCAGTCCCTGGTACTGTGTGTGAGTGTGGGATTCATTCTGTATCTCTCAGTCTCTGGTAGTGTGAGTGTGGGATTCATTCTGTATCTCTCAGTCTCTGGTAGTGTGAGTGTGCGATTCATTCTGTATCTGTCAGTATCTGGTAGTGTGTGTGTGGGATTCATTCTGTATCTCTCAGTCTCTGTTAGTGTGAGTGGGGGAATCATTCTGTATCTCTCAGTCTCTGGTACTGTGTGTGTGAGTGTGGGATTCATTCTGTATCTGTCAGTCTCTGGTAGTGCGAGTGTGGGATTCATTCTGTATCTCTCAGTCTCTGGTACTGTGTGTGAGTGTGGAATTCATTCTGTATTTGTCAGTCTCCAGTAGTGCGAGTGTGGCATTCTGTCTGTATCTGTGAGTCTCTGGTAGTGTGTGTGTGTGAGTGTGGGAATCATTCTGTATTTGTCAGTCTCCAGTAGTGCGAGTGTGGCATTCTGTCTGTATCTGTGAGTCTCTGGTAGTGTGTGTGAGTGTGGGATTCATTCTGTATCTGTCAGTCTCTGGTAGTGTGAGTGTGGGATTCATTCTGTATCTCTCAGTCTCTGGTCGTGTGTGTGAGTGTGGGATTCATTCTGTATCTGTCAGTCTCTGGTAGTGCGAGTGTGGGATTCATTCTGTATCTCTCAGTCTCTGGTACTGTGTGTGACTGTGTGATTCATTCTGTATCTTTCACTCTCTGGTAGTGTGTGTGAGTGTGGGATTCATTCTGTATCTCTCAGTCTCCAGCAGTGTGTGTGAGTGTGGGATTCATTCTGTATCTGTCAGTCTCCAGCAGTGCGAGTGTGGCATTCTGTCTGTATCTGTGAGTCTCTGGTAGCGTTTGTGAGTGTGGAATTCCTTCTGTATCTGTCAGTCTCCAGTAGTGCGAGTGTGGCATTCTGTCTGTATCTGTGAGTCTCTGGTAGTGTGTGTGAGTGTGGGAATTCATTCTGTATCTCTCAGTCTCCAGTAGTGTGAGTGTGGGATTCATTCTGTATCTGTCAGTCTCTGGTAGTGTGTGCCAGTGTGGGATTCATTCTGTATCTCTCAGTCTCTGGTAGTGTGAGTGTGGGATTCATTCTGTATCTCTCAGTCTCTGGTAGTGTGTGTGAGTTTGGGATTCATTCTGTATCTCTCAGTCTCTGGTACTGTGTGTGAGTGTGGGATTCATTCTTTATCTCTCAGTCTCTGGTAGTGTGTGTGTGAGTGTGGGAATCATTCTGTATTTGTAAGTCTCCAGTTATGCGAGTGTTGCATTCTGTCTGTCTCTGTGAGTCTCTGGTAGTGTGTGTGTGTGGAATTCATTTTGTATCTCTCTGTCTCTGGTCGTGTGAATGTGGGAATCATTCTGTATCTGTGAGTCTCTGGTAATGTGTGTGAGTGTGGAATTCCTTCTGTATTTGTCAGTCTCCAGTAGTGCGAGTGTGGCATTCTGTCTGTATCTCTCGGCCTCTGGTAGTGTGTGTGTGAGTGTGCGATTCATTCTGTATCTGTCAGTCTCTGGTAGTGTGTGTGAGTGTGGGATTCATTCTGTATCTCTTTGTCTCTGGTAGTGTGTGTGAGTGTGGGATTCATTCTTTATCTGTCAGTCTCCAGTAGTGTCTGTGAGTGTGCGATTCATTCTGTATCTGTTAGTCTCTGGTAGGGTGTGTGAGTGTGGGATTCATTCTGTATCTCTTTGTCTCTGGTAGTGTGTGTGAGTGTGGGATTCATTCTGTATCTGTTAGTCTCTGGTAGGGTGTGTGAGTGTGGGATTCATTCTGTATCTCTTTGTCTCTGGTAGTGTGTGTGAGTGTGCGATTCATTCTGTATCTCTCAGTCTCTGGTAGTGCGAGTTTGGGATTCATTCTGAATCTCTCAGTCTCTGGTAGTGTGAGTGTGGGATTCATTCTGTATCTCTCAGTCTCTGGTAGTGTGTGTGTGAGTGTGGGAATCATTCTGTATTTGTCAGTCTCTGGTACTGTGTGTGAGTGTGGAATTCATTCTGTATCTCTCAGTCTCTGATAGTGTGTGTGTGAGTGTGTGATTCATTCTGTATTTGTCAGTCTCTGGTACTGTGTGTGAGTGTGGGATTCATTCTGTATCTCTCAGTCTCCAGTTGTGCGAGTGTGGGATTCACTCTGTATCTGTCAGTCTCTGGTAGTGCGAGTGTGGGATTCATTCTGTATCTCTCAGTCTCTGGTAGTGTGAGTGTGGGAATCATTCTGTATTTCTCAGTCTCCAGTTGTGCGAGTGTCGCATTCTGTCTGTATTTGTCAGTCTCCAGTAGTGCGAGTGTGGCATTCTGTCTGTATCTGAGAGTCTCTGGTAGTGTGTGTGAGTGTGGGAATTCATTCTCTATCTCTCAGTCTCCAGTAGAGTGAGTTTGGGATTCATTCTGTATCTCTCAGTCTCTGGTAGTGTGTGTGAGTGTGGAATTCATTCTGTATCTGTCAGTCTCCAGTAGTGAGTGTTTGGGAATCATTCTGTACCACTCAGTCTCTGGTAGTGTGTGCGAGTGTGGGATTAATTCTGTATCTGTCAGTCTCCAGTAGTGTGAGTGTGGCATTCTGTCTGTATCTGTGAGTCTCTGGTAGTGTGTGTGAGTGTGGGATTCATTCTGTATCTGTCAGTCTCCAGTAGTGCGAGTGTGGCATTCTGTCTGTATCTGAGAGTCTCTGGTAGTGTGTGTGAGTGTGGGAATTCATTCTGTATCTGTCAGTCTCCAGTAGAGTGAGTGTGGGATTCATTCTGTATCTCTCAGTCGCTGGTACTGTGCGTGAGTGTGGGTTTCATTCTGTATCTCTCAGTCTCTGGTAGTGTGTGTGAGTGTGGGATTCATTCTGCATCTCTCAGTCTCTGGTAGTGCGAGTGTGGGATTCATTCTGTATCTCTCAGTGTCTGGTACTGTGTGTGAGTGTAGGAATCATTCTGTTTCTTTCACTCTCTGGTAGTGTGTGTGAGTGTGGGATTCATTCTGTATCTCTCTGTCTCTGGTAGTGTGTGTGAGTGTGGGAATTCATTCTGTATCTGTCAGTCTCTGGTAGTGTGTGTGTGGGATTCATTCTGTATCTCTCAGTCTCTGGTAGTGTGTGCGAGTGTGGGATTCATTCTGTATCTGTCAGTCTCTGGTAGTGTGTGCGAGTGTGGAATTCATTCTGTATCTCTCAGTCTCTGGTAGTGTGTGTGAGTGTGGGATTCATTCTGTATCTGTCAGTCTCTGGTAGTGTGTGCGAGTGTGGGATTCATTCTGTATCTGTCAGTCTCTGGTAGTGTGTGCGAGTGTGTGATTCATTCTGTATCTCTCAGTCTCTGGTACTGTGCGTGAGTGTGGGATTCATTCTGTATCTCTCAGTCTCTGGTTGTGTGAGTGTGGGATTCATTCTGTATCTCTCAGTCTCTGGTAGTGTGAGTGTGGGATTCATTCTGTATCTCAGTCTCTGGTACTGTGTGTGAGTGTGGGATTCATTCTGTATCTCTCAGTCTCTGGTACTGTGTGTGACTGTGGGATTCATTCTGTATCTCTCAGTCTCTGGCAGTGTGTGTGAGTGTGGGAATAATTCTGTATCTGTCAGTCTCTGCTAGTGTGTGTGAGTGTGGAATTCATTCTGTATCTCTCAGTCTCTGGTAGTGCGAGTGTGGGATTCATTCTGAATCTCTCAGTCTCTGGTAGTGTGAGTGTGTGATTCATTCTGTATCTCTCAGTCTCTGGTACTGTGTGTGAGTGTGTGATTCATTCTGTATCTTTCACTCTCTGGTAGTGTGTGTGAGTGTGGAATTCATTCTGTATCTCTCAGTCTCTGGTAGTGTGTGTGTGAGTGTGGGAATCATTCTGTATCGGTATCTCTTAGTCTCTGGTAGTGCGAGTGTGGGATTCATTCTGTATCTGTCAGTCTCCAGTAGTGCGAGTGTGGCATTCTGTCTGTATCTGAGAGTCTCTGGTAGTGTGTGTGAGTGTGGGAATTCATTCTGTATCTGTCAGTCTCCAGTAGAGTGAGTGTGGGATTCATTCTGTATCTCTCAGTCTCTGGTACTGTGCGTGAGTGTGGGATTCATTCTGTATCTCTCAGTCTCTGGTAGTGCGAGTGTGGGATTCATTTTGTATCTCTCAGTATCTGGTACTGTGTGTGAGTGTGGGAATCATTCTGTTTCTTTCACTCTCTGGTAGTGTGTGTGAGTGTGGGATTCATTCTGTATCTCTCTGTCTCTGGTAGTGTGTGTGAGTGTGGGAATTCATTCTGTATCTCTCAGTCTCTGGTAGTGAGAGTGTGGGATTCATTCTGTATCTCTCAGTCTCTGGTACTGTGTGTGAGTATGGGATTCATTCTGTATCTCTCAGTCTCTGGTAGTGAGAGTGTGGGATTCATTCTGTATCTCTCAGTCTCTGGCACTGTGTGTGTGAGTGTGGGAATAATTCTGTATCTGTCAGTCTCTGCTAGTGTGTGTGAGTGTGGAATTCATTCTGTATCTCTCAGTCTCTGGTAGTGCGAGTGTGGGATTCATTCTGAATCTCTCACTCTCTGGTAGTGTGTGTGAGTGTGGGATTCATTCTGTATCTCTCAGTCTCTGGTACTGTGTGTGAGTGTGGAATTCATTCTGTATCTCTTCGTGTCTGGTAGTGTGTGTCAGTTTGGGATTCATTCTGTATCTGTCAATCTCCAGTCGTGTGTGTGAGTATGGGAACCATTCTGTATCTGTCAGTCTCTGGTACTCCGAGTTTGGGAATCATTCTGTATCTCTCAGTCTCTGATAGTGTGAGTGTGGGATTCATTCTGTATCTCTCACTCTCTGGTAGTGTGTGAGTGTGGGATTCATTCTGTATCTGTCAGTCTCTGGTACTGTGTGTGAGTGTGGGATTCATTCTGTATCTCTCTGTCTCTGGTAGTGTGTGTGAGTGTGGGATTCATTCTGTATCTGTCAGTCTCCAGTAGTGCGAGTATGGAATTCATTCTGTATCTCTCAGTCTCTGGTACTGTGTGTGAGTGTGGGATTCATTCTGCATCTGTCAGTCTCTGGTAGTGTGTGTGAGTGTGGGATTCATTTTGTACCTGTCAGTCTCTGGTAGTGTGTGTGAGTGTGGGATTCATTCTGTATCTCTCAGTTTCTGGTACTGTGTGTGAGTGTGGAATTCATTCTGTATCTGTCAGTCTCTGGTAGCGTGTGTGAGTATGGGATTCATTCTGTATCTCAGTCTCTGGTACTGTGTGTGAGTGTGGGAATCATTCTGTACCTCTCAGTCTCTGGTACTGTGTGTGAGTGTGGGATTCATTCTGTATCTCTCAGTCTCTGGTAGTGTGTGTGAGTGTGGGATTCATTCTGTATCTCTGTCTCTGGTAGTGTGAGTTTGGGAATCGTTCTGCATCTCTCAGTCTCTCGTAGTGTGAGTTTGGGAATCATTCTGTATCTCTCAGTCTCTGGTACTGTGCGTGAGTGTGGGATTCAATCTGTATCTCTCAGTCTCTGGTAGTGCGAGTGTGGGATTCATTCTGTATCTCTCAGTCTCTGGTAGTGTGAGTGTGTGATTCATTCTGTATCTCTCAGCCTCTGGTAGTGTGTGAGAGTGTGGGATTCATTCTGTATCTGTCAGTCTCTGGAAGTGTGTGTGAGTGTGGGATTCATTCTATATCTCTCAGTCTCTGGTAGTGTGAGTGTGGGATTCATTCTGTATCTCTCAGTCTCTGGTAGTGTGAGTTTGGGAATCATTCTGTATCTCTCAGTCTCTGGTACTGTGCGTGAGTGTGGGATTCATTCTGTATCTCTCAGTCTCTGGTAGTGTGAGTGTGGGAATCATTCTGTATCTCTCAGTCTCTGGTAGTGCGAGTGTGGGATTCATTTTGTTTCTCTCAGTCTCTAGTAGTGTGAGTGTGGAATTCATTATGTTTCTCTCAGTCATTGGTAGTGTGTGTGAACGTGGAATTCATTCTGTATCTGTCAGTCTCTGGTAGTGTGAGTGTGGGAGTCATTCTGTATCTCTCAGACCCTGGTACTGTGTGCGAGTGTGGCATTTTGTCTGTATCTCTCACCCTCTGGTAGTGAGTGTGTCAGTGTGGGAATCATTCTGTATCTCTCAGTCTCTGGTAGTGTGTGTGAATGTGGAATTCATTCTGTATCTGTCAGTCTCCAGTAGTGTGAGTTTGGGAATCATTCTGTACCACTCAGTCTCTGGTAGTGTGTGTGAGTGTGGGATTCATTCTGTATCTGTCAGTCTCTGGTAGTGTGTGTGAGTGTGGGATTCATTCTGTATCTGTCAGTCTCCAGTAGTGCGAGTGTGGCATTCTGTCTGTATCTGTGAGTCTCTGGTAGTGTGTGTGAGTGTGGGAATTCATTCTGTATCTGTCAGTCTCCAGTAGAGTGAGTGTGGGATTCATTCTGTATCTCTCTGTCTCTGGTAGTGTGTGCGAGTGTGGGATTCATTCTGCATCTCTCAGTCTCTGGTAGTGTGAGTGTGGGATTCATTCTGTATCTCTCGGTCTCTGGTAGTGTGAGTTTGGGATTCATTCTGTATCTGTCAATCTCCAGTAGTGTGTGTGAGTGTGGGAATCATTCTGTATCTGTCAGTCTCTGGTAGTGTGAGTTTGGGAATCATTCTGTATCTCTCAGTCTCTGGTACTGTGTGTGAGTGTGGGATTCATTCTGTATCTCTCAGTCTCTGGCAGTGCGAGTGTGGGATTCATTCTTTATCTCTCAGTATCTGGTACTGTGTGTGAGTGTGGGAATCATTCTGTATCTCTGTCTCTGGTAGTGTGAGTGTGGGATTCATTCTGTATCTCTCAGTATCTGGTACTGTGTGTGAGTGTGGGAATCATTCTGTTTCTTTAACTCTCTGGTAGTGTGTGTGAGTGTGGGATTCATTCTGTATCTCTCTGTCTCTGGTAGTGTGTGTGAGTGTGGGAATTTATTCTGTATCTGTCAGTCTCTGGTAGTGTGAGTGTGGGATTCATTCTGTATCTGTCAGTCTCTGGTAGTGCGAGTGTGGGATTCATTCTGTATCTCTCAGTCTCCAGTAGTGTGAGTGTGGGAATCATTCTGTATTTGTCAGTCTGCAGTAGTGTGAGTATCATTCTGTATCTCTCAGTCTCTGGTAGTGTGTGTGAGTGTGGGATTCATTCTGTATCTCTCAGTCTCTGCTTGTGTGAGTTTGGGAATCATTCTGTGTCTCTCAGTCTCTGGTACTGTGCGTGAGTGTGGGATTCATTCTGTATCTCTCAGTCTCTGGTAGTGCGAATGTGGGATTCATTCTGTATCTCTCTGTATCTGGTAGTGTGTGTGAGTGTGGGAATCATTCTGTATCCGTCAGTCTCTGGTAGTGCGAGTTTGGGATTCATTCTGTATCTCTCAGTCCCTGGTAGTGTGAGTGTGGGAATCATTCTGTATCTGTCAGTCTCTGGTAGTGTGAGTGTGAAATTCATTCTGTATCTCTCAGTCTCTGGTAGTGTGAGTGTGGGATTCATTCTGTATCTCTCAGTCTCTGGTAGTGTGTGTGAGTGTGGGATTCATTCTGTATCTCTCAGTCTCTGGTAGTGCGAGTGTGGGATTCATTCTGTATCTCTCAGTCTCTGGTAGTGTGTGTGAGTGTGGGATTCATTCTGTATCTGTCAGTCTCTGGTAGTGTGAGTGTGGAATTCATTCTGTATCTGTCAGTCTCCAGTAGTGTGAGTGTGGGATTCATTCTGTATCTCTCAGTCTCTGGTAGTGTGTGTGAGTGTGGAATTCATTCTGTATTTCTCTGTCTCTGGTAGTGTGTGTGAGTGTGGGAATCATTCTGTATTTGTCAGTCTCCAGTGGTGTGAGTGTGGGATTCATTCAGTATCAGTCAGTGTCTGGTAGTGTGTGTGAGTGTGGGATTCATTGTATATCTCTCATAGTGTGTGTGAGTGTGGAATTCATCCTGTATCTCTCTGTCTCTGGTAGTGTGTGTGAGTGTGGGATTCATTGCATATCTCTCAGTCATTGGTAGTGTGTGTGAGTGTGGGATTCATTCTGTATCTCTCTGTCTCTGGTAGTGTGTGTGAGTGTGGGATTCATTCTGTATCTGTCAGTCTCCAGTAGTGTGTGTGAGTGTGGGATTCATTCTGTATCTGTCAGTCTGTGGTAGTGCGAGTGTGGGATTCATTCTGTATCTCTCAGTCTCTGGTAGTGAGAGTTTGGGAATCATTCTGTATCTCTCAGTCTCTGGTACTGTGCGTGAGTGTGGGATTCATTCTGTATCTCTCAGTCTCTGGTAGTGAGAGTTTGGGAATCATTCTGTATCACTCAATCTCTGGTAGTGCGAGTGTGGGATTCATTCTGTATCTCTCAGTCTCTGGTAGTGTGAGTGTGTGATTGATTCTGTATCTCTCCGTCTCTGGTACTGTGTGTGAGTGTGGGATTCATTCTGTATCTGTCAGTCTCTGGTACTGTGTGTGAGTGTGTGATTCATTCTGTATCTTTCACTCTCTGGTGGTGTGTGTGAGTGTGGGATTCATTCTGTATCTCTCAGTCTCTGATAGTGTGTGTGAGTGTGGGAATCATTCTGTATTTGTCAGTCTCCAGTAGTGTGAGTGTGGGATTCATTCTGTATCTCTCAGTCTCTGGTAGTGTGTGTGAGTGTGGTATTAATTCTGTTTCTTTCAGTCTGACTCTAAATGAGATTTTTGGACTCGTAGGTAATGTATTGCTCAGTCTGCAGTCTGGGGAATATTTATGCAACTTTTTTCTATACCTTTCATTCAGATACCGTTCGTCTGCTCTATCTGATATTTAATTTGGTGCTAAGGCTGCACTATTGTGAGATTAACTCAGTGAATTTCAATCTGGGTGTGATTTTGGGCTGGGATTGATGCATCTGCCCGTCAGAGGGACTGTGTTGAGGTGAAATGGAACCAACCTCTGTCTCTCCTGCTCTGTTTGACTGTTGGATTGAAAATGTGTCTCTGAAACTTGGGATCAGTGCGGGACTGACTACTGCTGCTGTCTGTGACTGTGGAACTGATAACCTGTCTGTGTCTCTGCACTCTGGGAGTGAAAACATACCTACTGTGTGTGAGAAGGAGCTGGCTGCACTGTTCCTTAAGTCTCAGATGGAGGAAGCTTCACATTTATTCCGGTTCCTTCAAGTACTTGCCTGTAGGGAAAAAATGTTTTTTTTATCAATGAAGAACAGATGAGGTAGAAAATACAAAAATTATCAATTTATAATCTCTCTGCTAATTCTCATTATGAACATTCTCAAAGGAAAGCCAGCGATACAAACAGTGTCAGTGTCTGACTCCACTGCAGTACTGCAGCAATCAGCTTCTGCACACCAAGTGTGTTGTGCAGTTTTACAGCAACTTACAGACATCTGCTCACAACCCTTACCCCTTCACTGCTCCATGAATGGGACTACCCGATGGAGCAGGGAATCTCACACCAGCCAGATTGCTGCTTCTAACCGTTCAACCAAAAGCAAACAGCCACAGTTTAAAACGTGTCCTTCAATCTTCTTACCTGGCAAGAAACACGGTGAGCCTGGAACTAAAGCGGATAAAGCTCACTGCTGGTTTGGAGAGAGAAAGCAGCAATGATTGTAAACAGCAGATTCTTCCCATTCTATCTCCCTTACCCTGGACACACGCTGGCCACACACAGCCCGAGAACGGCCTCTCCCTTCCCTCACTCACTCCATGCTCTGAGACCAGTTCTTGTTCCACTCCGGCTCTTACAAACAGACGCCGACTCCCCCTGAACTGTCCCCGGACTCAATGCCGATCTCTGAGCCCATCTGCGGACACGCTCCCAAAGCGATGAGCTGCTGTAAGGAGGCTGCTGTTTGCTGCCTTACTCCGGGGCCCTGATGTCTCCAGTCCCGGTTCTTTTAAACCATCTTCTTGCGCTCACTGAGTGAACGGCGATCACAGGCAGGGCTGGGGGAGGGGACTGCGCATGCGCTCTTCTGCTGACTGGGACTCGCCGTAGGGGGCGGGGCTTAACTGCGCACGCGCAGCTCCCTGCATAATTCAGCATAAAAATCAAAGGGAACTTTCCCCAATTCACTTTTATCAGAATCTGAGCAAAGGTATTGGGCCTGGGGGGTGGGGGAAGGACAGAGAATGTCTAAAGCTGGGGGCTTGTCCATTTAAGGTGCTCAATTTGGGATCATTCCGTGCAGGGTGTTTGCTGATCTTGTGCCGTCTTCACAAAGCAATCCTGCAGAAGCATGGGAGGAACGAGGGAGCCGGAGTGTTTCCTGGAACGGGGCATGTGTTAATATCTGATAGCAACAGTCCTACATTACTGGGTCACTGAGAGTAATACCAAACGGCCCTGAGCGGCGAAATGCAGAGAGTGAAACAGGCAATAGAGGGTTAAATATTGACCATTGTTTGTCTCGCTCTCTGACACAGTCCCGCAGTGTGGGATTAATAATGTGTCTGTCTCTGGTGCAATATCAGTATAAGACCACATCTTCTGTCTCTCCAATGGGAGCTTTGTGGAAATAAACTAAACTTCACAGTTTAGTCTGGAACTGATACTCTCTCTCCCTCTCACTGTCCTCCTCACTCTGTCTCTCCCTCTAACCATTTGCTCTGTCTCTCTTCATTCTCTGTTGCACTTTCTAAGAAGGTGGGATGCTGTTATTGAACGTGAAATTGGCACATTGACAGGAAGTCTAATACCGACACTCTCACTCTCACTCGCTTTTCTCTCTCTCATGCTGTACATGAAGGAGGGATATTTTAATTAATGTCCTGTGGATACACTGTTAGAAACTGTAAGACTGATACTGTGTCTCTGTCTGGTACTGGTGACTGGAACTGTGTGAGTGTGGGATCCATTTGCATCTGTCAATCTCTGGTAATGTGTTTGGGTGTGGGATTAATTATGTATCTGTCAGTCTCTGGTATCTTGTGTGAGTGTGGGATACATTCTATATCTCTCTGTCTCTGGTACTGTGTGTGAGTGTGGAATAAATTCTGTGTCTGTGAGTCTCTGGTACAGTGTGTGAGTGTGGTATTTATTCTGTATCTGTGAGTCTCTGGTACTGTGTGTGAGTGTGGTATTTATTCTGTATCTGTGAGTCTATGGTACTGTGTGTGATTGTGGTATAAATTCTGTATCAGTGAGTCTGTGGTACTCTGTGTGATTGTGTAGTTCAGGCTGTAATAATCGAATTGACATGATACCTTTAATCTGTTACTGTTTAAGATTTTTCGAGTGGTATGTACTGTGTAGCATTGTCAGTACTAATGGAATTGATACTATATCTTTCAATATGTTTATGTATGAGATTTTTGGACTGGTATGTAATGTGTATATGTAATGTCATAGAGGGGGTGCAACGGAGATTCACCAGACTGGTTCCTGGTTTGGGGGACAGATTGAGCATAATAGGCCTAAATTCCCCAGACTTTAGAAGAATGAGAGGTGATCTCATTGAAACATACACAATTCTTATCAGACTTCACAGGGTAGATGCAAGGAGGAGGTTTACCCTGGCTGGGGAGTCTAGAACGAGAGGTCCCAGTCCCAGAATAAGTGGTCGGACATTTAGTACTGAGATGAGGATAAACTTCTTCACTCAGAGGGTGATGAATCTTTGGAATTCTGAATCCCAGAGGGCTGTGGTGGCTCAGTCGTTGAGTGTATTCAAGACAGAAATCGATAGATTTTTGAATATTAGGAGTATAAAGGGATATGGGGATAATGCAGAAAAATGGAGATGAGTCAGAGTATCATCCATGATCTCACTGAATGGCGGAGCAGACTCGAAGAGCCAAATGCCCAATCCTGCTCCTGTTTCGTATATTTCTTATGTTCTTATCAGTCTGCACTCTGGGTTATTTCATTGCGTTGGATTCTGTAACTTTCAACCAGTCTGTCGTATTGGATATTTATTTTGTAGCTCAGGCTGCACTCTTGTGAGATTGACACAGAGCCTTTCAACCTGATAGTGGGTGTGATTATGGGCTGGGATTGATGTATCTACCTGTCAGCAGTACTGAGTTGTGGTGAAATGGAAACAACCTCGGTCTCTCCTGATCTGTTTGACTGCTGGATTGAAAATGTGTCACTGTAAACTGTGAGCAGTGGTGGACTGACCACTGCTGCTGTCTGTGACTGTGGAACTGATAACCTGTCCGTGTCTCTGCACTCTGGGAGTGATAACATACCTACTGTGTGTGAGATGGAGCTGGCTGCACTGTTCCTCATGCCTCAGGTGGAGGGAGCTTCACATTTAATCCGGTTACTTCAAATACTTGCCTGTAGGGATTAAAAGTATTTCTTATAAATCAAGATCAGATGAGGTAAAAAATAAAAAGGTGATAGAAACATAGAAGATAGGAGCAGGAGTAGGCCATTCGGCCCCTCGAGCCTGTTCCGCCATTCAATGAGATCATGGCTGATCATCCAAACTCAGTACCCTGTCTTTGCCTTCTCCCCATATCCCTTGATCACTTTAGCCTTAAGAAATATATCTAACTCCTTCTTGAATATACTTAATGAATTGGCCTCAACTGCCTTCTGTGGTAGAGTATTCCACAGGTTCACCACTCTCTGGGTCAATTTATAATCTCTCTGCTAACAATCATTATGAACATTCACAGAGGAAAGCCAGCGATACAAACAGTGTCAGTGTCTGACTCCACTGCAGTACTGCAGCAATCAGCTTCTGTACACCAAGTGTGTTTTCCAATTTTACAGCAATTCAGTGCCACAAACCAACCGCTGCACTGCTCCGTGAATGGGACTACCCGATGGAGCAGGGATATTTACACAGGGCAGATTGGGCACAAACATGGCAGATGCAGTATACTGTGGATAAATGCGAGGTTATCCACTTTAGTGACAAATACAGAAAGGCAGATTATTATCTGAACGGCAATAGATTGGGAGAAGGGGAAGTGCAATGAGACCTGGGTGTCCTTGTGCATCAGTCGCTGAAAGTAAGCATGCAGGTGCAGCAGGTGGTTAAGAAGGCAAATGGTACGTTGGCCTTCGTAGCGAGAGGGTTTGAGTACAGGAACAAGGATGTCTTGCTGCAGTTGTACAGGGCCTTGGTGAGACCACACCTTGAGTATTGTGTGCAGTTTTGGTCGCCTTATCTGAGGAAGGATGCTCTTGCCATGGAGAGAGTGCAGCAAAGATTCACCAGACTGACACCTGGGATGGCAGGAATAAAGTATGAAGAGAGAGTGGGTCGATTGGGCTTATACTCGCTGGAATTTAGAAGGGAGGGGATCTCATTAAAATTTATAAAATTCTAACAGGACTAGACACACTAGATGCAGGAAGGATATTCCCGATGGCCGGGGAGACAAGAACCAGGTTTCCCAGTCTAAGGATAAGGGGTAAGCCATTTAGGACAGAGATGAGGAGGAATTTCTTCACCCAGAGAGTGGTGAACCTGTGGAATTTTTTACCACAGAAGGCAGTTGAGGCCAATTCATTAAGTATGTTCAAGAAGGAGTAAGAAATATTATTTAAGGCTAAAGGGGTCAAGGGATATGGGGAGAAGGCAGGGTCAGGTTACTGAATTTGGATGATCAGCCATGATCTCGTTGAATGGCGGAACAGGCTCGAGGGGCCGATTGGCCTACTCCAGCTCCTATCTTCTATGTTTCGATGTTTCCATGCTAAGTCCCTCTCCCATGGGACTAACCATTCAAACAAAAACAAACAGCCCCTGTTTGAAACGTGTCTTTCACACTTCTCACCTGGTGCCTGCAATAGATGCTCTTTGTATCAATCCTTACTGTCCGGCTCTGCTTCCACTGCTCACTGTCCAATGACAGGAAACACGGCGAGTCTGGAACTAAACCGGGAACATTCACTACTGGTTTGCCGAGAGAAAGCAACAATGATTGTAAAGAGCAGATCCTTCCCATTCTGTCCCCCTTACCCTGGACACACGCTGGCCACACACAGCCCGAGAACGGCCTCTCCCTTCCCTCACTCACTCCTTGCTCTGAGACCAGTTCTTGTTCCACTCCGGCTCTTACAAACAGATGCCGACTCCCCCTGAACTGTCCCCGGACTCAATGCCGATCTCTGAGTCCATCTGCGGACACGCTCCCAAAGTGATGTGCTGCTGTAAGGAGGCTGCTGTTTGCTGCCTTCCTCCGGGGCCCTGATGTCTACATTCCGGGCCATCTTCTTCCGCTCACTGAGTGAATGGCGAACAGAGGCAGAGCTGGGGGAGGGGACCCGCATGCGCTCTACTGCTCACTGGAAATTGATTGAGGGGGCGGGGCTAAACAGCGCAAGCGCAACTCCCTGCATTAATTGAGCACAATAATCAAAGGGAACTTTCCCCAACTCACTTTTATCAGAATCTGAGCAAATGAACTGGGCCTGGGGGAAAAAGGACAGAGAATGTTTAAAGCTGGAGGCTTGCCCCTTTAAGATACTCAATTTGGGATCATTCCGTGCAGGCTGTTTGTTCTTCATGATCGCGTCTTCACAAAGCAATCCTGCAGAAACTATTGAGGAACGAAGGAGTCGGAGTGTTTGCTGAGACCGTGCAGGAGTTAATATCTGACAGGAACAGCACCAGATTAATTTAATCGGAGAGAATCACTCGGTTACTGAGAGTAACACCGAACGACCCTGAGCTGCGAGATTGTAAGAGAGTACAACAGGGAAGAGAGGGTTAAATATGGGACATTGTTCCTCTCACTCTCTGATATTGTCCCGCAGTGTGGGGTTAATAATGTGTCTGTCTCTGGTACAATATCATAGAAGCCTAGAATCATTGAATGTTTCCAGCACAGAAGAAGTCCATTCGGCCCGTCGAGCCCGTGCCAGCAAGGGCCCTTCAGTTTGTCCCAATCCCCCGCCCTTTCCCCGGAGCCCTGCAAATGTATTTCCTTCAGGTGTTTATCCAATTCCCTTTTCAAAGCCAGGATTGAATCTGCCACCATCATCCTTTCAGGCAGTGCATTCCAGATCATAACCGCTCACTGCATCAAAAACTGTGTCTTCAGCGCACCTCTGGTTCATTTATCAATCACCTTCAATCTGTGTCCTCTGCTTCCCCACCCTTCCACCAATGGGAACAGTTTCTCGCTGTCTACTCTGTCCAGGCACTTTTTGATTTTGAACTCCTCGATCAAATCTCCCAACATTCTCTGCTCGAAGGAGAACAACCCCAGCTTCGCCAGACTCTCCCCGGAACTGAGGTCCCTCATCCGTGGAACCATTCCTGTGAATCTTGTAACTCTCAGTGAGAGGTGAGTCTGCATCCTCTGCCTCCCCAGTGGGATCTCTCTGGATTCACGGGACTGGAGAGCCCAGCCTGGAACTGATAGGCTGTATGTTTTTCTCACCGCCCTGCCTCGCTCTGTCCTGTCTCTCGCTCAGCCCAATCTCTCTCTCTCTCACTGTCTCTCTCACTCTCTCGCTATCCGCTCTCTCTTGTACTGTTTGTCAGAGCGGGATACAGTTGAGCCTGATATGGAAGCACTGTTGAAAGTGCAACACTGATATTGTGTCTGTTTCTCTCTCTCTCTCTGGTGCTGCCCCTGAATCTGGGGAACAGAGCGCCGGCCTCAGAGTGTTTAACACTGGCTGAGCTGGGAAACTCCAACTAACCCCGAGAATCGGCAGCACAGGCCGAGCGGAGAGGAAATCCTGTCCTGTGAACTGTAAATCTGGGAACAGATTGTGCTGTGAATGAGCAGAGTGAACATTGTGTCAGCGAGAGTGTGTTAAAGGGGCGGGTGGGTTAGACTAATGTCACTGTGTTTGTGTGTCCGCTCTCATCGCCGGAATTCAGAGACCCTCTTGTGTAAAATTCAAAGATTTCCCTGTCATAGGATCGTCCTGCTTCCCTGCTCAGCCCTGCAGTGGGAATTAAACGTGAAGCTTTATTTGATTTCAAATTTCAGTCAAAAAACAGCGAACATGTGCGCGATCGGGTGAGAGAGCGCGATCAGTGCAGAAATGAAACGGCTTTAAATCGAAATTGCTGCCTTTAATTCTGATGAAACTTTCTCGACAGCAAACATCCCGGTCTTCGAGAGAAACAGAGGCCAGCCTGGGAATGTGGAGTGCCCGAATTTAATTGGAATCGGAGAGTTAATGAGGAGAGAGAAACACAGAGAGGCTGGAGGGCCGGGAGCTGACAGCAGGATGTCTCCGCCCCGTCCGCTCGCTGCCTTTAAGTTGCTCTGTGTCGCCGCCTCTCGTTTCATTCCTGACCCAGCTCTGACTGTCAGAGAGATTTTCGACAGAGTCGCCGACATGACTGAGACTGCAGCCGCCGAAACGGCTCCTCCTGCCGCCGCCGCTCAAACCAAGTCTCCCAGCAAGAAGAAGAAGGCGGCTCCCCGCTCCAAGCCAGCCGGTCCCACGTTGGGCGAGCAGATCCTCGAGGTTGTGGCGAGTGGCAGCGGTCGCAAGGGGATGTCGCTGGTCGCGGTAAAGAAGGCTCTGGCTGCCAACGGCGTCGATGTGCTGAAGTTAAGTTCCCAGATCAGGTTAAGTATCAAGAGGAAAGTGGAAAACGGCTCCCTGGAGCAGACCAAGGGCACGGGCGCCTCGGGTTCCTTCAGGCTCGCTAAGAAGGAATCCCAGCGGAAAGAGGGAAAGACGGTGAAGAAACCGGCAACCAAGAAATCTGCAGTACAGAAACCGGCAGCTAAGAAATCTCCAGCCAAGAAACCAGCAGCCAAGAAATCTCCAGCCAAGAAACCAGCAGCCAAGAAATCTCCAGCCAAGAAACCAGCAGCCAAAAAAACGAGCAACAAGAAGACACCAAGGTCACAAAAGACAGTGAAAGCGGCGGCTGGGAAGAAGGCGGCGGTGAAGAAGCCCAAGAGCCCCAAGAAGGCAACAGGCGGAATGGTGAAGGCAGCCAAGAAGGTGGAAAAACCCAAGGCCAAGCCCAAATCAGCAAAGTCTCCCAAAGCAGCGAGCAAAAGAAAGTAAAAATGACAACTTGTAAACATCTGAACCCAAAGGCTCTTTTCAGAGCCACCACATCATTCCAAAAAGAGCTGATCGCGGAATCAGATGATGCATGTCCCGGGGCTGGGCTCAGACTCCCGATTGAAATCATTTCAAATGAAACCCGGCTTCCTGGTGACTCGCTGACATTCGCAGCTCCCACCCCTCCCCCAGTGTCTAATAAAACACAATGGGATGTCCGGGTCGGGCCTCACTCTAACTGGGGGGGTGTTCGGCTGCAGTCTCAGTTCAGGGTCATTTTCAGTTCACAGGTTCAGGGTGAGGGTCTCTGTGAGACGGTGACACTGGGGATACCCCGCGTCACAACTCAAACCCCAACACATGAGATTCTCCAAATCAGTTTGTAAACTGCTGAACCCGTCTGTGTGGGGAGATGGAATAAGGTCAGAGATTGACATGGAAGGAGACGGGTCGACTTGTGGTTGAAGGGACTGTATATAGGCGCGAATATTACTGATTGTTAATTGTAACCGGAACTTATGTAAAAGATTCTGGTTTCAGGAACCCCTTGAATATGAAGTCCGAGTCTGTAAGGGTTTGTGCGGAGCGCTGTGTTTCGGTTCTACTGTCGAGAAACGGTTTGAAATTGGCGGTTACAGAAAGCTGGAGGTGGAGCTGGAAGATCAGAGGCCGCTCTCTGCTCTGTCTGTCACTCTTGAAACTGTCTCCTCCCCTCCCGCTCTCTCTGTTTAATCTCTCACTCTGTCTCCCCCCCCCCCCCCTCCCTGCCTTTCTCAGTCAGGTCAAACCCGACCTTACTTCTGATTGGTGGTCTCCTTCACAGTCCCATTTCTTCACCAATCACAGAACTACAATCACACATTAGAAAGTAAGCACATCATTGGTTGAAATTGTCGACCAGGCGAAATGTTTGAATTTTTTGTTTGAGAAAAAGCCCGCCAATTCCAGTGCCGGGTGGAAGCGAATTAATCTAAAGTCTAGTTTCAATGGAATGATTTTAAAATCTCGGTCCTTTTGGTCTGTTATTCTGCGTTCACCGTCAGTAATTCCTGCCGCTGTTCTATGAACAGGTTTAATTTGTCAGCCTCTTATCTGTAACCGGCGCCAATAAGTCTCCATTCAGCAATCTGAAATGTGCCGAGTATCAGATCGCTGACTGCACAGTTACCCAATGACAGATTATTGGCCAAGGCCTTCTCACAGGCTCCACGGGGACAGAGAGAAGCGACTGAATTCTGATCCTCTCCCCTGAAAGCGGCGGCTAACGTCACAATGGGACGGGCGGAGGGAAATTCTGAATGGGCTGGAGAGGAGAGGGAGAGGAATCGAGTGGAAGAGCGGGAGATTGGCGCGGGGCCCTTTCCCCGCTCCTGTCAGCATCAACAGCCCAGAGTGCGGGCAATGGGAAGGGCCCTAAAGCACCAAGCCCAGGAAGGAACATTTAAAACCTTCAATGATTCTGGCAATGATCGTCTCAATATGTGCAGAATAAAATCGATTTGTCTCAAAACGCTTATTTCCTGCACTAAATTTGGCGGACTTTTTGAAATGGGCGATTAATCACAGCTCAGCCAATCGGGGCCTGTGTTTCCAGCGTTTCATTGATTGGCCAGAGTTGGGTTTGAAGTGGGTGGGCGCCGGTCTCCAGCCAATCAGTGCTCGGGGCGGTCCCTCACTGAGTATAACAAGGCGGACACACAGCAGACTCCGCATTAACAGTCCGTGTGATCCAGATTTTGCTGAGATCGGTTCAGAAAATGGCCAGGACCAAGCAGACAGCGCGCAAATCGACCGGAGGGAAAGCCCCTCGCAAACAGTTGGCGACCAAAGCGGCCCGGAAGAGCGCTCCAGCCACGGGCGGAGTGAAGAAACCCCATCGCTACAGACCCGGCACTGTGGCTCTGAGGGAGATCCGCCGCTACCAGAAATCCACCGAGCTGCTGATCCGCAAACTGCCCTTCCAGCGCCTGGTGCGGGAGATCGCTCAGGACTTCAAGACCGACCTGCGCTTCCAGAGCTCGGCCGTCATGGCCCTGCAGGAGGCCAGCGAGGCTTACCTGGTGGGGCTCTTTGAGGACACCAACCTGTGCGCCATCCACGCCAAGCGAGTCACCATCATGCCCAAAGACATCCAGCTGGCCCGCCGCATCCGCGGGGAGCGCGCCTAAACTCACCCTGCCTGGCTCTAGACTTTAGCACCAAATACAACAACGGCTCTTTTAAGAGCCACCAAATCGGCAAAGGAAAGAGCTGCGATCGCCCCAAGGCAAATTGGACTGTGCACACACCGTGCTGCTCTTGCAGTGTTAATGTAATTGGGATTTATAAAGTAGGGGCAGTGAATGTCTGGGTATGGTGTAGGTTTAAATGTGAGTGATCTGCCCAGTAAACTGACTGCACCCGCCCTGTAGGAAACTATAAGTGGGAGCACTGATCCAACTCCACATACCGGGATTGATCATCGAGAGAGAACGAGGTGCCTGAAGTCTGAAGCTCACTTTTAAAATCAACTCTTACTGCGGGGAGAGGTAGTTACTATTTGGAATATTTTATATTAACCAGAGCTGTAATTCTGGTTCGATGTTCTCGTTGATGATCTCGTTGAATGGCGGAGCAGGCTCGAAGGGCCGAATGGCCTACTCCTGCTCCTATCTTCTATGTTTCTATGTCTGCAAATTAAAAGGGGAAAAGTTAGTATAGATCAATGTGCTCAGGATGTATATGGAATTATTGGCCCAATAAGGAACGGTTCGCCCATCAACCGCTCACTGGCTTAATAATCGCTTCTTAACATGCGTTCATATTCGGCTCTCCCAATGTGTTTAATTAGGGCCGGTCTCACGTTAAGTTTCCGTGTGTTTTGTTTTTCTCTGAAGCCAGTCCCCCTCTGTATTGAATCGCTGATCTGAATATTCGGTAACAACAAACCCGCTGTAATGTTTGTGGATTTACAGTTCTACATGTCCTGTTCATAGCCGAGAACGGCTGAACAGTAAACAACCCTTTCACAGATAAAGTGGGTGGCTCTGAAAAGAGCCTTTGGGTTATTAGATTGAATCTTGTCCAGTTTACTTGCTCTTGGAGCTGGCAGTGCTGGTTTTCTTGGGCAGCAGCACCGCCTGGATATTAGGCAGCACCCCGCCCTGAGCGATGGTCACCTTTCCCAGCAGCTTGTTGAGCTCCTCGTCGTTGCGGATGGCCAGCTGCAGGTGTCTGGGGATGATGCGGGTCTTCTTGTTGTCGCGGGCCGCGTTGCCGGCCAGCTCCAGGATTTCAGCGGTCAGATACTCGAGCACAGCAGCCATGTAGACCGGGGCTCCGGCACCCACACGCTCAGCGTAGTTGCCTTTTCGCAGGAGCCTGTGAACACGGCCCACAGGAAACTGCAGTCCGGCCCGGGATGAACGGGATTTGGCCTTGGCCCGAGCTTTACCGCCGGTTTTTCCTCTTCCAGACATTTCCACAATTCACCCGTTGAAAGAAATAATGATAAACTCCGCCCACATCTGCCCTACTTATACCTTCTGGAGGAATGAAAAGAGCGAACTTGTGATTGGTCGCTCTGTGGGGAATTTCATTGGTGTTTTCCGGTGACCAATCATAGTCTGTTTCTCCCGCCAATGGCAAGGGTGCGGAAATAACTGTCCTCAACAGTCAGACCGCCAACGATTTTTAATTTCAAAAAGCCCGCCAATATTTTCCTAAACCAGCGAATTAAGTTAATAAATGAACTATTCGCCAAAGATTTCCGGACTGTTTTTTATTCCTTTTGTCTTATTCCATCTCTCCCTTGCAAATTCTAGGCTGTTACAATTGGGATTAATTTCGGGTTCAATTTCAAACTCTATCGGGCGGGATTAAATCCCCATTGATTCTGTAACGGGACACATTCCAGCTCAATCTGTGTAAAAGTGAGGATTCACAGATTATCGATCGATCCTTTGCACAGGCGCTGCTGCGGGAGTGAAACCAGATCTGGGAGTCCTGCTGTGAGAAGAGGGACAGAGTGTTCAAACTGACCGCGTTCTGGTCTCTAAGAAACCCCATTCTGGGTTGTTAGATTACAGTAATTCTCGGGTTAATTAAAGGATTGACTCCCAACTGGCATTGAAAAAAATGAAAATGTTTTTGCAGAGATTGAGGGGAATGAAATCCGAGTCTCATCTCGAAAACAAGCTTTTAATTCGTCGGAAGGCGCTGCAATTGAACGGGTCTGAGAACAAAGGGAAAGCGATCAGGGACCGTGTTTGTAGTTTACTGGACGGGAAATACAACAACGACGCTAAGGTCGATCTGGGCAGTGAAACTGCTTATCTGAAAATTCAAACTCAAATCTAAAGTTGGAACTTCAAACGTTCTCAAACACACTTGTTAAGGAGAAACATTACAGTAAATTGATTCCAAAGTGAGATGCGTTTGTGTAGATCTTTCAGAGAGATTGTGGGTGGCTCTTAAAAGAGCCTTTGTGTTTTGGGTTTGTTCTTTCAGGACAGCGTGGAGTTTTACTTGGAGCTGGTGTATTTGGTCACCGCCTTTGTCCCTTCCGACACGGCGTGCTTGGCCAGCTCCCCGGGCAGCAGCAGGCGCACGGCGGTCTGGATCTCCCGGGAGCTGATGGTGTGCCGCTTGTTGTAATGGGCCAGGCGGGAAGCCTCACCCGCGATACGCTCGAAAATATCGTTCACAAACGAGTTCATGACGCCCATGGCCTTGGAGGAGATGCCGGTGTCAGGGTGAACCTGCTTCATCACTTTGTAGATGTAGATGGAGTAACTCTCCCTCCTCGACTTTCTACGCTTCTTGCCGCCCTTCGCTGCCGGTTTAGTGACAGGTTTCTTGGCGCCCTTCTTGGCAACTGGTTTCTTTTCGTCAACCATTCTCAAAGTCGATTTCAAATACAAATATGACGCAATCCCGCTCCGCGCTCGGCTTAAATAGGCTGCCCCCACAACCCTATGCTAATGAAGGATGGGTGAAGGCAATGATTGTCATTGGCTGCTTAGGAATGCTGTCAATTTCCATTGTTCTGCAGGTCTCTGATTGGCTTCTTTATTTAACCAATCAGATTGAGTTTTTATCACCAGCACGCCCCCTGCAGTCAGAAAGGTCATTGCAAGAGCAGAGGAAGCTTCATCTTCCCATTAACCAAATCCCAGACCATTATCCGTGGTCCCAAGCGCTTCTTCCGGACGTGACAGCAATTAATTGTACTTCCTTCAACCAGTGCACTATATTCACGCCTTGCGGTGTGGTCTCCGCCACTTTAGTTCAGTATCTGCCAGTCTCTAGTACTGTGAATGTGTGTATTGGAATAGTTCTGTATTATTCATTCTCTGGTGATTTATGTAAATGTTGGAATCATTCTCAATCTCAGTCTCTGTTACAGTATGTGAGTGTGGGACCCATTTGTTTCCTGTCCGTCACTGATACCATGTGTCAGTGCGGGATTCCATCTGTTACGGTCAGACTCTGGTACCATGTGTCAGTGTTGGAATTCATTTGGAATCAGTCATTCTCTGGTAGTGTACGAGTGTGTGACATTAATTCTGTGTCAGTCTGTCACTGGGATGTGCAAGTCTGAGATTCATTCTATATCTGTCATTCACTGGGATGGTGTGCAAGTCTAAGTCTAAGATGTCAGTATCTGGTACTGAGTGTGAGTGTGAGATTCATTCTGTATCTGTCAGTCTTTGGGACTGCATATTAGTGTTGGATTAGAGCTGAACCTGTCTGTCTCTGGTACTGTCTATCAGCGAAGAAATCCGCATGAATCTGCTACTTACTCGGTTTATGAAAGTGCGATTCTTACTGCATCTATCAGACTCTGGCACTGAGATTAATTCCATTTCTGCTGGTATCTGCTACTGTATCTGTGTGTGGGACTGAATCTATCTGTAAATCAATTATACTGCATGTGATCGTGTAGTCATTCTGTATCTGCCGGCCCTCTGATGCTCTGTGTTACTGTAAGATTCAATCTCTGCCTGTCAGCCTCTGTTCTGTAATTGCAAGTTAGAGTAATTATATATCTGACAATCTCTGGTGCTGTATATGAGAGGGAGATTCATTCTGTACCAATCAGTCTTTAATGTGGGGTTAATTTTGTCGCTATCATTTTCTTATGCTGTGAGCGAGTGTGTATTAATTCTGGGTCTGTCGCCATCTGATACGCTGTCAGTGTGAGATTCATCCTCTCTCTCTGCCAATCTGATATACTGTATGTGAGATTGAGATTTATTCTATATCTGTCAGTTGGGGATTTATTCTGTCTCTGTCACTATCTGGTACAGTATGTGAGTGTGTGATTCATGCAATGTATCTGTCAGTCTCCGATACCATATGTGAGCATGAAATTCTATAGCTGTCAGTCTCTGATAATCTGTGTCAGTGTGGGATTGATTCTGTGTTAGTCAGTGTCTGATACTCTATGTGACAGTGAGATATATTCTGTATCTCTCAGTCCATGGTAATATGTTTGAGAGTGAGATTCATTCTGTATCAGTCAGTATTTAATACTCTGTGTCAGAGTGGGGATCATTTTTCTCTATAATTTTCTGGTACTGTATCTGTTTGACTCTGATACTCTGTTAGTGTCAGATTAATTCTGTATCTGTCAGTCTCTGATACTGTATATGAGACTGAGATATATTCAATATCATTCAGTTCTGGCACGGCATATGAATTTGGGAATCATTCTATAACTGCCTGTCTCTGATACAAAATCTACCTAATTGTCACATACAGCACCAGACATTGACAATACAGAATCAATCACACACCGATACACAGTATCAGAGATTGAAGTAACAAATTATTCTCATTCTCACTCATTACGTGAGACTGACAGATACTGAATGCACCTCATTGTCACATACTGAACCAGAAACTGACAAATCCAGAATTTAACAAACACTGACAAAGTGTATCAAAGTCTAAGAGATAAAGATTGCATATAACAATCACATAACAATACCAAAGACAGGCAGTTTCTGGTACGGTATCTTTGATTGGGATGTATTATGCACCTGTGAGTCTGATACTGTATGTGAGATAGAGATTGATTCAGGAACTGTCAATCTCTGGATAACATTTGAGATTCAGATTAAATCTGTATCTGTCAGTCTGGGTAATGTGTGTGACTGAGAATCAATCTGTATGTCCGTCTCTGAAAATTTGTGCTGGTGTGTGATTGATTATGTATTGTCAGTGTCTGGTACTGTAAGTGAAAATGAGGTAGATTTTTTTATCTGTCTGTCCCTGATACTATGTGAGAGAGTGAGATTCATTGATTATCAGTCAGTCTGTTCTACATTCTGTCAGTGTGAGTATCCTTTTGACTCGATCATTTAATAAGTTAGTGTTACCGTTTTGAATCTGTATGTGAGAGTTAGATTAATTCAGTATATCCGTATCTGTCAGTCTCAGGTGTTGTATGAAAGTGCGGGATTCATTCTGTATCTGTCTGTCTCTGATTCCCTGAGTTAGTGTGAAATTAATTATCTCTTTGTCAGTTTATGATTCTGTATGCGAGAGTTAGATTAATTCAGTATCTGTCACTCTCTGGTGGAGTATCTAATTGTGGGATTCATTCTGTATATTTCAGTCTCAGATACAGTGTGTGAGAGTTAAATTAATTCTGTACCTCTCATTCTGTATATCTGTCTCTGAAACTCCTGTCATTGTGTGATTGATTCTGTATTTCTCAATGTCTAGTCCTTTATATGACAGTGAGGTAAATTCTCTGTCAGTCTCTGGACTTTGTGTGAGAGTGAGATTCATTCCTAACCAGTCAGTCTTTAATAATCAATGTCTGTGTGGGATTAATTGTGTCTATCATTTTCTGGTATTGCACGTGTATGTGGGATTCATTCTGAGTCTGTCACACTCCGATACTCTGTGTCAGTTTGTAATTCAACCTGCACCTGTCAGTCTCTGGATGGTGAATGTGGGTTTTACTCTGTACCTGTCAGTCTCTGATGAGAGAGTGTGGGTGATACACTGTAACTGGCAGCTTCTGATACGTGAATTTTAGGTTTTACTCTACCAGTCAGTCTCTGGTCTGTGAATGTTGGTTCTATTCTGTACCCATCGATCTCTTGTATGCTATCTGGTTTTATTCAGTACCAGTCAGTTTCCGATAGATTAGTGTGGGTTGTTTTCCTGTACCTATCAGTACCTGGTATATGAGTGGGATTTTGACCTGTAACTGTAAGATTTTGATATGTGAGTGAGGTTTTGTCCTGTACTTGCCAGTTACTGATCTGTGAGTTGGTATGTGCTGAACATGTCAATTTCTGGAATGTGAATAGGATATTGTCCTGTACCTGTAATTTTCTTGTCTGTAAGTGGGGTATAGCCCTGTTCCTGCCAGTTTCTGGAATATGACTGGAATTTTGACTTGTTTCTGTCAGTTTCTGGTATGTAAGTGGAATTTTGCCTGTACCTGTTAGTTTCTGGTATGTGGGTTGTGTATTGTCCTGATCCTGTCTGTTTCTGGTACGTGCATGGGGTTTTGTCCTGTACCTCTCAATTTCTGCTATGTGATTGGAGTTTTACCTGTTAATGTCAGTTTCTTGTATGTGAGTGTGAATTTGTCCTTTACCTATCAGTTCCTGGTATGTGAGTGCGGTTTTGACCTGTAACTGCAAGTTTTTGATGTGTGAGTGGGGTTTTGTCCTGTACTTGCCTGTTACTGATATGTGATTGTGTTTGTGCTCTACCTTTCAGTATCTGGTATGTGAAAAGGTTTTTGTCGTGTACATGTCATTTACTTGTCTGTAAGTGGGCTTCTGACTTGTAATGTGTGGGATTTTGTCCTGTTCCTGTCAGTTTCTGTTATGTGAGTGGAGTTTTGTTTTGTACCTGTCAGCTTCTGGAATGTGAGTGAGGTTTTTACCTATTCCTGACAGTTTCCCTTATGTTATTTGTGATTTTTCCTGTACCTGTAATTTTCTGGTATATAAGTGTGTTTTTTTACTGTTCCTGCCAGTTTCTGGTGTGTGAGTGGTGGGTTTGTCCTGTACTTGTAAGTTTCTGGTATGTGATTGTGATTTTGTCCTGTACCTGTCAGTTTCTCATGGGTCAGCAGGGGTCTGTCTGTACCCATCAGTTTCTGGTACGTGATTGGGGCTTTGTCCTATACCTATCAGTTAGTGGGGCTATGTCCTATACGTATCAGTTTCTGTTATGTGTGTGGCGTTTTCTCCTGTATCTGTCAAGCTTCTGGTATGTGAGTGGGGTATTGTCCTGTACCTGTCAGCTTCTGGTACTTGACTGGGATTTTGCCCTGTACCTGTTAGTTTCTGCTTTGTAAGTGGGATTTTGCCTGTACCTTTCAGTTTCTGTTATGTGAGTTGTGTTTTGTCCTGAACCTGTCTGTTTCTGGTACGTGAATGGGGTTTTGTCCCATACCTGTCAGTTTCCAGTACGTGAGTGGGCTTTTGTCCTTTACCTGTCAGTTTCTGTTATGTGAGTGATGTTTTGTCCTGTACCTGTCAGGTTCTGCTATGTGAATGTGGTGTTGTCTGGTACCTGTCAGTTTCTGATAATTGAGTGTGGTTTAGTCCTCTACCTCTCAGTTTCAGGTATTTGAGTGTGGCTTTGTCCTGTATCTATCAGTTCCTGGTATGTGAGTTGGGCATTGTCCTGTACCTGGCTGTTTCTGGTATGTGAGTGTGGTTTTCGCGTGTACCTGTCAGTTTCAGATATAAGAGTGGAGTTTTGTCTTCTACCTTTGAGTAATTGGTATGTGAGTTGGTTTTTTGTCCTGTATGTAACAGTTTCTGGTATGAGAATGGGGCTTTGCCCTGTACCTGTCATTTTCTGGTGTGAGAGTGAGGTTTTGTCCTTTAACTCTCAGTTTCTGGTACCTGAGTGTGGTTTTGTCCTGAACCTATCAGTACCTGGTATATGAGTGGAGCTTTGTCCTGTACCTGTCAGTTTCTTGTATGTGAATGGGCCTTTACCCTGTAACTGTCAGTTTCTGGTATGTGATTGGGCTTTTGTCCTTTACATGTCAGTTTCTGTTATGTGAATGTGGTTTTTTCCTGTTCCTGTCAGCTTCTGGGATGTGTGTGGGTTTTTTTCCTGTACCAGTCCATTTCTGATATGTAAGTGGGGTTTTGTCCTTTAACTCTCAATTTCTGTTATGAGAGTGTGGTTTAGTCCTCTACTTGTCAGCTTCTGGTATGTGAGTGGGGTTTTGTGCTGCAGTTGTCATTTTCTGGTATGTGAGTGGAGTTTTATCCTGTACCTCTCAATTTCTGGTATGTGAGTGGGGTTTTGTGCTGCAGTTGTCATTTTCTGGTATGTGAGTGGAGTTTTATCCTGTACCTCTCAATTTCTGGTATGTGAGTGGGGTTTTGTGCTGTACTTGTCAATTTTTGGTGTGCGTAAGGGTTTGCAAAATCCCTCAGCCCCGAAGATACTGGAGATATTAATCCACATCGTGGATGGAGACTGTGCGTGCTTTTAAATTGCCTCTGGGTTGGACAATGTTTTAAAACGTGCCCAGAACCGCAAAAGGCTGCTTTGAGATGGGCGGCACGTGGACAACACCGGAATCAAGGAATGCTGTGGAAAAATTTGCACAATTTAAGACAGTACATTTTATTAAAATTTGTACCCTTGACCAGAAAATGACAACTGCAGCACAAAACCCCACTCACATACCAGAAGCTGACAAGTAGAGGACTAAACCACACTCTCATAACAGAAATTGAGAGTTAAAGGACAAAACCCCACTTACATATCAGAAATGGACTGGTACAGGAAAAAAACCCACACACATCCCAGAAGCTGACAGGAACAGGAAAAAACCACATTCACATAACAGAAACTGACATGTAAAGGACAAAAGCCCAATCACATACCAGAAACTGACAGTTACAGGGTAAAGGCCCATTCACATACAGGACAAAGCTCCACTCATATACCAGGTACTGATAGGTTCAGGACAAAACCACACTCAGGTACCAGAAACTGACAGTAACTGGATACAATACCTCACACATATCAGAGTGCGATTTTGACGTGTAACTGTAATTTTCTGATTTGTGAGTGGGGTTTTGTCCTGTACCTGTCAGTTTCTGGTATGTGAGTGAGGATTTGACCTGTACCTGTCAGTTGCTGTTAAGTGAGTGGAGTTTTGTCCTGAACCTCTCTATTTCTGATATGTGAGTAGAGTTTTGTCCTGTACCTATCAGTAACTGGTATATGAGTGGGGCTTTGTCCTGTACCTGGCAGTTTCAGGTATGTGACTGGTTTTCTCGTGTACCTGTCAGTTTCTGATATGAGTGGAGTTTTGCCCTGTACCTATCTGTACCTGTTATATGAGTGGGGTTTTGACCTTTAACTATAAGATTTTGATATGTGAGTGAATGTTCGTCCTGAACTTGCCAGTCACTGATATGTGAGTGGGTTTGTGCTGAGCCTGTCAATTTCTGGTATGTGAATAGGATATTGTCCTGTACCTGTCATTTTCTTGTCCGTCAAAGTGGTATTGCCCTGTTCCTGTCAATTTCTGGAATATGACTGGAATTTTGTCCTGTTTCTGTCAGTTTCTGGTATGTAAGTGGGATTTTGCTTGTACCTATTAGTTTCTGGTATGTGAGTTGTGTTTTTTCCTGAACCTGTCTGTTTCTGGTACGTGAATGGGGTTTTGTCATGCACCTGTCAGTTTCTCTATTTGCAACCGCGATACAAAGTTACATTGTCTGACCTCACTGCAGCACCGCGGCACTAAGATTCACCACACCAGGTGTGTAGGACGGTTCTATAGTAAGTTATCAGCATCCAGACACAACACAAACCCAGCACTGGATCATGAATGACACCATCCGATTGGCACAGTCCAGGTTTATACCTCCCACTCCCAAGGGACGACATATAAAGTTCAGGAACGCTTCTTGGAATATAACCACAGGCACCTGGTCAGTACAAACAATTGTTTTTAGTCTATTGAAAGCGAGTTGAGGGCCTGTGTAATTAACAGACTGCCACAGAACCCGGATCCTGGTGTATCTGGGGGACTCACAATGTATCTCCCCATCTCCAGCAATACGTTTCTGGAGAACACAACGCACCGAAAAAATAACCGATTTTTGAAATGTGATCTTTCACACATCTCACCTGCTGCCTGAAATAAATGCACTTTGTGAAACTGCCCACACCCTCACAGTCAGGCTGACTTTCCACTGTTCGCTGCCCTAGAACAACAGACACGGTGAGACTTGAACCGATTCAGGAACATTCACTACTGATTTGGGGGAAGAAAGTAGCAATGATTTGAAAGAGCGAGGTGATTTACTTTCTTTGTTACCTTACACTGTACACACACAGCCCGAGAATGGCCTCTCCCTTCCCCCACTCACTCCATGTTGCGGAACTCGTTCCTGTTCCAATCTGCCGCTGAAATTACCCCGACTCAAAGCCCATCTGCGGACACAGTCCCAATGCGATGTGTTGCTGTGAAGAGGCTGCTGTTTGCTCCCTTACTCTGCCCGTGATATCTCCGCTCTATGATGTGTTCAGCGATCATCAGCCGAGCACCAAGCAAACAGCACCCGCTGGTAGAGCTGGGAGAGGGAAGCTCGCATGGGCCCTTCCTGTCGCTTGTGCGGGGAGAGGGGGAGGAGCAGGCAAATATTTAAATGCTGAAGCGTGAAAGCTGGAGGCGGAGCTGAAGCTCAGAGGACGCTGTCTCTGCTCAGCCTGTCACTCTGATTCTGTCTCCTCCCAGCCTCTCTCACACTCTGCCTTTCTCAATCAGACCCGGGCTGGCTTCATAAATACATTCAGTTTATATTCCTGTGAGGAATCGTCATAGCTGGAAGAGGTAGAGGAGGCAAAGGACTGGGAAAAGGCGGAGCCAAGCGCCACCGTAAAGTAATTAGTGACAACATCCAGCGCACAAAACAAAGGCTCTTCTCAGAGCCACCCACCGCCTCAGAGAGAGAACAGGGCCCTGGGAAAGGGAGCGGGGATATATTGGGGTGGGGAATAGCTTCAGAATTATAAGGACTATGGGGTTACAAGTGACTCTTTGGCCCGGACCCTGTATTCTCCCCTCACAGTGAAATGCTCTTTTAGTCTTCCTGGATGTCCATGCGCTCAGTGTCCTGTTTCCATTCAGCTTTTATACATCAGACAGATGGTGTGACGGGGAACCGGGGCTTTCCACCTCACAATAGGTTAAACCGAGCTGCTGTGACAAGAGGCCAACTTGTGAGATTATTCTCCTTCTGAAGTTTGCTTCCTGCACAGATACTGTCGGGGATTGTGAAATTCAAGGGTTTCAGGAAAGTCATTGGATGGACTGTAATGATAAACATAACATAAGAACATAAGAAGTAGGAGCAGGAGTAGGCCATAAGGCCCCTCGGGCCTGCTCCGCCATTCAATAGGATCATAGCTGATCCGAACCTAGACTCACGTCCACTTCCCTGCCCGCTCCCCGTAACCCCTAATTCCCTTATCAGCTAGGAAACTGTCTATCTCCGTTTTAAATTTATTTAATGTCGCAGCTTCCACAGCTCTCTGTGGTAGCAAATTCCATAGATTTACTACCCACTGAAGAAGTTTCTCTTCATCTCAGTTTTGAAAGGGCAGCCCCTTATTCTAAGATCCTGCCCCCTAGCTCTAGTCTCACCCATCAGTGGAAACATCCTCACCGCATCCACCCGATCAAGTTCCCTCACAATCTTATATGTTTCGATAAGATCGCCTCTCATTCTTCTGAATTCCAATGAGTAGAGGCCGAACCTACTCAACCTTTCCTCATAAGTCAACCCCCTCATCTCTGGAATCAACTGAGTGAACCTTCTCTGAACTGCCTCGAGAGCAAGTATATCTTTACTTAAATATGGAATGTATAGTAATCTGGGATGTTATGATTAAGGTTATCCACCAGGTGGTGCTGTAGCCAATGCTGCTACTAAGGTCAGAGGTTTGCTTCCTGTTAAGGTCAGAGCTTTGCTTCCTGTTAGGTCAGCACAAGGTGGAATGCCAGGATGCTGATGCTGGCTGTCTGTAAACGTGTTTCCTAGTTGTTAATAAAGTACTCGTGTTAATTCTACGATATTGTTTCTTTGAGTCGTTGTTCCATTTAATGGATTTATCACATTTGGCGACGAGGCAACTTAAGGATGCTGCATAAAGAAGAAAAGTCTGCCGGGATATTTAAGCAACAAAATCACGAGCTAAAGTTAGCTACAAGCTGGAAGAGAGCATGGCTGCCATGATAGGAACGGTTTCTGCTTTTGATATTCAAGCTCAAACCTGGGAAGAATACTGTGAAGTGTTGGGTTATTTTATCGAAGCAAATGAAATAAATGATGCCGGTAAATGGAAAGCCATTCTGCTTAGTTCAGTGGGAAGCCAAGCCTACAGTTTGATAAAAAAAATCTGCTCAGTCCTGAAAAGCCTGGAGACAAACCATATGGTGAATTAGTGGTTTTGCTAAAAATAACATTTCAACCCTAAGCCTAGTGAGATTGTACAGTGTTTCAAGTTTAATTCAAGGAACAGGAAAGAGGAAGAGGGCATAATCGACTATGTAGTGGTGTTGTGTAAATTAGCACAAGATTGCAATTATGGGAACAACCTGAAGGAAATGCTGTGAGATAGGCTAGTTTGCGGAATTATGGACAACTGAATGCAACGTAGATTATTATTTGAGACTGGACTTACTTATGAAAAAGCATTGGAACTTGCACAAGCCATAGAGACAGTGAACCGAGATGTAAAAGAAGTACAGGGTTCAGAAAGCGCTAATGCTACGCATGTTGCAGGTCAGGTTGTTGTGCACAAGTTGAACATGCGTCAGAGACCACAATGTGAAATTGTGAAGGCATGTTATAGATGCAAGGGCGATCACCTGGCGACTGAATGCTGTTTTCTGGAGGAAAAGTGCTGCAAGTGTGTGAAACGAGGACACATAAAACGAGCTTGCAGGGTGAAATCACCTGTGGTGGAATCCAAACCAAAAGGGGGAAGACAGCAAAACCAAGGGAGAGAAGTGAAAATACATGGAGCACACCACATCAGCGGGGATGCTGAGGAAGAAGAGGACATGTTCATAATGTATGGCATGTTAGAGAACTTTCCAAAAGTGGCTCCTATCACATTGCAACTGAGAGTAAATGAATCTAAGGTGAACTTTGAAGTGGATACAGGGTGTGGCGTGAATAAATGAACAAGGCAGAGTACTCAAAATTATGGAACCGTGCAAAAGTTCCAGAGTTAAAGCCTTGCTCCCTGCATCTTAAAACATATACAGGTGAATGAGTAGCGAGATTAGGTACAGCTAAGGTAACTGTGCAACACAGAGACACAGTGGAACAGCTATCGGTAGTTATAGTATTGGGTACCGGACCAAACCTGTTAGGTCGGGGCTGGATAAAATAACTTAAATTAGACTGGGGAGCAGTACATCAAATAGATACGGGCAAACAGTTGACTTTGCAAGAAGTGTTGAGTGAACATGAGAGTGTGTTCAAGGAGGAACTTGGCACATTTAATGGCCCCCAGCTAAGATTTATGTAGACAAGGAGGCACTGCCAAGGTTTTTTAAACAATGGCCTGTGCCTTATGCTAGGAAGCCAAAGGTAGAGGCTGAGCTTGACCGTCTATTGAGAGAGAACATACTGGAGCCGGTGAAATGTTTGGAATGGGCAGCTCCCATAGTACCTGTGTTAAAACCGGACAATTTGGTAAGACTCTGTGGAGACTATAAATTGACTGTCAATCGGGTGTCCAAACTAGAGCAGTATCCTATTCCCAAAACAATGGATCTCTTTGCAAACCTGGCTGGAGGAAAGATATGCACAAAGTTGGATATGAGTCATGCCTACTTGCAGATTACACTGGATGACGAATCAAAGAAGTGTGTCACCATAAATACACACAAGGGCTTGTTTACATACAACTGCTTACCGTTTGGTGTCTCATCTGTCCAGCTATCTTCCAGAGGACAATCGAAGCTGTACTGCAAGGGATTCCACTTGTTTCCATCTATCTGGATGACATTCTGGTGAAGGGAAGAACCGGCCAGGAGCATCTGAGCACTCTGAGAGAGGTACTACAGTGATTGGAGAGGGCAGGGTTCCGGCTGAAGAGGAGTAAGTGCACTTTCCTGGGGAATGAGGCAGTGTTCCTGGGACACAGAATGGATGCCACCTGGCTCCATCCACTCAAGGAGAAGGTACAAGCGCTGCAGGACGCCCCTGCTCCTACAAATGTGGCTGAGTTAAAAGCTTACCTGGGACTGCTGAACTATTATAAGAGATTTTTACCAAACTTGTCAACTGTGCTAGCACCTCTTCACAAACTACTGTGCAAGGAGACACAGTGGCAGTGGAGAGAGGAGCAGGGGGTTTCATTTGTACAGTCCAAGCAACTGATGCTGTCGTCGGATGTGCTGGTTCACTACAATGCAGAGAAAGACATTATTCTCTCTTGTGATGCTTCACCTTAAGAGGTGGGGGCAGTTCTTTCACACTGCATGGAAGATGGAACTGAAAGACCAATAGGGTTTATGTCCCAAACTCTAACAGCAGCGGAAATTTTTTTTCCCAGTTAGACAAAGAGGGGTTAGCAGTCATGATTGGGTTACAGAGGTTCCACAAGTACATATATGGCAGGAACTTCACCATATGCACCGAACATAAACCTCTTCTCTCTCTTTTCAATGAAATTAAAGCAGTTCCACAGATGGTGTCACCCCGGATCCAGAGGTGGGCAGTGACGCTGAGGGCATATGAGTATGTCATCGTCTGCAAGGCAGGCAAGTACCATGGGAACGCAGATGCCTTGAGCCATCTTCCACTGCCAGGCACACCTACCCATGCAGCTCCAGAGGACAGAGTTTTGATGTTGGAGGACACTGACACGGCACTTGTGACTGCAGAGCAAGGAAGAACATGGACAGGTAAAGATCCAGTACTGTCTAGAGTTCGAGAATATGTGGTGAGGGGATGGCCACAGCATCTGGAAGGGGCTGACTTCACACCCTACAGTGTCAGGAAAACAGAGCTGAGTGAGCAGCATGGTTGCGTGTTGTGGGGAGCACAAGTGATTATTCCACGGCCAGCACGACAGTCTATTCTAGAGCAACTACATCAGTGTCATCCTGGGGTCTCGCATATGAAAGCCTAGGCTACGAGTTACTTGTGGTGGCCAAAGCTAGATGAGGAGATAAAAAATCTAGTCTAGACATGCAGCACTTGTCGAGAACACCGGAAGGCACCAGCAGCGGCTCCTCTCCACCCCTGGGAGTGGCTGGATAAACCATGGAGAAGATTGCACTTAGATTATGCGAGTCCATTCATGGGGAAGATGTTCCTCATAATCATTGATGCACATTCCTAGTGGATGGATGTTTATCCTGTAAATTCCGCTTCCGCCACTACTACTATAGACTGCCTGCGTTGGAGCTGCGGCAATCAAGGGCTATCGGAGATCGTGGTGAGTGACAATGCCACTTGTTTTGTGAGTACAGAGACAAAATAGTTCTTGGGAAAAAATGACATAGTGCAGGTGACCTCTGCTCCATATCATCCATCCTCGAATGGACTTGTGGAGAGAGCCGTACAAGCATTTAAGGAGCTGGTGAAAAAAAGTGCAAAAGGGAGTTTAGCAGCCAAAGTGTCACGGGTTCTGTTCAGCTACAGAATAACACCTCAATCCACCACAGGACTCTCTCCTGCTGAGATGTTATTAGGTCGTAGACTACGCTCCACTCTTGACCTTGTCCACCCAGACCTAAAAAGGAAAATGGAAAACAGACAAAACAAACAAAAAGAGAACCATGACAAAAGAACAAAGAGCCGAAGTTTTGGAGAAGGAGATGCGATCCTTACCAGGAATTTCAGTTATGGACCAAAGTGGATTCCTGGCTTCATAGACTCAATGACAGGTCCAGTATCATACAAGGTTTTGTTGGGAGATGGTAGATATGCAGATATGTAGATCAGATACTTCCCAGACAAGGGGAAATTGAAATGAAGGTTCCAGATGCAACGACTGAAGACAGGGTTGCCCCCAGTTATCCAAGTGCATCTGTGGTGCCACCACCAGGGACAGAGATAATTCCACAGGAACCTATCCATCAAGAGGAAACCATTGTTGCAGAGTCAGATACACTGAGCACTGCTCAGGAGCAGCTGGTGGCTTCACCACAAACAAGCAGGGACTTTACTGTTAGATGTTCACAAAGGGCTCGCAAGCCACCAGAGAGATTGATACTGAACTGTTAGATTCGTCAAGTATGGAACGTGATGAATGGACACTCCTTATGTGACCCTCAGGAATGGTTGTTTGTTAAGAAATTCATACTGAAATGTTAAGGGGGGATGGATATAGTAATCTGGGATGTTATGATTAAGATTATCCACCAGGTGGTGCTGTAGCCAATGCTGCTACTAAGGTCAGAGGTTTGCTTCCTGTTAGGTCAGCACAAGGTGGAATGCCAGGATGCTGATGCAGGCTGTCTGTAAACGTGTTTCCCAGTTGTTAATAAAGTACTCGTGCTAATTCTACGATATTGTCTCTTTGAGTCCTTTTTCCATTTAATGGACTTTTCACAGAAAGCAAAACTGTACACAGTATTCCAGGTGTGGCCTCACCAGTACCCTGTATAACTGAAGCAAGACTTCCCTGCTTTTATACTCCATCCCCCTTGCAATAAAAGCCAAGATTCCTTTGGCCTTCCTGATCACCTGCTGTACCTGCATACGAACCTTCTGTGTTTCATGCACCAGGACCCCCAGACCCCTTTGTACTGCAGCACTTTGCACTTTCTCTCCATTTAGATATTAACTTGCTCTTTGATTTTTTCTGCCAAAGTGCATAACCTCACACTTTCCAACATTATATTCCATCTGCCAAATTTCTGCCCACTCACTTAGCCTGTCTATGTCCTTTTGCAGGTTTCTTATGTCCTCCTCACTCACTGCTTTCCCTCCCATCTTTGTATCATCGGCAAACTTGGATATGTTGCACTTGGTCCCCTCCTCCAAATCGTTAATATAGATTGTAAAGATTCCAGTTCTCACTGTCGGTGCCCGCTCTATCCTGAGGCTACTTTGGATTGGTCGCTTGATTGGAATCCCATTTCCTTAACAGAACTAACTATTGGCCTCTATTGATCAATTTTAAAATAAAGTTTGAAACATTCCACCTAATTTAAAATTAAAGACTTTTATTTATAATTATAAAATTCTTCTGAGACAGACATTAATTTGGAGCAGTTATACTATTGTTCTGATCATTTCCTCACCAGATTGAAATGACGTTAGCCGGAATGAATAAACTGACGAAATCAGTGCAGTAAACCGACGGCTCCTTCAGAGAGGCTGTGGGTGGCTCTTAAAGGAGCCGTTGTGATTTCTATATTTCTGTCAGTAAATTGTAGTGTTTTACTTGGAGCTGAGGTATTTGGTCACCCCGTGCTTGGCCAGCTCCCCGGACAGCACCAGACTCACGGCGGTCTGGATGTGTGGACACAATCCGCACTTTCCAAACTATTAAAGGTCTCTGCCATCTAGTAACTGACGGTGAGTGCTGCAACAAGAGACAATAATTCAGCAGAAACCATTTTAATTTGGAGAGAAGATACTTCAGCACCGTGTTTATGTTCAGCTTAAATCCATTGCCAAATAGTTTATTGGTCCAGCTGAAAACTGCAAAGAACCATTAAAAGCAGATGGACGCGCTCACCCGATTCCGGTGTGAACAGTGTGGTTGATCATTGATTGTGGGATAGATACTGTATCTGTCACTCTGGCTCTTGGTGCCAATGTGAGATTCACTGCTGAATATGGGATACTATATCTGTCACTCTCTTGTACAGTGTGGCAGTGGGATTGACAAAACTGCCTATGATAGACAACGCCTCTGTCACTGCCTGTATTGTCAGTGGCAGGTTGGCTGGTGAAAAACGATCGATACTGTATCTGACACTGTCTAGTACAATGTGACATTTTTAATTGTCTGGTGAGGCTACACTAGAAACTTTATCTGTCACTCACTGGTACTGTATCAGTGTGGGATTGACAGGTGAATATAGGAAAAGCACTAGCGCTCACTCACTGGTACTGCATGTGAGTGAGGGAGTGTTCGTTCATACAGGATAGCAATTGTATCAGTCACTCTGTCTGTGTGGCAGCGTCTGATTGTCAGGTGAGTGGTGGATAGATAACTAAATGGGCAAATCTGTGAATTTCAAAGTATAATTTAAGATTTAACATGTTAAATTAGATCTGAGATAATTGTGAGCCATAGAAAAGAACAGGAACCAGCCCTTTCCTGGAAACTGTGGGTGGCTCTGAAAAGAGCCTTTGGGTTATCAGATTGAATCTTGTCCGCTTTACTTGCTCTTGGAGCTGGCAGTGCTGGTTTTCTTGGGCAGCAGCACCGCCTGGATATTAGGCAGCACCCCGCCCTGAGCGATGGTCACCTTTCCCAGCAGCTTGTTGAGCTCCTCGTCGTTGCGGATGGCCAGCTGCAGGTGTCTGGGGATGATGCGGGTCTTCTTGTTGTCGCGGGCCGCGTTGCCGGCCAGCTCCAGGATTTCAGCGGTCAGATACTCGAGCACAGCAGCCATGTAGACCGGGGCTCCGGCACCCACACGCTCAGCGTAGTTGCCCTTTCGGAGGAGCCTGTGAACCCGGCCCACAGGGAACTGCAGTCCGGCCCGGGATGAACGGGACTTGGCCTTGGCCCGAGCTTTACCGCCGGTTTTTCCTCTGCCAGACATTTTCACAATCAACACGTTCAGAGAAAGAATGAAAGTCTCCGCCCACATCTGCCCTTCTTATACCTTCTGGAGGAATGCAGAGAGCCTACTTGTGATTGGTCTCTCTGTGGTGCATTTCATTGGTGTTTTCCGGTGACCAATCACAGTCTGTTTTTCCCAGCAATGATAAGTGTGTGGAAATAACTGTCCCCAACAGTCAGACCGCCAACCATTTTTAAAATTCGAAAAGTCCGCCAATTATTTTCCTAAACGAGCGAATTAAGTTAATAAATATACCATTAGCCAAAGTTTTCACCATGTTTTTAAAAATTCATTTTATCTTATTTCATCTCTCCCTTGCAAATTCCAGGCTGTTACAATAAGGATTAATTTCGGGTTGAATATCGCACTTTCACGGGCGGGATTAATTCCCCATTGATTCTGTAACGGGACACATTCCAGCTCAAATTTTGTAAAAGTGAGGATTCACAGATTATCGATCGATCCTTTGCACAGGCGCTGCTGCGGGAGTGAAACCAGATCTGGGAGCCCTGCTGTGAGAAGAGAAGAGGGACAGAGTGTTCAAACTGACCGCGTTCTGGTCTCTAAGAAACCCCATTCTGGGTTGTTAGACTGCAGGAAGTCTCGGGTTAATAAAATGATTGACCACAACTGGCATTGAAAAAAAATGAAAATGTTTTTACAGAGATTGAGGTGACTGAATAAATTCCCATTGATTCTGTAACGGGACACATTCCAGCTCAATCTTTGTAAAAGTGAGGATTCACAGATTATCGATCGATCCTTTGCACAGGCGCTGCTGCGGGAGTGAAACCAGATCTGGGAGTCCTGCTGTGAGAAAAGAGGGGCAGAGTGTTCAAACTGACCCCGTTCTAATCTCTAAGAACTCCCATTCCGGGTTGTTACAATGCAGCAAATCTCCGGTTAATAAACGGATGGACTCCCAACTGGCTTTAGAAAAATGCAAAGGTCTTGACAGAGAACGAGGTGACTGAAATCGGAATCTCGCACCTAAAACAAACTTTTAATTAGTCGGCTGGCGCTGCAAATAAACGGGTCTGAGAGCAAAGGCAAAGTGCGACCAAGGACCGTGTTTGTGTTTTAGTGGGCGGGAAATACAACATCGACGCTAAGGGCGATCCGGTCAATGAAACTGCTTATCTGAGAGTTAAAAACTACATCTACAGCTGGAACTTCAAACGTTCTTAAAAATTTCAGTAAATTGAATCTACAAGGCGATGCGTTGTGTAGCTCTTTCAGAGAGATGGTGGGTGGCTCTTAAAAGAGCCGTTGTGTTTGGAGTTTGTTCTTTCAGGACAGCGTGGAGTTTTACTTGGAGCTGGTGTATTTGGTCACCGCCTTTGTCCCTTCCGACACGGCGTGCTTGGCCAGCTCCCCGGGCAGCAGCAGGCGCACGGCGGTCTGGATCTCCCGGGAGCTGATGGTGTGCCGCTTGTTGTAATGGGTCAGGCGGGAAGCCTCACTCGCGATTCGCTCGAAAACATCGTTCACAAACGAGTTCATGATGCTCATGGCCTTCGAGGAGATGCCGGTGTCAGGGTGAACCTGCTTCATCACTTTGTAGATGTAGATGGAGTAACTCTCCTTCCTCGACTTTCTGCGCTTCTTGCCGCCCTTCGCTGCCGGTTTAGTGACGGTTTTCTTAGCGCCCTTCTTAGCAGCTGTCTTCTTTGCGTCCACCATTCTTAAGCTAGATTTCAGCAACAAAATGACTCAAACATGCTCCGCGCTCGGAATATATAGGCAACCCCACAGTCCTATGCTAATGAGGGATGGGTGAAGGCAATGATTGTGATTGGCTGCTTAGGAATGATGTCAATTTCCATTCTTCTGCATATCTCTGATTGGCTTCTTTAGGTTTCCAATCAGACTGAGTGTTTGCCACCAGTACGCCCCCTGCAAGTGCGTGTGTGACATCTGCCCATTCACCATTTCCCAGACCATCTTCCATGGCCGCAAACACTCCTTCCGGACGGGACAGCCAGTTAGATAGACTTCCTCCAATTTGTGCACTATATTCACGCATTGCGGTGTGGTCTCCGCCACTTTAGTTCTGCATCTGCCAATCTCTAATACTGTGTGTGTGGGGATATTTCTGTATCACTCAGTCTCTGCCGTCCTTGCGGGCTCCGTGCGTCCCAGGCAGCTAAGTGTCCTTTGTTGATTGGTGCGCTCGGCTCGTTAAGAAAAAAACATTTCACTGACTGGATTTCACTTGTTGTATTTGGTTATGTGACAAATAAAATGAAATTGAAATAGAATTGATTTATGTAAGTGTAGGAATCATTCTCAATCTCAGTCTCTGTTAAGGTATGTGTGTGTGGAATCCTTTAGTTTCCTGTCCGTCACTTTATTTTTATTCGTTCATGGGATGTGGGCATCGCTGGCAAGGACAGCATTTATTGCCCATCCCTAATTGCCCTTTGAGAAGTTTTTGGTGAGACAGGTTCTTGAACCGCTGCAGTCCGTGTGATGAAGGTACTCCCACAGTGCTGTTAGGGAGGGAGTTCCAGGATTTTGAGCCAGTGACGATGAAGGAGCGGCGATAGAATAGAGAGTGCTTGATGGCTGGCGTGGACATGATGGGCCGAAGGGCCTCTTTCTGTGCTGTATAACTCTATGACTCCATGACTATGACTAAGTGTCAGGGTGGGATTCTATCTTGTACCGTGTGTCAGTGTTGTTATTGATTCTGAATCTGTCATTTTCTGGTAGAGTGTGAGTCTGAGATTCATTCTACATCTGCCTGTCACTAGGACGGTGTGCAAGTCTGAGATTCATTCTACATCTGTCTGTCACTGGTACTGATTGTCAGTGTGGGACTCCTTCTGTATCTGTCAGTCTCTGGTACTGTGTGTGAGTGTGGGACTCATTCTGTATCTGTCCGTCACTGGTACTGATTGTGAGTGTGGGAGTCAATCTGTATCTGTCAGTCTCTGGTACTGATTGTGAGTGTGTGAGTCATTCTGTATCTGTCAGTCTCTGGTACTGATTGTGAGTGTGTGTCATTCTGTATCTGTCAGTCTCTGGTACTGATTGTGAGTGTGTGTCATTCTGTATCTGTCAGTCTCTGGTACTGATTGTCAGTGTGGGACTCATTCTGTATCTGTCAGTCTCTGGTACTGCTTGTGAGTGTGGGACTCATTCTGTATCTGTCAGTCTCTGGTACTGATTGTGAGTGTGTGAGTCATTCTGGATCTGTCAGTCTCTGGTACTGATTGTGAGTGTGTGAGTCATTCTGGATCTGTCAGTCTCTGGTACAGATTGTGAGTGTGTGAGTCATTCTGGATCTGTCAGTCTCTGGTACTGATTGTGAGTGTGTGAGTCATTCTGGATCTGTCAGTCTCTGGTACTGATTGTGAGTGTGTGAGTCATTCTGGATCTGTCAGTCTCTGGTATTGATTGTGAGTGTGTGAGTCATTCTGGATCTGTCAGTCTCTGGTACTGATTGTGAGTGTGTGTGTCATTCTGGATCTGTCAGTCTCTGGTACTGATTGTGAGTGTGGGACTCATTCTGGATCTGTCAATCTCTGGTACTGGATGTTAGTGTCCAATTAGTTCGGAATCAGTCTGTCTCTTGTACTGTCTTTCAGCGAAGAATTCTGCATGAATCTGCTACTCACTCGGATTATGAAAGTGGGAATCGTACTGCATCTATCAGTCTCTGCCACTTGATGTTAGTTTGAGATTCATTCCATTTCTGCTAGTACCTGGTACTGTATGTGAGTGTGGGACTAAATCTACATGTAAATCAATTGTACTGCATGTAATTGTGGCCTCATTCTGTATCTGCCAGGCCCTCTGATGCACTGTCTGTCAGTCTCTGTTCTGTATGTGTGTGCTAGAGTATTATATATCTGTCAATCTCTGGTACTGTATGTGAGAGTGAGATTCATTTTGCACCAATCAGTCTTTAATGTGGGGTTCACTTTGTCTCTATCATTTGCTGGTACTGTGTAGGAGTGTGTATTAATTCTGGGTCTGTCACCGTCTGATAATCTGTGTCAGTGTGAGATTCATTCTCTTTCTCCGCCAATCTGTGATACTGTATGTGAGTTTGAGATTTATTCTATATCTGTCATTTCCTGGTATGGCATGTGAGTTCGGGATTTATTCTGTACTGTATGCTAGATTTAGATTAATTCTGTCTCTGTCATTATCTGGTAATGTATGAGGAGAGATTGGGTCGATTAGGCTTATATTCGCTAGAGTTTAGAAGAATGAGAGGGGATCTCATTGAAACTTATAAAATTCTAACAGGACTAGATAGACTAGATGCAGGAAGGATGTTCCCAATGACAGGGGAGTTCAGAATCAGGGGTCACAGTCTAAGGATAAGGGGTAAGCCATTTAGGACTGAGCTGAGGAGGGATTGAGCTGGTGAACCTGTGGAATTCTCTGCCACACAGGGCAGTTGAGGCCAATTCGTTAAATATATTCAAGAAGGAGTTGGATATATTTCTTGAGGCTAAAGGGATCAAGGGATATGGGGAGAAAGCAGAGACAGGGTACTGAATTTGGATGATTAGCCATGATCTCATTAAATGGCGGAGCGGGCTCGAGGGGCCAAATGGCCTACTCCTGCTCCAAAATCTAAGTTTCTATGTATGAGAGTGTGAGATTCATGCTGAGTATCTGTCATCTCTGATGCTGTATGTGAATATCAGTTTAATTCTGTCTGTCACTGTCTGGTACTGTATGTAAGTGTGAGATTTATTCTGTGTGTCTGTCTCTGATACAAATGTAAGAAGTCACACAACACCAGGTTATAGTCCAACAGCTTTATTTGAAATCACAAGCTTTCGGAGCGCTGCTCCTTCGTCAGGTGAAGAGGAGAAATGCATATAGACACAGCATATATAGTCAGAGAATACTGCCAGATGATTACAGGTAATCTTTCTAACTGCCCTTTATTACACCTCGGCAGAAAGATAATCACAGCAATCAAAGGTGTGAATAGTGTCTCTGATACAGTATGTGAGTGTGAGATTTATTCTGTGTGTCTGTCTCTGATACAGTATGTGAGTGTGAGATTTATTCTGTGTGTCTGTCTCTGATACAGTATGTGAGTGTGAGATTTATTCTGTGTGTCTGTCTCTGATACAGTATGTGAGTGTGAGATTTATTCTGTGTGTCTGTCTCTGATACAGTATGTGAGTGTGAGATTTATTCTGTGTGTCTGTCTCTGATACAGTATGTGAGTGTGAGATTTATTCTGTGTGTCTGTCTCTGATACAGTATGTGAGTGTGAGATTTATTCTGTGTGTCTGTCTCTGATACAGTATGTGAGTGTGAGATTTATCCTGTGTGTCTGTCTCTGATACAGTATGTGAGTGTGAGATTTATTCTGTGTGTCTGTCTCTGATACAGTATGTGAGTGTGAGATTTATTCTGTGTGTCTGTCTCTGATACAGTATGTGAGTGTGAGATTTATTCTGTGTGTCTGTCTCTGATACAGTATGTGAGTGTGAGATTTATTCTGTGTGTCTGTCTCTGATACAGTATGTGAGTGTGAGATTTATTCTGTGTGTCTGTCTCTGATACAGTATGTGAGTGTGAGATTTATTCTGTGTGTCTGTCTCTGATACAGTATGTGAGTGTGAGATTTATCCTGCACCTGTCAGTCTCTGACAATCTGTTTCAGTGCGGATTGATTCTGTATTAGTCAGTGTCTGATGCTCTATGTGACAGTGAGGTACATTCTGTGTCTGTCAGTTTCTGGTATTATGTTTGAGAGTGAGATTCATTCTGTATCAGAAGTCTTTAATACTCTGTATCAGATTGGAATTCACTTTGTCTCGATCATTTTCTGGTTCTGTATATGAGTGTGAGATTCATTCTCTCTTTGTCAGTCTATGATTCTATATGTGAGAGTTAGATTAATTCAGTATCTCTCTGTCTCTGGTGTTGTATGAAAGTGTGGGATTCATTCGGTATATATTAGTCTCTGATCCAGTGTATGAGAGTTAAATTAATTCTGTATCTGTCAGTCTCTGGTACTGTGTGTGAGAGTGAGGTTCATTCCACTTGGACTGAGCCCTCACCCCATGATACCGAGAATTCGAACCCGAGTCAGCTCGCTAGGAAGGGCAGCTAGGCTCATCACTGTACCACCATCGCTCTAATTTTAAATTGAAAGGCTCTGTATTTACAGATCACTCGCCAAAGGTCTTTGGAGCTTTAGTCAGGACGAATAGCACTTGCAATCATCTTAATCTGAAAATAAACATGATGTTCAGGTTATTTCTCTCCAATTTAAAATAGTTGCTGATGAATGGTTATCGTGTTGCAGTACAGGCTGGCAGCCAGGAGATGGCACCAACCACTAATAGTTTGGAGTGTGCGGATTGTGTCCACACATCCAGACCGCCGTGAGTCTGGTGCTGCCCGGGGAGCTGGCCAAGCACGGGGTGTCGGAAGGGACAATGCCGGAGGCCATTGCAAATGCATTTCACAACGCTCTGAAACAGCATTAATTTAGTCAAAGAATTCATTCGGGCCATCGTAATCACAGAACATTAATGTGAGCGCGGGTTTTTTCTGTATCTCAGTTTCTGGTATGTGAATGTGGGTTTTATTCTGTACCTGTCTATTTCTGGCATGGAACAATGGGTAAAATGCTGTAGCTCTCAGTCTCTAGTATGTTAGTGTGGGTTTATTTTGTATTAGAAGTCTCTGGTGTGTGAATGCGGTTTTTAGCTGTCATAAGTTAATGGAGTCAAAACGGCACAGAAGGAGGTCATTCGGCCCATCGAGTCCGTGCCGGCTATCTGAAGAGCAATCAGTCAGTCCCATTCCCCCGCTCTATCCCCGTAGCCCTGCAAGTTTATTTCCCTCAAGCGCCTATCCAGTCTCCCCTTGAATACACTGAGTGCCTCCGCTTTCACTACTTCCGTCGGCAGCGAGTAACAGGTCCTCACCAATCGCTGCGTAAAAAAGTTTTTGGTCACATCCCCTCTGTATCTCTTGCCCAAAACCTTAAATATATGTCCCCTAGTCCTTGTACCATCAACTAGTGGGACCAGCCTTATCCTGTCTAGCCTGTCCAAATCCATCATAATCTTGCACACCTCTATCAATTCATCCCTCAACCTCCTTTGCTCTAAAGAAAACAAATCCAGCTTCTCCAACCTGTCCTTGTAGCTAAGATCCCCCATCCCTGGGACCATTCTGGTAAATCTCCTCTGCAGCCTCGTAAGTGACTTCACATCCTTTCTAAAGTCTGGTGACCAGAACTGGACGCAATACTCCAGTTGTGGCCTAACTAGCGCTTTATAAAGGTTTAGCATAACTTCTGTACTTTTGTACGAATACCTCTATTTATGAAGCCCAAGATCCCATATGCTTTGCTAACCACTCTCTCAAAATGTCCCCCCCCCCCCACCTTCAGAGGGATCTATGCACGTTAACTCCCAGGTCCCTCTGTCCCTGCACACTCTTTAAAACTGTGCCGTGAAGTGTATATTGCCTCTCCCTGTTCCTGCTGCCAAAATGCATCGCCTCACACGTCTCTGTATTAAATTCTTTCAGATTCTGGCATGTGAGTGTGGATCTTATTTTGTATCTGTCAGTCTTTGTTGTGTGTGTGGCTTTATTCTGTATCTTTCAGTATCTGCCAAGTGAGTGGTGTTTTCATTTGTATCATTCAGACTCTGCTATGTGAGTGGGATTTTATTCTGTATCTGTCAGTTTTGGTTATGAAATGTGGGTTTTTATCAGTCCATGCCGGTTTCTGGTATGGGAGATTGGCTATTTCCCTGTATCTGTAAGTTTATGATATGTGAGTGTATGTTTCATTCTGTATCTCTCAGTTTCTTTTCGGTAAGTATGAGTTTTACTCTGTATCTCTCAACCTGTGGTATGCGAGTCTGGTTTTTACTGTCTATTTCTTAATCTCTGGTACGTGATTGTGGATTTTACCCCATATCTGTGAGTTTCTGGTATGTGAGTATGGATTTCACTCTGTACCTGTCAGCCTCTGGTATGTAAGTGTGGTTTTCCTCTGTATCGTTCATGCTCTGGGATGTGAGTGTGTACACTGCAACTTTCATTTCCTCGTATTTGAGGGGGATTTTTTTCTGTACCTTTCAGTTTCTGGTGAGTTACTCGAGGTTTTGCATCGTACTTGTCAATTTATGTTATGTGAGAGTGGGTTTTAATCAGTACCTGTCAGTTTCTTGTATGTCAGTGTCTATTTGAATCTGTATTGTCAGTTTCTGGTATGTGAGTGGGATGTTGTGCTGTACCTGTCAGTTACTGGTATGTCAGTGTTTTTTCCCTCTACCTGCCAGCTTCAGGTAAGTTAGTGAAATTTTGTTCTGTACCTGTCTATTTCTGGTACGTGAGTGGGATTTTGTCCTGTACCTGCCAGTTTCTGGTATGTGAGTGTGGCGTTGTCCTATACCTGTCAGTTTCTGGTATGTGAGTGGGATTTTGTCCTGTACCTGTCAGTTTCTGGTATGTGAGTGGGGTTTTGTCCCGTACATGTCAGTTTCTGGTATGTGAGTGGGGTTTTGTCCAGTACCTGTCAGTTTCTGGTATGTGAATGGGGCTTTGTCCCGTACATGTCAGTTTCTGGTATGTGAGTGGTATATTGTCCCGTACATGTCAGTTTCTGGTATGTGAATGGTATTTTGCCCTGTACTTGTCAGTTTCTAATATGTGAATGGGGTTTTGTCCCGTACATGTCAGTTTCTAGTATGTGAGTGGGGTTTTGTCCCGTACATGTCAGTTTCTGGTATGTGAGTGGTATTTTGCCCTGTACCTGTCAGTTTCTGGTATGTGAGTGGTATTTTGCCCTGTACTTGTCAGTTTCTGGTATGTGAGTGTGGTTATTTCCTGTACCTGTCAGTTTCTGGTATGTGAGTGGGGTTTTGTCCTGTACCTGTTGGAAAGTGTGAGGTTATGCACTTTGGCAGAAAAATCAAAGAGCAAGTTATTATCTAAATGGAGAGAAACTGCAAAGTGATCTGGGGGTTCTGGTGCATGAAACACAATAATTAGTATGCAGGTGCAGCAGGTGATCAGGAAGGCCAATGGAATCTTGGCTTTTAATGCAAGGGGGATGGAGTATAAAAACAGGGAAGTCTTGCTGCAGTTATACAGGGTATTGGTGAGGCCACACCTGGAATACTGCGTTCGCTTTTGGTTTCCATATTTAAGAAAAGTTATACTTGCTCTCGAGGCGGTTCAGAGAAGGTTCACTCGGTTGATTCCGGAGATGAGGGGGTTGACGTATGAGGAAAGGTTGAGTAGGTTGGGACTCTACTCATTGGAGTTCAGAAGAATGAGAGGCGATCTTATCGAAACATATAAGATTGTGAGGGTCCTTGATCGGGTGGATGCGGGGAGGATGTTTCCACTGACGGGTGAGACTAGAACTAAGGGGCATCATCTAGGAATAAGGGGCTGCGCATTCAAAACTGAGATGAGGAGAAACTTCTTCACTCCGAGGGTAGTAAATCTATGGAATTTGCTACCCCAGAGAGCTGTGGAAGCTGCAACATTGAATAAATTTAAAATGGATATAGACAGTTTCCTAGCACATAAGGGAATTAGGGGTTACGGGGAGAGGGCAGGGAAGTGGACGTGAGTCTAGATTCGGATCAGCCATGATCCTATTGAATGGCGGAGCAGGCCCGAGTGGCCGTATGGCCTACTCCTGCTCCTACTTCTTATGTTCTTATGTACCTCTCAGTTTCTGGTTTGTGAGTGTGGTTATATCATGTACCTCTCAAATTCTGGCAAGCGAGTGTGTTTTATCCTGTGCCTGTCAGCTTCTGGTATGTGAGTTGGGTTTTGTCCTGTACCTGTCAGTTTCTGATATGTGAGTGTGATTTTACGCTGTACCTGTCAGTTTCTGCTATGTGAATTGTGTTCTGCCCTGTACCTGTCAGTTTCTGGTATCTGTGTGGATTTGTTCTGTACCTGTCTGATTATTGTATGTTTGTGCGGGTTTTGTGCTGTAGCTCTCAGTTTGTGTTATATGAGTAAAGGTTTTATTCAGTACAGTACCAGTCAGTTCCTGGTAAGGGAGTGTAGATTTTAGTCATTATCTGTCACTCTCTGGGATATCAGTGTGAGTGTTATCCCATTTCTGCTCATCTCTTGGATGTGCGTGAGAGTTTTACTCTCTATCTGTCAGGCTCTGGGATGTGAGTGTGGTTTTATTCTCTATCTGTCAGTTTCTGGTATGTGTGTGTGGGTTTTTTTATGTATCTGTCAATCTCTATTACAAGAATGTGGATTTTACTCTGTGTCTGTCAGTCACTGCTGTGTGAGGTTGTGTTTGACTCTACAGCTTTCAATCTCTGGGATGTGAGAGAAGATTTATTTCTGTTAATATAGTCTCTCGAATGTGCATGCGGATTTTCCTCTGTAACTGTCAGATTCTGTCAGAATTTGTGTTTTATTCAAGTGTGTGAGTGTGGATTTCTCTGTGGATCTGTCGTTAACTGGGATGCAAGTGTGGGTTTTATCTGTACCTTTCAGTTTCTGGTGAATGACTGGATTTCACTCTCTACCTGTCTGTATCTGGTATGTGAGTGTAAGTTTCTGTTTATCTGTCTGTGTGCAGTCTGGGAGTGTGGATTTTACTCTGTGACCTTCTACCTCTGTTGTGGGTGTGTGGGTTTTCCTCTGCATCTGTCAGTCATCAATCTGTTACTGGAAGTGATTATGTTTCATTCTCAATCTGTCGTTCTGTGAGTGATAATGTACTTACTGTGTGTGAGAAGGAGCTGCCTGCAATGCTCCTTTTGTTCAGGTTGGAGCAATTATCTCATTTATTCTGCCTCACTGAAGTATCTTGCTACGAGAATAATAATATGAGAACAATATTAGTTATAAGTTATGGACAGCTGCGGGTAGAATATAAAAGTGATGTTATAATTAATGTGTCTATTTATAATAAAGTAAAGTACCTGGAGAGAAGAAACCGTGATACTAACAGTGTCATTGTCTGACCTCACTGCAGTACAGCGGCACTCAGATTCTCTACACCAGTTGTGTTGGACGGTTCTATAGTAAGTTATCAGCATCCAGACACAACCCAAAGCCAGCACCGGACCATGAATGGGACCACCCTATTGGCACAGTCCAGGTTTTTATCTCCCATTCCCATGGAACTCCCTGTACATTTCAAGGATGGCTTACTGGAATATAACCACAGGTACCTGGGCTGTACAAAAATTGATTTTAATCTATCGAAAACGAGTTGAGGGCCTGAGTAGTTAACAGAATGTCTCAGAACTCGAGAATGGCCTCTCCCTTCCCCCACTCACTCCATGTTCCGGAATTACTTCCTGTTCCACTCTGCCTCTTTCAATCAGTCTCCCGACTGCTGCTGAATTTATCCTGAACCAAAACCATTCTGCGGACACACACCCAATGTGATGTGCTGTTGTTTGCTCCCTTATTCCCTGATGTGTTCAACGATCATCAGCCGAGCACAGAGGAAACGGCCCCCGCTGGCAGAGCTGGGGGAGGGGAGCCCGCATGGTGCTTCCTGTCGCTTTAAACACTGTGCGGGGAGAGAGGGGGAGGAGCAGACTTCTGTTTAGAGTGCAAGCGCAGTGTTTGCGTCTCTTTCGTGTAGAATTAAAATATTTCGCTGTGTGAGAAACGCCCTGCTCCTTGTGAGATCCCCAAGTGGATTATTCCCACAGGGTTTGTAAATTGTCCAATTAAGAAACGCCTATCCAGTCTCCCCTTGAAAACATTGCGTGTCTCCGCTTTCACCACTTCTGTCGGCTGCGAGTTCCAGGTCATCACCAATCACTGTGTAAAAAAGCTTTTGGTCACATCCCCCCTGTATCTCTTCTCCAAAACCTTAAATCTGTCTCCCCTAGTCCTTGTATCATCAACTAGTGGGAACAGCCTTTCCCCGTCTAGCCTGTCATAACTCATCATAATCTTGTACACCTCTATCAAATCACACCACATCCACCTTTGCTCTAATGAAAACAAATCCAGCTTCTCCAACCTGTCCTTGTAGCTAAGATCCGCGATCCCCGGAACCATTCTGGTAAATCTCCTCTGCACCCTCTCAAGGGCCTTCACAATCTTCCTAAAGTGCGGTGACCAGAACTGGATGCAGTCCTCCAGTTGTGGACTAACCAGTGTTTTATAAAGGTTCAGCATAACTTCTCTACTATTGTACTCAATACCTCTATATATGAAGCCCAAGATCCCATATGCATTGCTAACCACTCTCTCAAAATGTCCCCCCACCTTCAGAGGGGCCAATGCACATTAACTCCCAGGTCCCTCTGACCCTGCACACTCTTTAAAACTGTCTCATTAAGTGTATATTGCCTCTCTCTATTCCTGCTCCCAAAATGCCTCACCTCCCACTTCTCTGTATTAAATTCTTTCAGTTTCTGGTATGTGAGTGTGGATTTTACCCTATACCTGTGAGTTTCTGGTATGTGAGTGTGGATTTCACTCTGTACCTGTGAGTTTCTGGTATGTGAGTGTGGATTTTACCCTATACCTGTGAGTTTCTGGTATGCGAGTATGGATTTCACTCTGTACCTGTCAGTTTCTGGTATGTGAGTATGGATTTTACCCTATACCTGTGAGTTTCTGGTATGTGAGTGTGGATTTCACTCTGTACCTGTCAGTTTCTGGTATGTGAGTGTGGATTTTACCCTATACCTGTGAGTTTCTGGTATGTGAGTGTGGATTTCACTCTGTACCTGTCAGTCTCTGGTATGGGAGAGTGGATTTTACCCTATACCTGTGAGTTTCTGGTATGTGAGTATGGATTTCACTCTGTACCTGTCAGTCTCTGGTATGTGAGTGTGGATTTTACCCTATACCTGTGAGTTTCTGGTATGTGAGTATGGATTTCACTCTGTACCTGTCAGTCTCTGGTATGTGAGTGTGGATTTTACCCTATACCTGTGAGTTTCTGGTATGTGAGTGTGGATTTCACTCTGTACCTGTCAGTCTCTGGTATGTGAGTGTGGATTTTACCCTATACCTGTCAGTCTCTGGTATGTGAGTGTGGATTTCACTCTGTACCTGTCAGTCTCTGGTATGTGAGTGTGGATTTTACCCTATACCTGTGAGTTTCTGGTATGTGAGTGTGGATTTCACTCTGTACCTGTCAGTCTCTGGTATGTGAGTGTGGATTTTACCCTATACCTGTGAGTTTCTGGTATGTGAGTATGGATTTCACTCTGTACCTGTCAGTCTCTGGTATGTGAGTGTGGATTTTACCCTATACCTGTGAGTTTCTGGTATGTGAGTGTGGATTTCACTCTGTACCTGTCAGTCTCTGGTATGTGAGTGTGGATTTTACCCTATACCTGTGAGTTTCTGGTATGTGAGTATGGATTTCACTCTGTACCTGTCAGTTTCTGTTATGTGAGTGTGGATTTTACCCTATACCTGTGAGTTTCTGGTATGTGAGTATGGATTTCACTCTGTACCTGTCAGTCTCTGTTATGTGAGTGTGGATTTTACCCTATACCTGTGAGTTTCTGGTATGTGAGTATGGATTTCACTCTGTACCTGTCAGTTTCTGGTATGTGAGTGTGGATTTTACCCTATACCTGTGAGTTTCTGGTATGTGAGTATGGATTTCACTCTGTACCTGTCAGTCTCTGGTATGTGAGTGTGGATTTTACCCTATACCTGTGAGTTTCTGGTATGTGAGTATGGATTTCACTCTGTACCTGTCAGTCTCTGGTATGTGAGTGTGGATTTTACCCTATACCTGTGAGTTTCTGGTATGTGAGTATGGATTTCACTCTGTACCTGTCAGTCTCTGTTATGTGAGTGTGGATTTTACCCTATACCTGTGAGTTTCTGGTATGTGAGTGTGGATTTCACTCTGAACCTGTCAGTTTCTGGTATGGGAGTGTGGATTTTACCCTATACCTGTGAGTTTCTGGTATGTGAGTATGGATTTCACTCTGTACCTGTCAGTCTCTGGTATGGGAGTGTGGATTTTACCCTATACCTGTGAGTTTCTGGTATGTGAGTATGGATTTCACTCTGTACCTGTCAGTCTCTGGTATGTGAGTATGGATTTTACCCTATACCTGTGAGTTTCTGGTATGTGAGTATGGATTTCACTCTGTACCTCTCAGTTTCTGTTATGTGAGTGTGGATTTTACCCTATACCTGTGAGTTTCTGGTATGTGAGTATGGATTTCACTCTGTACCTGTCAGTCTCTGGTATGTGAGTGTGGATTTTACCCTATACCTGTGAGTTTCTGGTATGTGAGTATGGATTTCACTCTGTACCTGTCAGTTTCTGTTATGTGAGTGTGGATTTTACCCTATACCTGTGAGTTTCTGGTATGTGGTATGGATTTCACTCTGTACCTGTCAGTCTCTGGTATGTGAGTGTGGATTTTACCCTATACCTGTGAGTTTCTGGTATGTGAGTATGGATTTCACTCTGTACCTGTCAGTTTCTGTTATGTGAGTGTGGATTTTACCCTATACCTGTGAGTTTCTGGTATGTGAGTGTGGATTTCACTCTGTACCTGTCAGTTTCTGTTATGTGAGTGTGGATTTTACCCTATACCTGTGAGTTTCTGGTATGTGGTATGGATTTCACTCTGTACCTGTCAGTCTCTGGTATGTGAGTGTGGATTTTACCCTATACCTGTGAGTTTCTGGTATATGAGTATGGATTTCACTCTGTACCTGTCAGTTTCTGGTATGTGAGTGTGGATTTTACCCTATACCTGTGAGTTTCTGGTATGTGAGTATGGATTTCACTCTGTACCTGTCAGTCTCTGGTATGTGAGTGTGGATTTTACCCTATACCTGTGAGTTTCTGGTATGTGAGTCTGGATTTCACTCTGTACCTGTCAGTTTCTGTTATGTGAGTGTGGATTTTACCCTATACCTGTGAGTTTCTGGTATGTGAGTATGGATTTCACTCTGTACCTGTCATTCTCTTGTATGTGAGTGTGGTTTTCCTCTGTATCGTTCATGCTCTGGGATGTGAGTAGTACAACTTTCATTTCCTCGTATTTGAGGGGGACTTTATACTTTACCTATCAGTTTCTGGTGTGTTAGCCTTGGTTTTGCACTGCATCTGTCAATTTTTGTTCTGTGAGTGTGGGTTTTAATCAGTACCTCTCAGTTTCTGGTGTGTGAGTGTTTGTTTGACACTGTATCTGTCAGTGTCTTTTATGTGAGAGTTGATTTTACTCGACAGTTGCCACTCTCTGGGATGGGAGTGCGGGTTTGACTCTGTATCTGTCAGTTTCTGATTTGTGAGTTTGGTTTTTTTTTCTGTACCTGTCAGTTTCAAGTACGTGAATGTGGGTTTAATTCTGTATCAATCAGTTTCTCCTATGGAAGAGCTTGTAAATGTTTACACCTGCCTGTCTTTGTTATGTGAGTGTGGGTTTTACACTGTATCTGTCATTTTCTAGTACAGGAATGTGTGTATAATTCAGTATCTGCTAGTTTCTGGTATTTGTGAGTGAGTGTTACTCTCTATCTGTCAGTTTCCAATATGGGAATGTGTGTTATAATCAGTGTCTGCCAGTTTCTGGTATTTGTGTGTGAGTGTTACTCTCTAACTGTCAGTTTCCAATATGGGAATGTGTGTTTTATTCAGTATCTGCCAGTTTCTGGTATTTGTGTGTGAGTGTTACTCTCTAACTGTCAGTTTCCAATATGGGAATGTGTGTATAATTCAGTATCTGCTAGTTTCTGGTATTTGTGAGTGAGTGTTACTCTCTAACTGTCAGTTTCCAATCTGGGAATGTGTGTTTTATTCAGTGTCTGCCAGTTTCTGGTATTTGTGAGTGAGTGTTACTCTCTAACTGTCAGTTTCCAATATGGGAATGTGTGTTTTATTCAGTATCTGCCAGTTTCTGGTATTTGTGAGTGAGTGTTACTCTCTAACTGTCAGTTTCCAGTATGTGATTGTGGATTTTAATAAGAACCTGCCAGTTTCTTGTACAGAAATGTGGATTTTAGTCATATCTGCCGGTCACTGTTATGTGAGTGTATGTTTTACTCTGTTGGCCGGTGCAGACACGATGGGCCGAAATGGCCTCCTTCCGTGCTGTAACTCTCTATGATTCTATACAGCCAGCAGCGGGCATTGAATCCATATCAGTGTCTCTCTGTTCGTGTGTGTAAGGGAGAGAAAATTGATCTGCCTGTCAGTGCGATATGTTTGGACATTGAAACAACATCTCTTCCACTGCTGCAAGTGACTGTGGGATTTATAATGAAACTCTAGGAATTAGGATTACTGTGGGACTGACTGCTTCTGCTGCCTGTGATAATAGGATTGAGGCCAGTTCTGTGTCTCTGCGCTCTGTGAGTGATAATGTACTTACTGTGTGTGAGAAGGAGCTGCCTGCACTGTTCCTTGTGTTCCGGGTGGAGGAAAGATTACGTTTATTCTGGCTCATTGAAGTATTTTGATACGAGATTAATAAGAGAACAACATTTGTTGTAATATATGGACAGGTGCTGGTAGAATATAAAAATAAAGTTATAATTAACATGTATGTTTATAATAAATAAAAATATCTGTAGAGGGGCAACCGCGATACAAAGAGTGTCATTGTCTGACCTCACTGCAGTACAGCGGCACTCAGATTCTCCACACCAGTTGTGTTGGACGGTTCTATATTAAGTTATCAGCATCCAGACACAACCCAAACCCAGCACTGGACCATGAATGGGACCATCCGACTGGCACAGTCCAGGTTTATATCTCCCATTCCCAAGGGACGAAATATAAATTTCAGGAACGCTTCTTGGAATATAACCACAGGCACCTGGTCTGTACAAACAATTGTTTTCAGTCTATTGAAAGTGAGTTGAGGGCCTGTGTATTTAACAGACTGCCACAGAGCCCGGGTCCTGATGTATCTGGTGGAGCGACAATGTAACTCTCGATCACCAGCAACACGGTTCTGGAGAAGTCAATGCACCGGAACAAAATAATGATGTTTTGAAATGTCTCCTTTCACACTTCTCTCCTGCTGCCTGCAATGCAAGCTCTTTGTGAAACTGCCCACATCCTGACATTCAGGCTGTGTTTCCACTGTTCGCTGTCCGAGAACAACAAACACGGTGAGACTGGAACTGAATCAGGAACATTCACTCCTGCTTTGGGTGAAGAAAGCAGCAATGATTTGAAAGAGCGAGGTGATTTTATTCAATGTTACCTAACTCAGTACAAACACAGCCGGAGATTGCCCTCTCCATTCCCCCACTCACTACATGTTCCGGAACTAGTTCCTGCTCCACTAAGCCTCTTTCATCAGTCCCCGGCTGCTGCTGAACTTACCCCGACTCAATGCCCATCTGTGGACACAGTCCCAGTGGGATGTGCTGCTTACTCGGGCCCGTGATATCTCCGCTCCGCGATGTGTTCAACGATCATCAGCTGAGCACAGAGGAAACGGCCCCCGCTGGCAGAGCTGGGGTAGGGGGGCTCGCAGAGGCCCTTCCTGTCGGCTGAACCACTGTGTGGGGAAAGGGGGAGGAGCTGAAGCGTGAAAGCTGGAGGTGGAGCTGAAGCTCAGAGGACGCTGTCTCTGCTCTGTCTGTCACTCTGATTCTGTCTCCTCCCAGCCTCTCTCACACTCTGCCTTTCTCAATCAGATCCGGGCTGGCTTCATGAATTCATCAGGACGGCGAGACTTTATCATTCATTTTATATGCCTGAATAAGAATTGTCAGGTCTGGAAGAGCAAAATAAGGAAACGGACTGGGAAAAGGGCGGAGCCAAGTGCCACCGTAAAGTCCTTGGTGACATCATCCAAGGCATCACCAAACAATATTACCTAATAAAGGATATACTTGCCATGGAGGGAGTGCAGCGAAGGTTCACCAGAGTGATTCCTGGGATGGCAGGACTGTCGTGTGAGGAGAGATTGGGTCGACTAGGCCAGTATTCACTAGAGTTTAGAAGAATGAGGGGGGGTCTCATTGAAACTTATAAAATTCTGACCAGGCTAGACAGACTGAATGAAGAGAGGATGTTTCCCCTGGCTGGGGGGTCTAGAATGACGGGTCATTGTCTCAGGATACGGGGTAGGAGATTTAGGACTGCAATGAGGAGAAATTTCTTCACTCAGAGGGTGGTGAACCTGTTGGAATTCTCTACCACAGAAGGCTGTGGAGGCCAATTCACTGAATATATTAAAGGAGGATATAGATAGATTTCTAAACACAAAAGGCATCAAGGGGTATGGGGAGAGAACGGGAATATGGTATTGAGATAGAGGGACAGCCAGGATCATCTTGAATGGTGGAGCAGGCTCGAAGGGCCGAATGGCCTACTCCTGCTCCTATTTTTCTATATTTCTATGTTTGCATTCAGCTTTTATATATCAGACAGATGGTGTAACAGGGAACCGGAGCTTTCAACATCACAATAGGTTAATCGGAGCTGCTGTGACAAGAGGCCAACTTGTGAGATTATTCTCCTTCTGTATCACAGAATCACAGAAACCCCACAGTGCAGATAGAGGCCATTTCGGCCCATCGAGCCTGCACCAACACATATCCCACCCGATCCCCGTAACCCCACGTATTTAATCCCCCTAACACTAAGGGTCAATTTATCATAGCCAATCAACCTAACCTGCACATCTTTGGACTGTGGTAGGAAACCGGAGCACCCGGAGGAAACCCACACAAACACGGGGAGAATGTGCAAACTCCACACAGACAGTCACCCGAGGCCGGATTTGAACCCGGGTCCCTGGCGCTGTGAGGCAACAGTGCTAACCACTATGCCACCGTGCCGCCCTGCACAGATACTGTCGGGGATTGTGGAATTCAAGGGTTTAAGTAAAGTCATTGGATGGACTGTAATGTCTCCAGTTCTAACTGTTGGAGCTCGCTATAACCTGAGGCTACTTCGGATTGGTCGCTTGATTGGAATCCATTTCCTTAACAGAATTAACTGTTGGCCTCAATTGATCAATGTTATATTAAGTTTTAAACATTCCACCAAATTGAAAGACAGACTTTTTTTTATAATTATTGAATTCGACAAAGACAGACATAGGTTGTGGGTGGCTCTTAAAAGAGCCGTTGTGTTTTCTGGGTATTTTGTCAGTAAATTGTGGAGTTTTACTTGGAGATGGCGTACTTTGCCACCCCGTGCTTGGCCATCTCCCCGGACAGCACCATACACACAGCGGTCTGGATGTGTGGACACAATCCGCACACTCCAAACTATTAGAGGTTGGTGCCATCTCCTGGCTGAAAGCGAGTGCTGCAACAAGAGACAATTATTCAGCAGAAATCATTTTATTTCGGGGAGAAAATATGTCAGCACCGTGCTAATGTTCAGCTTAAAACCATTGCCAAGTATTTATTGGTCAAGCTGAAAATTCCAAACAACCATTAAAAGCAGATGGACGCGCTCACCCGATTCTCGTGTGAACAGTGTGGTTGATCATTGATTGCGGGATAGACACTGTCTCTGTCACTCTGGTACTAGGTGCCAATGTGAGATTCACTGCTGAATATGGGATACTGTATCTGTCACTGTCTGGTACAGTGGGTCAGTGTTGGACGGACAGGAAGTATAGGAAAGGCACTGTCTCTGTCACTCTGGTATAATGTGTCATTCTGGGATTGACAAAAGTGCATATGATAGACATATGTCACCCCCTGTATTGTCAGTGTCTGCTTGGCTGGTGGAAAACGATACTATATCTGACACTGTCTAGTACAATGTGACATTTTTAAATGTCTCATGAGGCTACACTAGCTACATTATCTGTCACTCTCTGGTACTGTGTCAGTGTGGGATTGACAGGTGAGTCTAGGAAAAGCACCAGCGCTCACTCACAGGTACTGCATGTGAGTGAGGAATATTCATCAATACAGGATAGCTATTGTATCTGTCACTATGTGACGGTATGACAGTGTTTGATTGTCAGGTGAGTGATGGATAGATAACTTACTGGGCAAAACTGTTGCAATTGAAATTCAAAGTAGAATTTAAGATTTAACATGTTAAATTAGATTTGGGATAATTGTGAGCCACAGAACATTACAGTAAACAGCCCTTTCACAGATACAGTGGGTGGCTCTGAAAAGAGCCTTTGGGTTATTAGATTGAATCTTATCCGCTTTACTTGCTCTTGGGGCTGGCAGTGCTGGTTTTCTTGGGCAGCAGCACCGCCTGGATATTAGGCAGCACCCCACCCTGAGCGATGGTCACCTTTCCCAGCAGCTTGTTGAGCTCCTCGTCGTTGCGGATGGCCAGCTGCAGGTGTCTGGGGATGATGCGGGTCTTCTTGTTGTCGCGGGCCGCGTTGCCGGCCAGCTCCAAGATTTCAGCGGTCAGATACTCGAGCACAGCAGCCATGTAGACCGGGGCTCCGGCACCCACACGCTCAGCGTAGTTGCCCTTTTGCAGGAGCCTGTGAACACGGCCCACAGGGAACTGCAGTCCGGCCCGGGATGATCGAGACTTGGCCTTGGCCCGAGCTTTACCGCCGGTTTTTCCTCTTCCAGACCTTTCCACAATTCACTCGTTCAGAGAAAGAATGAAAGTCTCCTTCCACATCTGCCCTTCTTATACCTTCTGGAGGAATGAAGACAGCCTACTTGTGATTGGTCAATCTGTGGTGAATTTCATTGGTGTTTTCCGGTGACCAATCACAGTCTGCTTTTCCCGCCAATGAAAAGAGAGCAAAAATAACTGTCATCAACAGGCAGACCGCCAACCATTTTTTAATTTCAAACAGCCCGCCAATATTTTCCTAGGCCAGTATACCAGCGAATTAAGTTAATAAATTCACTATTATCCAACGATTTCTGAACATTTTTAAAATGTCTTTTGTATGACATCTCCCCCTTGCAAATTCCAGGCTGTTACAATCAGGATTAATTTCGGATTCAATTTCAACTTGTCACTGGCGGGATTCAATCCCCATTGATTCTGTAACGGGACACATTCCAGCTCAATCTGTGTAAAAGTGAGATTCACAGATTATCGATCGATCCTTTGCACAGGCGCTGCTGCGGGAGTGAAACCAGATCTGGGAGTCCTGCTGTGAGAAGTGAAGAGGGACAGAGTGTTCAAACTGACCGCGTTCTGGTCTCTAAGAAACCCCATTCTGGGTTATTACACTGCAGCAAACCTCCGGTGAATAAACAGATTGACTCCCAACTGGCTTTAAAAAAAAGAAATGGTCTTGACAGAGAACGAGGTGACTGAAATCCAGTCTCATCCCCAATACAAATAAACGGGTCTGAGAGCAAAGTGCAACCAAGGACCGTGTTCATAGTTTGCTGGGCGGGAAATACAACAGCGACGCTAAAGTCGATCCGGTCAATGAAACTGCTTATCTGAGAATTCAAAACTAAATCTACAGCTGGAACTTCAAACGTTCTCAAACACACTTGTAAATGAAATAATTACAGTACAAAAGGTAAATCATGCTTGACTAATTTATTGGAATTTTTGAGGATGTAACTGGTAAAATAGATAAGGGAGAACCAGTGGATGTGGTGTATTTGGACGTTCAGAAGGCTTTCGATAAGGTCCCACATAAGAGATTAGCGTGCAAAGTTAAGGCACATGGGATTGGGGGCAAGGTATTGACTTGGATCGAGAACTCGTTGGCGGACAGAAATCAAAGAGTTGGAATAAACGGGTCATTTTCCGAGTGACAGGCGGTGACTAGTGGGGTACCGCAAGGATCGGTCCTAGGACCCCAGCTGTTCACTATATATATTAATGATCTGGATGAGGGAATTGGATGTAATATCTCCAAATTTGTAGATGACACAAAGCTGGGTGGGAGGGTAAGCTGTGAGGAGGATGTCGTGAAACTCCAGTACGATTTGGACAGATTGGGTGATTGGGCAGAAACATGGCAAATGCACTATAATGTGGATAAATGTGAGGTTATCCACTTTGGTGGCAAAAACAGGAAGGCAGAATATTATTTGAATGGCAATAGATTGGGAGAAGGGGAAGTGCAAAGAGACCTGGGTGTTCTTGTGCACCAGTCGCTGAAGGTAAGCATGCAGGTGCAGCAGGCGGTTAAGAAGGCAAATGGTATATTGGCCTTCGTAGCAAGAGGGTTCGAGTACAGGAACAAGGATGTCTTGCTACAGTTGTACAGGGCCTTGGTGAGACTGCACCTTGAGTATTGTGTGCAGTTTTGGTCGCCTTACCTGAGGAAGGACGTTCTTGCCATGGAAGGAGTGAAGCGAAGATTCACCAGGCTGATACCTGGGATGGCAGGAATGACGTATGAGGAGAGATTGTGTTGATTGGGATTATACTCACTGGAGTTTAGAAGATTGAGAGGGGATCTCATCGAAACCTATAAAATTCTGTCAGGCCTGGACAGACTAGATGCAGCAAGGATGTTTATGATGGCCGGGGAGTCCAGAACCAGGGGTCATAGTCTAAGGATAAGGGGTAAGCCATTTTGAACTGAAATGAGGAGGAATTTCTTCACCCAGAGAGTGGTGAACCTGTGGAATTCTCTGCCACAGAGGGCGGTGGACGCCAGTTCATTAAATATATTCAAGAAAGAGTTGGAAATATTTCTTAAGTCTAAAGGGATCAAGGGATATGGGGAGAAGGCAGGGACAGGGTACTGAATTTGGATGATCAGCCAAGATTTCATTGAATGGCGGAGCAGACTTGAAGGGTCGAATGGCCTACTCCTGCTCCTATCTTCTATGTTTCTATGTTTAACTTGAGCGTAATGGGAGAAGCGTTTATGTCGCTCTTTCAGAGATATTGTGGGTGGCTCTTAAAAGAGCCGTTGTGTTTGCAGTTTGTTCTTTCAGGACAGCGTGGAGTTTTACTTGGAGCTGGTGTATTTGGTCACCGCCTTTGTACCTTCCTACAGGGCATGATTGGCCAGCTCCCCGGGCAGCAGCAGGCGCACGGCGGTCTGGATCTCCCGGGAGCTGATGGTGTGCCGTTTGTTGTAATGAGCCAGGCGGGAAGCCTCACCCGCGATGCGCTCGAAAATATCGTTCACAAAGGAGTTCATGATGCTCATGGCCTTGGAGGAGATGCTGGTGTCGGGGTGAACCTGCTTCATCACTTTGTAGATGTAGATGGAGTAACTCTCCTTTCTCGACTTTCTGCGCTTCTTCCCGCCCTTAGGAGGCGCTTTTTTGACGATTTTCATAACGCCCTTCTTGGCAGCTGTTTCTTCTTGTCAGCCATTGTCTCGTTCAGGGAGCAATAGATTTAAGGAAACGCTGTTCCGAGCTCGTATTATATATGTAAGAAGTCACACAACACCAGGTTATAGTCCAACAGCTTTATTTGAAATCACAAGCTTTCGGAGCGCTGCTCCTTCGTCAGGTGAAGTGAAGAAGTGCATATAGGCACAGCATATATAGTCAGAGAATACTGCCCGATGATTACAGGTAATCTTTCTAACTGCCCTTTATCACACCTCGGCTGAGAGATAATCACAGCAATCAAAGGTGTGAATGGTGTCCAAACAGGTCAGTCAGGAAAACATTACATCAAAGAACAATGAGGTGGGGTCACAGGGGGTCAAATGTTGCAGGTGCTGGGGTCTGTATGAAAAACAAAAAACAAACAAAAAACTATTTTTTTTGCTGGAAATCAGAGCAGGCCCGGCTGCATCTGTGTAGAGAGAACAAGCCAACGACCACTCGAGTCTGGATGACAATAGTTTTCTGTTTGTTTTTGGGAGAATGTTTCATTAAATATATTCAAGAAGGAGTTAGATATTTTTCTTAAGGCTAAAGGGATCAAGGGATAAGGGGTGAAAGCAGGGACAGGGTACTGAATTTGGATGATCAGCCATGATCTCATTAAATGGCGGAACAGGCTCGAGGGGCTGAATGGCCTACTCCTGCTCCTATCTTCTATGTTTCTATGTTTTTCTGTGTCTTCCTCCTCAGTCCTGAATGGCCTACCCTTTATACTGAGGCTGTGGCCCCTGGTTCTAGACTCCGCAGCCAAGGGAAACATTCTCCCAGCACCCACCCTATCAAGCCCTGTAATAATGTTGTATGCTTCAATGAGATCCCCTCTCATTCTTCTGAATTCAAGAGAATGCAGGCCTAATTTACTCAATCTCTTCTCATTCGACAGTTCCTCCTCCCAGGAATCAATCTCGTGAACCTTTGTTGCACTCACTCTATGGCAAGTATATGCTTCCTTAGGTAAGGAGGTCCAAATTGTACCCAGTACTCCAGGTGTGGTCTCACCAAGGCCCTATATAATTGGAGTAAGGCTTCCCTATTATCTACTCCACTAGTTACATCCTCAAAGAACTCCAATATGTTTGTTAAACAGGATTTCCCTTTCATAAATCCATGCTGACTCTGCCCAATCTTACTATTAGTGTCGAAGGGCCCAGTTATTGCATCTTTTGTAAAAGATTCCAGCATTTTTCCAACTACTGATGTGATGCTAACAGGTTTATAGTTCCCCATGTTCTCTCCCTCCTTTCTTAAATAGTATACGTAGGTGAGGCGTTTTTCTGTATCTGTCAGTCTCAGGTACTGTGTGAGAGTTTGGGATTCATTCTGAATCTGTCAGCCAGTGGGACTGTGTTTGACTGTGGGTCAATTATATTCATTTCAGTCTCTGGCACTGTCTGTGAAATTGGGATTCATTCTTTATGGATGGATGTTCTTGCCATGGAGGGAGTGCAGCGAAGATTCACCAGACTGATACCTGGGATGGCAGGAATGATGTATGAGGACAGATTGGGTCGATTGGGCTTGTACTCGCTGGAGTTTAGAAGAATGAGAGGGGATCTCATTGAAATTTATAAAATTCTAACAGGACCAGACAGACTAGATTCAGGAAGGATGATCCCAATGGCGGGGAGTCCAGAACCAGGGGTCACAATCTAAGGATCAGGTGTTAGCCGTTTAGGACAGAGATGAGGAGGCATTTCTTCACCCAGAGAGTGGTGAACCTGTGGAATTCTCTACCACAGAAGGCAGTTGAGGCCAATCCATTAAATATATTCAAGAAGGAGATAGATATTTTTCTTAAGGCTAAAGGGTTCAAGGGATAAGGGGTGAAAGCAGGGACAGGGTACTGAATTTGGATGATCAGCCATGATCTCATTACATGGTGGAACAGGCGCGAGGGGCCGAATTGCCTACTCCTGCTCCTATCGTCTACGTTTCTATGTTTATCAATCAGTCTTTGGTATTGTGTGTGAGTGTTGGATACTTCTGTATCTATTAATCTCTGGTTCTGTATGTGTATGCGTGGCAATAATTTTCTATCTCTCCATTTCTGATACTGGTAAGACTCATCCTGCAACTATCTGTACTTTTAATTGCATCCTGCATGTCACTCACTGGTACTGTGTGTGCTGTTGGTATTAATTCTATATCTGACAGTCTCTGGTACTGTGCGGAATTGTTGGAATTATTCTGTATCTGTCAGTATCCAATATGTGAGTGTGGGATTCAATCTCTATCTCTCAGTCTCTGGTAGTGTGTGTGTGAGTGTGGGAATCATTCTGTATCTCTCAGTCTCTGGTAGTGTGTGTGTGAGTGTGGGAATCATTCTGTATTTGTCAGTCTCCAGTTGTGCGAGTGTGGCATTCTGTCTGTATCTGTCAGTCTCTGGGAGTGTGTGTGTGTGGAATTCATTCTGTATATCGCTGTCTCTGGTAGTGCGAATGTGGGAATCATTCTGTATCCGTCAGTCTCTGGTAGTTTGAGTGTGGGAATCATTCTGTGTCTCTCAGTCTCTGGTACTGTGTGTGAGTGTGTGATTCATTCTGTATCTTTCACTCTCTGGTAGTGTGTGTGAGTGTGGAATTCATTCTGTTTCTGTCAGTCTCCAGTAGAGTGAGTGTGGGATTCATTCTGTATCTCTCAGTCTCTGGTCGTGTGAGTGTGGGATTCATTCTGTATCTCTTTGTCTCTGGTAGTGCGAGTGTGGGATTCATTCTGTATCTCTCAGTCTCTGGTACTGTGTGTGAGTGTGGAATTCATTCTGTATCTCTCAGGCGTTGGTAGTGTGTGTGAGTGTGGGATTCATTCTGTATCTCTTAGTCTCTGGTAGTGCGAGTGTGGGATTCATTCTGTATCTCTCAGTCTCTGGTAGTGTGAGTGTGGGATTCATTCTGTATCTCTCAGTCTCCAGTAGTGTGTGTGAGTGTGGGATTCATTCTGTATCCGTCAGTCTCCAGTAGTGAGAGTGTGCGATTCATTCTGTATGTGTCAGTCTCTGGTAGTGTGTGTGAGTGTGGGATTCATTCTGTATCTCTCAGTCTCTGGTAGTATGAGTGTGGGATTCATTCTGTATCTCTCAGTCTCTGGTAGTGCGAATGTGGGATTCATTCTGTATCTCTCAGTCTCTGGTAGTATGAGTGTGGGATTTATTCTGTATCTCTCAGTCTCTGGTAGTGTGTGTGAGTGTGGAATTCATTCTGTATCTCTCAGTCTCTGGTAGTGTGAGTGTGGGATTCATTCTGTATCTCTTAGTCTCTGGTAGTGCGAGTGTGGGATTCATTCTGTATCTCTCAGTCTCTGGTAGTGTGAGTGTGGGATTCATTCTGTATCTCTTAGTCTCTGGTAGTGCGAATGTGGGATTCATTCTGTATCTCTCAGTCTCTGGTAGTGTGAGTGTGGGATTCATTCTGTATCTCTCAGTCTCTGGTACTGTGTGTGTGAGTGTGGGATTCATTCTGTATCTCTCAGTCTCTGGTAGTGTGAGTGTGGGATTCATTCTGTATCTCTCAGTCTCTGGTACTGTGTGGGATTCATTCTATATCTTTCACTCTCTGGTAGTGTGTGTGAGTGTGGAATTCATTCTGTATCTGTCAGCCTCTGGTAGTGTGTGTGAGTGTGGGATTCTTTCTGTATTTGTCAGTCTCCAGTTGTGCGAGTGTGGCATTCTGTCTGTATCTCTCAGTCTCTGGTAGTGTGTGTGAGTGTGGGATTCATTCTTTATCTGTCAGTCTCCAGTAGTGTCTGTGAGTGTGCGATTCATTCTGTATCTGTCAGTCTCTGGTAGTGCGAGTGTGGGATTCATTCTGTACCTCTCAGTCTCTGGTACTGTGTGTGAGAGTGGGAATCATTCTGTATCTGTCAGTCTCTGGTACTGTGTGTGAGTGTGGGATTCATTCTGTATCTGTCAGTCTCCAGTAGTGCGAGTGTGGGAATCATTCTGTATCTCTCTGTCTCTGGTAGTGTGTGTGAGTGTGGGATTCAGTCTGTATCTCTCTGTCTCTGGGAGTGTGTGTGAGTGTGGAATTCATTCTCTATCTCTCAGTCTCTGGTAGTGCGAGTGTGGGATTCATTCTGTATCTCTCAGTCTCTGGTAGTGTGAGTGTGGGATTCATTCTGTATCCCTCAGTCTCTGGTACTGTGTGAGAGTGTGGAATTCATTCTGTATCTCTCAGTCTCTGGTAGTGTGAGTGTGGGATTCATTCTGTATCTCTCAGTCTCTGGTAGTGTGTGTGAGTGTAGGATTCATTCTGTATCTCTCAGTCTCTGGTAGTGTGAGTGTGGGATTCATTCTGTATCCCTCAGTCTCTGGTACTGTGTGAGAGTGTGGGATTCATTCTGTATCTCTCAGTCTCTGGTACTGTGTGTGAGTGTGGAATTCATTCTGCATCTCTTAATCTCTGGTACTGCGAGTGTGGGATTCATTCTGTATCTCTCAGTCTCTGGTAGTGTGAGTGTGGGATTCATTCTGTATCTCTCAGTCTCTGGTACTGTGTGTGAGTGTGGGATTCATTCTATATCTCTCAGTCTCTGGTAGTGTGAGTGTGGGATTCATTCTGTATCTCTCAGTCTCTGGTACTGTGTGTGAGTGTGGAATTCATTCTGTATCTCTTAATCTCTGGTAGTGCGAGTGTGGGATTCATTCTGTATCTCTCAGTCTCTGGTAGTGTGAGTGTGGGATTCATTCTGTATCTCTCAGTCTCTGGTAGTGTGTGCGTGATTCATTCTGTATCTCTCAGTCTCTGGTAGTGCGAGTGTGGGATTCATTCTGTATCTCTCAGTCTCTGGTAGTGTGTGTGTGTGATTCATTCTGTATCTCTCAGTCTCTGGTACTGTGTGTGAGTGTGTGAATCATTCTGTATCTGTCAGTCTCTGGTAGTGTGTGTGAGTGTGGGATTCTTTCTGTATTTGTCAGTCTCCAGCAGTGCGAGTGTGGCATTGTGTCTGTATCTGTGAGTCTCTGGTAGAGTGTGTGAGTGTGGAATTCATTCTGTATCTCTCAGTCTCTGGTAGTGCGAGTGTGGGACTCATTTTGTATCTCTCAGTCTCTGGTACTGTGTGTGAGTGTGGGATTCATTCTGTATCTCTCAGTCTCTGGTAGTGTGAGTGTGCGATTCATTCTGTATCTCTCAGTCTCTGGTAGTGTGTGTGAGTGTAGGATTCATTCTGTATCTCTTTGTCTCTGGTAGTGTGTGTGAGTGTGGAATTCATTCTGTATCTGCCAGTCTCTGGTAGTGCGAGTTTGGGATTCATTCTGTATCTCTCAGTCTCTGCTAGTGCGAGTGTGGGATTCATTCTGTATCTCTCAGTCTCTGGTAGTGTGAGTTTGTGATTCGTTCTGTATCTCTTTGTCTCTGGTAGTGTGTGTGAGTGTGGGAATCATTCTGTATCTGTCAGTTTCTAGTAGTGTGTGTGAGTGTGGGATTCATTCTGTATTTGTCAGTCTCCAGTTGTGCGAGTGTGGCATTCTGACTGTATCTGTGAGTCTCTGGTAGTGTGTGTGAGTGTGGGAATTCATTCTGTATCTGTCAGTCTCCAGTAGTGTGAGTGTGGGATTCATTGTGTATCTCTCAGTCTCTGGTAGTGTGTGTGTGAGTGTGGGAATCATTCTGTATTTGTCAGTCTACAGTTGTGCGAGTGTGGCATTGTGTCTGTATCTGTGAGTCTCTGGTAGAGTGTGTGAGTGTGGAATTCATTCTGTATCTCTCAGTCTCTGGTAGTGCGAGTGTGGGACTCATTTTGTATCTCTCAGTCTCTGGTACTGTGTGTGAGTGTGGGATTCATTCTGTATCTCTCAGTCTCTGGTAGTGTGAGTGTGCGATTCATTCTGTATGTCTCAGTCTCTGGTAGTGTGTGTGAGTGGAGGATTCATTCTGTATCTCTTTGTCTCTGGTAGTGTGTTTGAGTGTGGAATTCATTCTGTATCTGCCAGTCTCTGGTAGTGCGAGTTTGGGATTCATTCTGTATCTCTCAGTCTCTGCTAGTGCGAGTGTGGGATTCATTCTGTATCTCTCAGTCTCTGGTAGTGTGAGTTTGTGATTCGTTCTGTATCTCTTTGTCTCTGGTAGTGTGTGTGAGTGTGGGAATCATTCTGTATCTGTCAGTTTCTGGTAGTGTGTGTGAGTGTGGGATTCATTCTGTATTTGTCAGTCTCCAGTTGTGCGAGTGTGGCATTCTGCCTGTATCTGTGAGTCTCTGGTAGTGTGTGTGAGTGTGGGAATTCATTCTGTATCTGTCAGTCTCCAGTAGTGTGAGTGTGGGATTCATTGTGTATCTCTCAGTCTCTGGTAGTGTGTGTGTGAGTGTGGGAATCATTCTGTATTTGTCAGTCTACAGTTGTGCGAGTGTGGCATTGTGTCTGTATCTGTGAGTCTCTGGTAGTGTGTGTGAGTGTGGAATTCATTCTCTATCTCTCAGTCTCTGGTAGTGCGAGTGTGGGATTCATTCTGTATCTGTCAGTCTCTGGTAGTGTGTGTGTGTGGGTGGAATTCATTCTGTATCTCTCAGTCTCTGGTAGTGTGTGTGAGTGTGGGATTAATTCTGTATCTGTCAGTCTCTGGTAGTGTGTGTGAGTGTGGGATTCATTCTGTATCTCTCAGTCTCTGGTACTGTGTGTGAGTGTGGAATTCATTCTGTATCTGTCAGTCTCTGGTAGTGTGAGTGTGGGATTCATTCTGTATCTCTCAGTCTCTGGTACTGTGTGTGAGTGTGGAATTCATTCTGTATCTCTCAGTCTCTGGTAGTCTGAGTGTGGGATTCATTCTGTATCTCTCAGTCTCTGGTAGTGCGAGAGTGGGATTCATTCTGTATCTCTCAGTCTCTGGTACTGTGTGAGAGTGTGGGAATCATTCTGTATCTGTCAGTCTCTGGTAGTGTGTGTGAGTGTGGGATTCTTTCTGTATTTTTCAGTCTCCAGTAGTGCGAGTGTGGCATTCTGACTGTATCTGTGAGTCTCTGGTAGTGTGTGTGTGTGGAATTCATTCTCTATCTCTCAGTCTCTGGTACTGTGTGTGAGTGTGGGATTCATTCTCTATCTCTCAGTCTCTGGTAGTGTTTGTGAGTGTAGGATTCATTCTGTATCTCTTTGTCTCTCGTAGTGTGTGTGAGTGTGGGATTCATTCTGTATCTCTCAGTCTCTGGTAGTGTGTGTGAGTGTGGGATTCATTCTGTATCTGTCAGTCTCTGGTAGTGTGTGTGAGTGTGGGATTCATTCTGTATCTGTCAGTCTCTGGTAGTGTGTGTGAGTGTGGGATTCATTCTATATCTCTCAGTCTCTGGTAGTGTGAGTGTGGGATTCATTCTGTATCCCTCAGTCTCTTGTACTGTGTGAGAGTGTGGAATTCATTCTGTATCTCTCAGTCTCTGGTACTGTGTGTGATTCATTCAGTATCTTTCACTCTCTGGTAGTGTGTGTGAGTGTGGAATTCATTCTGTATCTCTCAGTCATTGGTAGTGTGTGTGAGTGTAGGATTCATTCTGTATCTCTTTGTCTCTCGTAGTGTGTGTGAGTGTGGGATTCATTCTGTATCTCTCAGTCTCTGGTAGTGTGTGTGAGTGTGGGATTCATTTTGTATCTGTCAGTCTCTGGTAGTGTGTGTGAGTGTGGGATTCATTCTGTATCTGTCAGTCTCTGGTAGTGTGTGTGAGTGTGGGATTCATTCTATATCTCTCAGTCTCTGGTAGTGTGAGTGTGGGATTCATTCTGTATCCCTCAGTCTCTTGTACTGTGTGAGAGTGTGGAATTCATTCTGTATCTCTCAGTCTCTGGTACTGTGTGTGATTCATTCAGTATCTTTCACTCTCTGGTAGTGTGTGTGAGTGTGGAATTCATTCTGTATCTCTCAGTCATTGGTAGTGTGTGTGAGTGTGGGATTCATTCTGTATCTTTCACTCTCTGATAGTGTGTGTGAGTGTGGAATTCATTCTGTATCTCTCAGTCTCTGGTACTGTGCGTGAGTGTGGGAATCATTCTGTATTGGTCAGTCTCCAGTTGTGCGAGTGTGGCATTCTGTCTGTATCTGTGAGTCTCTGGTAGTGTGTGAGTGTGGAATTCATTCTGTATCTGTCAGTCTCCAGTAGTGAGAGTGTGGGATTCATTCTGTATCTCTCAGTCTCTGGTAGTGTCTGTGAGTGTGCGATTCATTCTGTATCTGTCAGTCTCTGGTAGTGTGTGTGTGTGTGGAATTCATTCTGTATCTCTCAGACTCTGGTACTGTGTGTGAGTGTGGAATTCATTCTGTATCTCTCTGTCTCTGGTAGTGTGTGTGAGTGTGGGATTCATTCTGTATCTGTCAGTCTGTGGTAGTGCGAGTTTGTGATTCGTTCTGTATCTCTCTTTCTCTGGTACAGTGTGTGAGTGTGGGAATCATTCTGTATCTGTCAGTCTCTGGTACTGTGTGTGAGTGTGGGAATCATTCTGTATCTCTCAGTCTCTGGTACTGTGTGTGAGTGTGGAATTCATTCTGTATCTCTCAGTCTCTGGTAGTGTGTGTGAGTGTGGGAATCATTCTGTATCTCTCAGTCTCTGGTAGTGTGTGTGAGTGTGGGATTCATTCTGTATCTGTCAGTCTCCAGTAGTGCGAGTGTGGCATTCTGTCTGTATCTGTGAGTCTCTGGTAGTGTTTGTGAGTGTGGAATTCCTTCTGTATCTGTCAGTCTCTGGTAGTGTGCGCCAGTGTGGGATTCATTCTGTATCTCTCAGTCTCTGGTAGTGTGAGTGAGTGTGGGATTCATTCTGTATCTCTCAGTCTCTGGCAGTGTGAGTGTGGGATTCATTCTGTATCTCAGTCTCTGGTACTGTGTGTGAGTGTGGGATTCATTCTGTATCTTTCACTCTCTGGTACTGTGTGTGAGTGTTGGATTAATTCTGTATCTCTCAGTCTCTGGTACTGTGTGTGTGAGTGTGGAATTCCTTCTGTATCTGTCAGTCTCTGGTAGTGTGTGCCAGTGTGGGATTCATTCTGTATCTCTCAGTCTCTGGTAGTGCGAGTGTGGGATTCATTCTGTATCTCTCAGTCTCTGGTAGTGTGTGTGTGAGTGTGGAATTCCTTCTGTATCTGTCAGTCTCTGGTAGTGTGTGCCAGTGTGGGATTCTTTCTGTATTTGTCAGTCTCCAGTAGTGCGAGTGTGGCATTCTGTCTCTATCTGTGAGTCTCTGGTAGTGTGTGTGAGTGTGGGAATTCATTCTGTATCTGTCAGTCTCCAGTAGTGCGAGTGTCGCATTCTGTCTGTATCTGTGAGTCTCTGGTAGTGTGTGTGTGGAATTCATTCTGTATCTCTCTGTCTCTGGTCGTGTGAATGTGGGAATCATTCTGTATCTGTGAGTCTCTGGTAATGTGTGTGAGTGTGGAATTCCTTCTGTATTTGTCAGTCTCCAGCAGTGCGAGTGTGGCATTCTGTCTGTATCTCTCGGCCTCTGGTAGTGTGTGTGTGAGTGTGGGATTCTTTCTGTATCTCTCAGTCTCTGGTTGTGTGTGTGAGTGTGGGATTCATTCTGTATCTCTCAGTCTCTGGTAGTGTGTGTGAGTGTGGGAATCATTCTGTATTTGTCAGTCTCTAGTTGTGTGAGTGTGGGATTCTGTCTGTGTCTCTCAGTCTCTGGTAGTGTGTGTGAGTGTGGGATTTATTCTGTATCTCTCAGTCTCTGGTAGTGTGAGTGTGTGATTCATTCTGTATCTCTCAGTCTCTGGTAGTGTGTGTGTGAGTGTGGGAATCATTCTGTGTTTGTCAGTCTCTGGTACTGTGTGTGAGTGTGGAATTCATTCTGTATCTGTCAGTCTGCAGTAGTGCGAGTGTGGCATTCTGTCTGTATCTGTGAGTCTCTGGTAGTGTGTGTGAGTGTGGAATTCCTTCTGTATCTGTCAGTCTCCAGTAGTGCGAGTGTGGCATTCTGTCTCTATCTGTGAGTCTCTGGTAGTGTGTGTCAGTGTGGGATTCATTCTGTATCTCTCTGTCTCTGGTAGTGTGTGAGTGTGGGATTCATTCTGTATCTCTCAGTCTCTGGTAGTGCGAGTGTGGGATTCATTCTGTATCTCTCAGTCCCTGGTACTGTGTGTGAGTGTGGGATTCATTCTGTATCTCTCAGTCTCTGGTAGTGTGAGTGTGGGATTCATTCTGTATCTCTCAGTCTCTGGTAGTGTGAGTGTGCGATTCATTCTGTATCTGTCAGTATCTGGTAGTGTGTGTGTGGGATTCATTCTGTATCTCTCAGTCTCTGTTAGTGTGAGTGGGGGAATCATTCTGTATCTCTCAGTCTCTGGTACTGTGTGTGTGAGTGTGGGATTCATTCTGTATCTGTCAGTCTCTGGTAGTGCGAGTGTGGGATTCATTCTGTATCTCTCAGTCTCTGGTACTGTGTGTGAGTGTGGAATTCATTCTGTATTTGTCAGTCTCCAGTAGTGCGAGTGTGGCATTCTGTCTGTATCTGTGAGTCTCTGGTAGTGTGTGTGTGTGAGTGTGGGAATCATTCTGTATTTGTCAGTCTCCAGTAGTGCGAGTGTGGCATTCTGTCTGTATCTGTGAGTCTCTGGTAGTGTGTGTGAGTGTGGGATTCATTCTGTATCTGTCAGTCTCTGGTAGTGTGAGTGTGGGATTCATTCTGTATCTCTCAGTCTCTGGTCGTGTGTGTGAGTGTGGGATTCATTCTGTATCTGTCAGTCTCTGGTAGTGCGAGTGTGGGATTCATTCTGTATCTCTCAGTCTCTGGTACTGTGTGTGACTGTGTGATTCATTCTGTATCTTTCACTCTCTGGTAGTGTGTGTGAGTGTGGGATTCATTCTGTATCTCTCAGTCTCCAGCAGTGTGTGTGAGTGTGGGATTCATTCTGTATCTGTCAGTCTCCAGCAGTGCGAGTGTGGCATTCTGTCTGTATCTGTGAGTCTCTGGTAGCGTTTGTGAGTGTGGAATTCCTTCTGTATCTGTCAGTCTCCAGTAGTGCGAGTGTGGCATTCTGTCTGTATCTGTGAGTCTCTGGTAGTGTGTGTGAGTGTGGGAATTCATTCAGTATCTCTCAGTCTCCAGTAGTGTGAGTGTGGGATTCATTCTGTATCTGTCAGTCTCTGGTAGTGTGTGCCAGTGTGGGATTCATTCTGTATCTCTCAGTCTCTGGTAGTGTGAGTGTGGGATTCATTCTGTATCTCTCAGTCTCTGGTAGTGTGTGTGAGTTTGGGATTCATTCTGTATCTCTCAGTCTCTGGTACTGTGTGTGAGTGTGGGATTCATTCTTTATCTCTCAGTCTCTGGTAGTGTGTGTGTGAGTGTGGGAATCATTCTGTATTTGTAAGTCTCCAGTTATGCGAGTGTTGCATTCTGTCTGTCTCTGTGAGTCTCTGGTAGTGTGTGTGTGTGGAATTCATTTTGTATCTCTCTGTCTCTGGTCGTGTGAATGTGGGAATCATTCTGTATCTGTGAGTCTCTGGTAATGTGTGTGAGTGTGGAATTCCTTCTGTATTTGTCAGTCTCCAGTAGTGCGAGTGTGGCATTCTGTCTGTATCTCTCGGCCTCTGGTAGTGTGTGTGTGAGTGTGCGATTCATTCTGTATCTGTCAGTCTCTGGTAGTGTGTGTGAGTGTGGGATTCATTCTGTATCTCTTTGTCTCTGGTAGTGTGTGTGAGTGTGGGATTCATTCTTTATCTGTCAGTCTCCAGTAGTGTCTGTGAGTGTGCGATTCATTCTGTATCTGTTAGTCTCTGGTAGGGTGTGTGAGTGTGGGATTCATTCTGTATCTCTTTGTCTCTGGTAGTGTGTGTGAGTGTGCAATTCATTCTGTATCTCTCAGTCTCTGGTAGTGCGAGTTTGGGATTCATTCTGAATCTCTCAGTCTCTGGTAGTGTGAGTGTGGGATTCATTCTGTATCTCTCAGTCTCTGGTAGTGTGTGTGTGAGTGTGGGAATCATTCTGTATTTGTCAGTCTCTGGTACTGTGTGTGAGTGTGGAATTCATTCTGTATCTCTCAGTCTCTGATAGTGTGTGTGTGAGTGTGTGATTCATTCTGTATTTGTCAGTCTCTGGTACTGTGTGTGAGTGTGGGATTCATTCTGTATCTCTCAGTCTCCAGTTGTGCGAGTGTGGGATTCACTCTGTATCTGTCAGTCTCTGGTAGTGCGAGTGTGGGATTCATTCTGTATCTCTCAGTCTCTGGTAGTGTGAGTGTGGGAATCATTCTGTATTTCTCAGTCTCCAGTTGTGCGAGTGTCGCATTCTGTCTGTATCTGTCAGTCTCTGGTAGTGTGAGTGTGGGATTCTTTCTGTATTTGTCAGTCTCCAGTAGTGCGAGTGTGGCATTCTGTCTGTATCTGAGAGTCTCTGGTAGTGTGTGTGAGTGTGGGAATTCATTCTCTATCTCTCAGTCTCCAGTAGAGTGAGTTTGGGATTCATTCTGTATCTCTCAGTCTCTGGTAGTGTGTGTGAGTGTGGAATTCATTCTGTATCTGTCAGTCTCCAGTAGTGAGTGTTTGGGAATCATTCTGTACCACTCAGTCTCTGGTAGTGTGTGCGAGTGTGGGATTAATTCTGTATCTGTCAGTCTCCAGTAGTGTGAGTGTGGCATTCTGTCTGTATCTGTGAGTCTCTGGTAGTGTGTGTGAGTGTGGGATTCATTCTGTATCTGTCAGTCTCCAGTAGTGCGAGTGTGGCATTCTGTCTGTATCTGAGAGTCTCTGGTAGTGTGTGTGAGTGTGGGATTCATTCTGTATCTGTCAGTCTCCAGTAGTGCGAGTGTGGCATTCTGTCTGTATCTGAGAGTCTCTGGTAGTGTGTGTGAGTGTGGGAATTCATTCTGTATCTGTCAGTCTCCAGTAGAGTGAGTGTGGGATTCATTCTGTATCTCTCAGTCGCTGGTACTGTGCGTGAGTGTGGGTTTCATTCTGTATCTCTCAGTCTCTGGTAGTGTGTGTGAGTGTGGGATTCATTCTGCATCTCTCAGTCTCTGGTAGTGCGAGTGTGGGATTCATTCTGTATCTCTCAGTGTCTGGTACTGTGTGTGAGTGTAGGAATCATTCTGTTTCTTTCTCTCTCTGGTAGTGTGTGTGAGTGTGGGATTCATTCTGTATCTCTCTGTCTCTGGTAGTGTGTGTGAGTGTGGGAATTCATTCTGTATCTGTCAGTCTCTGGTAGTGTGTGTGTGGGATTCATTCTGTATCTCTCAGTCTCTGGTAGTGTGTGCGAGTGTGGGATTCATTCTGTATCTGTCAGTCTCTGGTAGTGTGTGCGAGTGTGGAATTCATTCTGTATCTGTCAGTCTCTGGTAGTGTGTGCGAGTGTGTGATTCATTCTGTATCTGTCAGTCTCTGGTAGTGTGTGCGAGTGTGGGATTCATTCTGTATCTCTCAGTCTCTGGTAGTGTGTGTGAGTGTGGGATTCATTCTGTATCTGTCAGTCTCTGGTAGTGTGTGCGAGTGTGGGATTCATTCTGTATCTGTCAGTCTCTGGTAGTGTGTGCGAGTGTGTGATTCATTCTGTATCTCTCAGTCTCTGGTACTGTGCGTGAGTGTGGGATTCATTCTGTATCTCTCAGTCTCTGGTTGTGTGAGTGTGGGATTCATTCTGTATCTCTCAGTCTCTGGTAGTGTGAGTGTGGGATTCATTCTGTATCTCAGTCTCTGGTACTGTGTGTGAGTGTGGGATTCATTCTGTATCTCTCAGTCTCTGGTACTGTGTGTGACTGGGATTCATTCTGTATCTCTCAGTCTCTGGCAGTGTGTGTGAGTGTGGGAATAATTCTGTATCTGTCAGTCTCTGCTAGTGTGTGTGAGTGTGGAATTCATTCTGTATCTCTCAGTCTCTGGTAGTGCGAGTGTGGGATTCATTCTGAATCTCTCAGTCTCTGGTAGTGTGAGTGTGTGATTCATTCTGTATCTCTCAGTCTCTGGTACTGTGTGTGAGTGTGTGATTCATTCTGTATCTTTCACTCTCTGGTAGTGTGTGTGAGTGTGGAATTCATTCTGTATCTCTCAGTCTCTGGTAGTGTGTGTGTGAGTGTGGGAATCATTCTGTATCGGTATCTCTTAGTCTCTGGTAGTGCGAGTGTGGGATTCATTCTGTATCTGTCAGTCTCCAGTAGTGCGAGTGTGGCATTCTGTCTGTATCTGAGAGTCTCTGGTAGTGTGTGTGAGTGTGGGAATTCATTCTGTATCTGTCAGTCTCCAGTAGAGTGAGTGTGGGATTCATTCTGTATCTCTCAGTCTCTGGTACTGTGCGTGAGTGTGGGATTCATTCTGTATCTCTCAGTCTCTGGTAGTGCGAGTGTGGGATTCATTTTGTATCTCTCAGTATCTGGTACTGTGTGTGAGTGTGGGAATCATTCTGTTTCTTTCACTCTCTGGTAGTGTGTGTGAGTGTGGGATTCATTCTGTATCTCTCTGTCTCTGGTAGTGTGTGTGAGTGTAGGATTCATTCTGTATCTCTTTGTCTCTCGTAGTGTGTGTGAGTGTGGGATTCATTCTGTATCTCTCAGTCTCTGGTAGTGTGTGTGAGTGTGGGATTCATTCTGTATCTGTCAGTCTCTGGTAGTGTGTGTGAGTGTGGGATTTATTCTGTATCTGTCAGTCTCTGGTAGTGTGTGTGAGTGTGGGATTCATTCTATATCTCTCAGTCTCTGGTAGTGTGAGTGTGGGATTCATTCTGTATCCCTCAGTCTCTTGTACTGTGTGAGAGTGTGGAATTCATTCTGTATCTCTCAGTCTCTGGTACTGTGTGTGATTCATTCAGTATCTTTCACTCTCTGGTAGTGTGTGTGAGTGTGGAATTCATTCTGTATCTCTCAGTCATTGGTAGTGTGTGTGAGTGTGGGATTCATTCTGTATCTTTCACTCTCTGATAGTGTGTGTGAGTGTGGAATTCATTCTGTATCTCTCAGTCTCTGGTACTGTGCGTGAGTGTGGGAATCATTCTGTATTGGTCAGTCTCCAGTTGTGCGAGTGTGGCATTCTGTCTGTATCTGTGAGTCTCTGGTAGTGTGTGAGTGTGGAATTCATTCTGTATCTGTCAGTCTCCAGTAGTGAGAGTGTGGGATTCATTCTGTATCTCTCAGTCTCTGGTAGTGTCTGTGAGTGTGCGATTCATTCTGTATCTGTCAGTCTCTGGTAGTGTGTGTGTGTGTGGAATTCATTCTGTATCTCTCAGACTCTGGTACTGTGTGTGAGTGTGGAATTCATTCTGTATCTCTCTGTCTCTGGTAGTGTGTGTGAGTGTGGGATTCATTCTGTATCTGTCAGTCTGTGGTAGTGCGAGTTTGTGATTCGTTCTGTATCTCTCTTTCTCTGGTACAGTGTGTGAGTGTGGGAATCATTCTGTATCTGTCAGTCTCTGGTACTGTGTGTGAGTGTGGGAATCATTCTGTATCTCTCAGTCTCTGGTACTGTGTGTGAGTGTGGAATTCATTCTGTATCTCTCAGTCTCTGGTAGTGTGTGTGAGTGTGGGAATCATTCTGTATCTCTCAGTCTCTGGTAGTGTGTGTGAGTGTGGGATTCATTCTGTATCTATCAGTCTCCAGTAGTGCGAGTGTGGCATTCTGTCTGTATCTGTGAGTCTCTGGTAGTGTTTGTGAGTGTGGAATTCCTTCTGTATCTGTCAGTCTCTGGTAGTGTGAGTGAGTGTGGGATTCATTCTGTATCTCTCAGTCTCTGGCAGTGTGAGTGTGGGATTCATTCTGTATCTCAGTCTCTGGTACTGTGTGTGAGTGTGGGATTCATTCTGTATCTTTCACTCTCTGGTACTGTGTGTGAGTGTTGGATTAATTCTGTATCTCTCAGTCTCTGGTACTGTGTGTGTGAGTGTGGAATTCCTTCTGTATCTGTCAGTCTCTGGTAGTGTGTGCCAGTGTGGGATTCATTCTGTATCTCTCAGTCTCTGGTAGTGTGTGTGTGAGTGTGGAATTCCTTCTGTATCTGTCAGTCTCTGGTAGTGTGTGCCAGTGTGGGATTCTTTCTGTATTTGTCAGTCTCCAGTAGTGCGAGTGTGGCATTCTGTCTCTATCTGTGAGTCTCTGGTAGTGTGTGTGAGTGTGGGAATTCATTCTGTATCTGTCAGTCTCCAGTAGTGCGAGTGTCGCATTCTGTCTGTATCTGTGAGTCTCTGGTAGTGTGTGTGTGGAATTCATTCTGTATCTCTCTGTCTCTGGTCGTGTGAATGTGGGAATCATTCTGTATCTGTGAGTCTCTGGTAATGTGTGTGAGTGTGGAATTCCTTCTGTATTTGTCAGTCTCTAGTTGTGTGAGTGTGGGATTCTGTCTGTGTCTCTCAGTCTCTGGTAGTGTGTGTGAGTGTGGGATTTATTCTGTATCTCTCAGTCTCTGGTAGTGTGAGTGTGTGATTCATTCTGTATCTCTCAGTCTCTGGTAGTGTGTGTGAGTGTGGGAATCATTCTGTGTTTGTCAGTCTCTGGTACTGTGTGTGAGTGTGGAATTCATTCTGTATCTGTCAGTCTGCAGTAGTGCGAGTGTGGCATTCTGTCTGTATCTGTGAGTCTCTGGTAGCGTGTGTGAGTGTGGAATTCCTTCTGTATCTGTCAGTCTCCAGTAGTGCGAGTGTGGCATTCTGTCTCTATCTGTGAGTCTCTGGTAGTGTGTGTGAGTGTGGGAATTCATTCTGTATCTGTCAGTCTCCAGTTGTGCGAGTGTGGCATTCTGTCTCTATCTGTGAGTCTCTGGTAGTGTGTGTCAGTGTGGGATTCATTCTGTATCTCTCTGTCTCTGGTAGTGTGTGTGAGTGTGGGATTCATTCTGTATCTCTCAGTCTCTGGTAGTGCGAGTGTGGGATTCATTCTGTATCTCTCAGTCCCTGGTACTGTGTGTGAGTGTGGGATTCATTCTGTATCTCTCAGTCTCTGGTAGTGTGAGTGTGGGATTCATTCTGTATCTCTCAGTCTCTGGTAGTGTGAGTGTGCGATTCATTCTGTATCTGTCAGTATCTGGTAGTGTGTGTGTGGGATTCATTCTGTATCTCTCAGTCTCTGTTAGTGTGAGTGGGGGAATCATTCTGTATCTCTCAGTCTCTGGTACTGTGTGTGTGAGTGTGGGATTCATTCTGTATCTGTCAGTCTCTGGTAGTGCGAGTGTGGGATTCATTCTGTATCTCTCAGTCTCTGGTACTGTGTGTGAGTGTGGAATTCATTCTGTATTTGTCAGTCTCCAGTAGTGCGAGTGTGGCATTCTGTCTGTATCTGTGAGTCTCTGGTAGTGTGTGTGTGTGAGTGTGGGAATCATTCTGTATTTGTCAGTCTCCAGTAGTGCGAGTGTGGCATTCTGTCTGTATCTGTGAGTCTCTGGTAGTGTGTGTGAGTGTGGGATTCATTCTGTATCTGTCAGTCTCTGGTAGTGTGAGTGTGGGATTCATTCTGTATCTCTCAGTCTCTGGTCGTGTGTGTGAGTGTGGGATTCATTCTGTATCTGTCAGTCTCTGGTAGTGCGAGTGTGGGATTCATTCTGTATCTCTCAGTCTCTGGTACTGTGTGTGACTGTGTGATTCATTCTGTATCTTTCACTCTCTGGTAGTGTGTGTGAGTGTGGGATTCATTCTGTATCTCTCAGTCTCCAGCAGTGTGTGTGAGTGTGGGATTCATTCTGTATCTGTCAGTCTCCAGCAGTGCGAGTGTGGCATTCTGTCTGTATCTGTGAGTCTCTGGTAGCGTTTGTGAGTGTGGAATTCCTTCTGTATCTGTCAGTCTCCAGTAGTGCGAGTGTGGCATTCTGTCTGTATCTGTGAGTCTCTGGTAGTGTGTGTGAGTGTGGGAATTCATTCTGTATCTCTCAGTCTCCAGTAGTGTGAGTGTGGGATTCATTCTGTATCTGTCAGTCTCTGGTAGTGTGTGCCAGTGTGGGATTCATTCTGTATCTCTCAGTCTCTGGTAGTGTGAGTGTGGGATTCATTCTGTATCTCTCAGTCTCTGGTAGTGTGTGTGAGTTTGGGATTCATTCTGTATCTCTCAGTCTCTGGTACTGTGTGTGAGTGTGGGATTCATTCTTTATCTCTCAGTCTCTGGTAGTGTGTGTGTGAGTGTGGGAATCATTCTGTATTTGTAAGTCTCCAGTTATGCGAGTGTTGCATTCTGTCTGTCTCTGTGAGTCTCTGGTAGTGTGTGTGTGTGGAATTCATTTTGTATCTCTCTGTCTCTGGTCGTGTGAATGTGGGAATCATTCTGTATCTGTGAGTCTCTGGTAATGTGTGTGAGTGTGGAATTCCTTCTGTATTTGTCAGTCTCCAGTAGTGCGAGTGTGGCATTCTGTCTGTATCTCTCGGCCTCTGGTAGTGTGTGTGTGAGTGTGCGATTCATTCTGTATCTGTCAGTCTCTGGTAGTGTGTGTGAGTGTGGGATTCATTCTGTATCTCTTTGTCTCTGGTAGTGTGTGTGAGTGTGGGATTCATTCTTTATCTGTCAGTCTCCAGTAGTGTCTGTGAGTGTGCGATTCATTCTGTATCTGTTAGTCTCTGGTAGGGTGTGTGAGTGTGGGATTCATTCTGTATCTCTTTGTCTCTGGTAGTGTGTGTGAGTGTGCGATTCATTCTGTATCTCTCAGTCTCTGGTAGTGCGAGTTTGGGATTCATTCTGAATCTCTCAGTCTCTGGTAGTGTGAGTGTGGGATTCATTCTGTATCTCTCAGTCTCTGGTAGTGTGTGTGTGAGTGTGGGAATCATTCTGTATTTGTCAGTCTCTGGTACTGTGTGTGAGTGTGGAATTCATTCTGTATCTCTCAGTCTCTGATAGTGTGTGTGTGAGTGTGTGATTCATTCTGTATTTGTCAGTCTCTGGTACTGTGTGTGAGTGTGGGATTCATTCTGTATCTCTCAGTCTCCAGTTGTGCGAGTGTGGGATTCACTCTGTATCTGTCAGTCTCTGGTAGTGCGAGTGTGGGATTCATTCTGTATCTCTCAGTCTCTGGTAGTGTGAGTGTGGGAATCATTCTGTATTTCTCAGTCTCCAGTTGTGCGAGTGTCGCATTCTGTCTGTATTTGTCAGTCTCCAGTAGTGCGAGTGTGGCATTCTGTCTGTATCTGAGAGTCTCTGGTAGTGTGTGTGAGTGTGGGAATTCATTCTCTATCTCTCAGTCTCCAGTAGAGTGAGTTTGGGATTCATTCTGTATCTCTCAGTCTCTGGTAGTGTGTGTGAGTGTGGAATTCATTCTGTATCTGTCAGTCTCCAGTAGTGAGTGTTTGGGAATCATTCTGTACCAATCAGTCTCTGGTAGTGTGTGTGAGTGTGGGATTAATTCTGTATCTGTCAGTCTCCAGTAGTGTGAGTGTGGCATTCTGTCTGTATCTGTGAGTCTCTGGTAGTGTGTGTGAGTGTGGGATTCATTCTGTATCTGTCAGTCTCCAGTAGTGCGAGTGTGGCATTCTGTCTCTATCTGTGAGTCTCTGGTAGTGTGTGTCAGTGTGGGATTCATTCTGTATCTCTCTGTCTCTGGTAGTGTGTGTGAGTGTGGGATTCATTCTGTATCTCTCAGTCTCTGGTAGTGCGAGTGTGGGATTCATTCTGTATCTCTCAGTCCCTGGTACTGTGTGTGAGTGTGGGATTCATTCTGTATCTCTCAGTCTCTGGTAGTGTGAGTGTGGGATTCATTCTGTATCTCTCAGTCTCTGGTAGTGTGAGTGTGCGATTCATTCTGTATCTGTCAGTATCTGGTAGTGTGTGTGTGGGATTCATTCTGTATCTCTCAGTCTCTGTTAGTGTGAGTGGGGGAATCATTCTGTATCTCTCAGTCTCTGGTACTGTGTGTGTGAGTGTGGGATTCATTCTGTATCTGTCAGTCTCTGGTAGTGCGAGTGTGGGATTCATTCTGTATCTCTCAGTCTCTGGTACTGTGTGTGAGTGTGGAATTCATTCTGTATTTGTCAGTCTCCAGTAGTGCGAGTGTGGCATTCTGTCTGTATCTGTGAGTCTCTGGTAGTGTGTGTGTGTGAGTGTGGGAATCATTCTGTATTTGTCAGTCTCCAGTAGTGCGAGTGTGGCATTCTGTCTGTATCTGTGAGTCTCTGGTAGTGTGTGTGAGTGTGGGATTCATTCTGTATCTGTCAGTCTCTGGTAGTGTGAGTGTGGGATTCATTCTGTATCTCTCAGTCTCTGGTCGTGTGTGTGAGTGTGGGATTCATTCTGTATCTGTCAGTCTCTGGTAGTGCGAGTGTGGGATTCATTCTGTATCTCTCAGTCTCTGGTACTGTGTGTGACTGTGTGATTCATTCTGTATCTTTCACTCTCTGGTAGTGTGTGTGAGTGTGGGATTCATTCTGTATCTCTCAGTCTCCAGCAGTGTGTGTGAGTGTGGGATTCATTCTGTATCTGTCAGTCTCCAGCAGTGCGAGTGTGGCATTCTGTCTGTATCTGTGAGTCTCTGGTAGCGTTTGTGAGTGTGGAATTCCTTCTGTATCTGTCAGTCTCCAGTAGTGCGAGTGTGGCATTCTGTCTGTATCTGTGAGTCTCTGGTAGTGTGTGTGAGTGTGGGAATTCATTCTGTATCTCTCAGTCTCCAGTAGTGTGAGTGTGGGATTCATTCTGTATCTGTCAGTCTCTGGTAGTGTGTGCCAGTGTGGGATTCATTCTGTATCTCTCAGTCTCTGGTAGTGTGAGTGTGGGATTCATTCTGTATCTCTCAGTCTCTGGTAGTGTGTGTGAGTTTGGGATTCATTCTGTATCTCTCAGTCTCTGGTACTGTGTGTGAGTGTGGGATTCATTCTTTATCTCTCAGTCTCTGGTAGTGTGTGTGTGAGTGTGGGAATCATTCTGTATTTGTAAGTCTCCAGTTATGCGAGTGTTGCATTCTGTCTGTCTCTGTGAGTCTCTGGTAGTGTGTGTGTGTGGAATTCATTTTGTATCTCTCTGTCTCTGGTCGTGTGAATGTGGGAATCATTCTGTATCTGTGAGTCTCTGGTAATGTGTGTGAGTGTGGAATTCCTTCTGTATTTGTCAGTCTCCAGTAGTGCGAGTGTGGCATTCTGTCTGTATCTCTCGGCCTCTGGTAGTGTGTGTGTGAGTGTGCGATTCATTCTGTATCTGTCAGTCTCTGGTAGTGTGTGTGAGTGTGGGATTCATTCTGTATCTCTTTGTCTCTGGTAGTGTGTGTGAGTGTGGGATTCATTCTTTATCTGTCAGTCTCCAGTAGTGTCTGTGAGTGTGCGATTCATTCTGTATCTGTTAGTCTCTGGTAGGGTGTGTGAGTGTGGGATTCATTCTGTATCTCTTTGTCTCTGGTAGTGTGTGTGAGTGTGGGATTCATTCTGTATCTGTTAGTCTCTGGTAGGGTGTGTGAGTGTGGGATTCATTCTGTATCTCTTTGTCTCTGGTAGTGTGTGTGAGTGTGCGATTCATTCTGTATCTCTCAGTCTCTGGTAGTGCGAGTTTGGGATTCATTCTGAATCTCTCAGTCTCTGGTAGTGTGAGTGTGGGATTCATTCTGTATCTCTCAGTCTCTGGTAGTGTGTGTGTGAGTGTGGGAATCATTCTGTATTTGTCAGTCTCTGGTACTGTGTGTGAGTGTGGAATTCATTCTGTATCTCTCAGTCTCTGATAGTGTGTGTGTGAGTGTGTGATTCATTCTGTATTTGTCAGTCTCTGGTACTGTGTGTGAGTGTGGGATTCATTCTGTATCTCTCAGTCTCCAGTTGTGCGAGTGTGGGATTCACTCTGTATCTGTCAGTCTCTGGTAGTGCGAGTGTGGGATTCATTCTGTATCTCTCAGTCTCTGGTAGTGTGAGTGTGGGAATCATTCTGTATTTCTCAGTCTCCAGTTGTGCGAGTGTCGCATTCTGTCTGTATTTGTCAGTCTCCAGTAGTGCGAGTGTGGCATTCTGTCTGTATCTGAGAGTCTCTGGTAGTGTGTGTGAGTGTGGGAATTCATTCTCTATCTCTCAGTCTCCAGTAGAGTGAGTTTGGGATTCATTCTGTATCTCTCAGTCTCTGGTAGTGTGTGTGAGTGTGGAATTCATTCTGTATCTGTCAGTCTCCAGTAGTGAGTGTTTGGGAATCATTCTGTACCACTCAGTCTCTGGTAGTGTGTGCGAGTGTGGGATTAATTCTGTATCTGTCAGTCTCCAGTAGTGTGAGTGTGGCATTCTGTCTGTATCTGTGAGTCTCTGGTAGTGTGTGTGAGTGTGGGATTCATTCTGTATCTGTCAGTCTCCAGTAGTGCGAGTGTGGCATTCTGTCTGTATCTGAGAGTCTCTGGTAGTGTGTGTGAGTGTGGGAATTCATTCTGTATCTGTCAGTCTCCAGTAGAGTGAGTGTGGGATTCATTCTGTATCTCTCAGTCGCTGGTACTGTGCGTGAGTGTGGGTTTCATTCTGTATCTCTCAGTCTCTGGTAGTGTGTGTGAGTGTGGGATTCATTCTGCATCTCTCAGTCTCTGGTAGTGCGAGTGTGGGATTCATTCTGTATCTCTCAGTGTCTGGTACTGTGTGTGAGTGTAGGAATCATTCTGTTTCTTTCACTCTCTGGTAGTGTGTGTGAGTGTGGGATTCATTCTGTATCTCTCTGTCTCTGGTAGTGTGTGTGAGTGTGGGAATTCATTCTGTATCTGTCAGTCTCTGGTAGTGTGTGTGTGGGATTCATTCTGTATCTCTCAGTCTCTGGTAGTGTGTGCGAGTGTGGGATTCATTCTGTATCTGTCAGTCTCTGGTAGTGTGTGCGAGTGTGGAATTCATTCTGTATCTCTCAGTCTCTGGTAGTGTGTGTGAGTGTGGGATTCATTCTGTATCTGTCAGTCTCTGGTAGTGTGTGCGAGTGTGGGATTCATTCTGTATCTGTCAGTCTCTGGTAGTGTGTGCGAGTGTGTGATTCATTCTGTATCTCTCAGTCTCTGGTACTGTGCGTGAGTGTGGGATTCATTCTGTATCTCTCAGTCTCTGGTTGTGTGAGTGTGGGATTCATTCTGTATCTCTCAGTCTCTGGTAGTGTGAGTGTGGGATTCATTCTGTATCTCAGTCTCTGGTACTGTGTGTGAGTGTGGGATTCATTCTGTATCTCTCAGTCTCTGGTACTGTGTGTGACTGTGGGATTCATTCTGTATCTCTCAGTCTCTGGCAGTGTGTGTGAGTGTGGGAATAATTCTGTATCTGTCAGTCTCTGCTAGTGTGTGTGAGTGTGGAATTCATTCTGTATCTCTCAGTCTCTGGTAGTGCGAGTGTGGGATTCATTCTGAATCTCTCAGTCTCTGGTAGTGTGAGTGTGTGATTCATTCTGTATCTCTCAGTCTCTGGTACTGTGTGTGAGTGTGTGATTCATTCTGTATCTTTCACTCTCTGGTAGTGTGTGTGAGTGTGGAATTCATTCTGTATCTCTCAGTCTCTGGTAGTGTGTGTGTGAGTGTGGGAATCATTCTGTATCGGTATCTCTTAGTCTCTGGTAGTGCGAGTGTGGGATTCATTCTGTATCTGTCAGTCTCCAGTAGTGCGAGTGTGGCATTCTGTCTGTATCTGAGAGTCTCTGGTAGTGTGTGTGAGTGTGGGAATTCATTCTGTATCTGTCAGTCTCCAGTAGAGTGAGTGTGGGATTCATTCTGTATCTCTCAGTCTCTGGTACTGTGCGTGAGTGTGGGATTCATTCTGTATCTCTCAGTCTCTGGTAGTGCGAGTGTGGGATTCATTTTGTATCTCTCAGTATCTGGTACTGTGTGTGAGTGTGGGAATCATTCTGTTTCTTTCACTCTCTGGTAGTGTGTGTGAGTGTGGGATTCATTCTGTATCTCTCTGTCTCTGGTAGTGTGTGTGAGTGTGGGAATTCATTCTGTATCTCTCAGTCTCTGGTAGTGAGAGTGTGGGATTCATTCTGTATCTCTCAGTCTCTGGTACTGTGTGTGAGTATGGGATTCATTCTGTATCTCTCAGTCTCTGGTAGTGAGAGTGTGGGATTCATTCTGTATCTCTCAGTCTCTGGCACTGTGTGTGTGAGTGTGGGAATAATTCTGTATCTGTCAGTCTCTGCTAGTGTGTGTGAGTGTGGAATTCATTCTGTATCTCTCAGTCTCTGGTAGTGCGAGTGTGGGATTCATTCTGAATCTCTCACTCTCTGGTAGTGTGTGTGAGTGTGGGATTCATTCTGTATCTCTCAGTCTCTGGTACTGTGTGTGAGTGTGGAATTCATTCTGTATCTCTTCGTGTCTGGTAGTGTGTGTCAGTTTGGGATTCATTCTGTATCTGTCAATCTCCAGTCGTGTGTGTGAGTATGGGAACCATTCTGTATCTGTCAGTCTCTGGTACTCCGAGTTTGGGAATCATTCTGTATCTCTCAGTCTCTGGTAGTGTGAGTGTGGGATTCATTCTGTATCTCTCACTCTCTGGTAGTGTGTGAGTGTGGGATTCATTCTGTATCTGTCAGTCTCTGGTACTGTGTGTGAGTGTGGGATTCATTCTGTATCTCTCTGTCTCTGGTAGTGTGTGTGAGTGTGGGATTCATTCTGTATCTGTCAGTCTCCAGTAGTGCGAGTATGGAATTCATTCTGTATCTCTCAGTCTCTGGTACTGTGTGTGAGTGTGGGATTCATTCTGCATCTGTCAGTCTCTGGTAGTGTGTGTGAGTGTGGGATTCATTTTGTACCTGTCAGTCTCTGGTAGTGTGTGTGAGTGTGGGATTCATTCTGTATCTCTCAGTTTCTGGTACTGTGTGTGAGTGTGGAATTCATTCTGTATCTGTCAGTCTCTGGTAGCGTGTGTGAGTATGGGATTCATTCTGTATCTCAGTCTCTGGTACTGTGTGTGAGTGTGGGAATCATTCTGTACCTCTCAGTCTCTGGTACTGTGTGTGAGTGTGGGATTCATTCTGTATCTCTCAGTCTCTGGTAGTGTGTGTGAGTGTGGGATTCATTCTGTATCTCTGTCTCTGGTAGTGTGAGTTTGGGAATCGTTCTGCATCTCTCAGTCTCTCGTAGTGTGAGTTTGGGAATCATTCTGTATCTCTCAGTCTCTGGTACTGTGCGTGAGTGTGGGATTCAATCTGTATCTCTCAGTCTCTGGTAGTGTGAGTGTGTGATTCATTCTGTATCTCTCAGCCTCTGGTAGTGTGTGAGAGTGTGGGATTCATTCTGTATCTGTCAGTCTCTGGAAGTGTGTGTGAGTGTGGGATTCATTCTATATCTCTCAGTCTCTGGTAGTGTGAGTGTGGGATTCATTCTGTATCTCTCAGTCTCTGGTAGTGTTAGTTTGGGAATCATTCTGTATCTCTCAGTCTCTGGTACTGTGCGTGAGTGTGGGATTCATTCTGTATCTCTCAGTCTCTGGTAGTGTGAGTGTGGGAATCATTCTGTATCTCTCAGTCTCTGGTAGTGCGAGTGTGGGATTCATTTTGTTTCTCTCAGTCTCTAGTAGTGTGAGTGTGGAATTCATTATGTTTCTCTCAGTCATTGGTAGTGTGTGTGAACGTGGAATTCATTCTGTATCTGTCAGTCTCCAGTAGTGTGAGTTTGGGAATCATTCTGTACCACTCAGTCTCTGGTAGTGTGTGTGAGTGTGGGATTCATTCTGTATCTGTCAGTCTCTGGTAGTGTGTGTGAATGTGGAATTCATTCTGTATCTGTCAGTCTCCAGTAGTGTGAGTTTGGGAATCATTCTGTACCACTCAGTCTCTGGTAGTGTGTGTGAGTGTGGGATTCATTCTGTATCTGTCAGTCTCTGGTAGTGTGTGTGAGTGTGGGATTCATTCTGTATCTGTCAGTCTCCAGTAGTGCGAGTGTGGCATTCTGTCTGTATCTGTGAGTCTCTGGTAGTGTGTGTGAGTGTGGGAATTCATTCTGTATCTGTCAGTCTCCAGTAGAGTGAGTGTGGGATTCATTCTGTATCTCTCTGTCTCTGGTAGTGTGTGCGAGTGTGGGATTCATTCTGCATCTCTCAGTCTCTGGTAGTGTGAGTGTGGGATTCATTCTGTATCTCTCGGTCTCTGGTAGTGTGAGTTTGGGATTCATTCTGTATCTGTCAATCTCCAGTAGTGTGTGTGAGTGTGGGAATCATTCTGTATCTGTCAGTCTCTGGTAGTGTGAGTTTGGGAATCATTCTGTATCTCTCAGTCTCTGGTACTGTGTGTGAGTGTGGGATTCATTCTGTATCTCTCAGTCTCTGGCAGTGCGAGTGTGGGATTCATTCTTTATCTCTCAGTATCTGGTACTGTGTGTGAGTGTGGGAATCATTCTGTATCTCTGTCTCTGGTAGTGTGAGTGTGGGATTCATTCTGTATCTCTCAGTATCTGGTACTGTGTGTGTGTGTGGGAATCATTCTGTTTCTTTAACTCTCTGGTAGTGTGTGTGAGTGTGGGATTCATTCTGTATCTCTCTGTCTCTGGTAGTGTGTGTGAGTGTGGGAATTTATTCTGTATCTGTCAGTCTCTGGTAGTGTGAGTGTGGGATTCATTCTGTATCTGTCAGTCTCTGGTAGTGCGAGTGTGGGATTCATTCTGTATCTCTCAGTCTCCAGTAGTGTGAGTGTGGGAATCATTCTGTATTTGTCAGTCTGCAGTAGTGTGAGTATCATTCTGTATCTCTCAGTCTCTGGTAGTGTGTGTGAGTGTGGGATTCATTCTGTATCTCTCAGTCTCTGCTTGTGTGAGTTTGGGAATCATTCTGTGTCTCTCAGTCTCTGGTACTGTGCGTGAGTGTGGGATTCATTCTGTATCTCTCAGTCTCTGGTAGTGCGAATGTGGGATTCATTCTGTATCTCTCTGTATCTGGTAGTGTGTGTGAGTGTGGGAATCATTCTGTATCCGTCAGTCTCTGGTAGTGCGAGTTTGGGATTCATTCTGTATCTCTCAGTCCCTGGTAGTGTGAGTGTGGGAATCATTCTGTATCTGTCAGTCTCTGGTAGTGTGAGTGTGAAATTCATTCTGTATCTCTCAGTCTCTGGTAGTGTGAGTGTGGGATTCATTCTGTATCTCTCAGTCTCTGGTAGTGTGTGTGAGTGTGGGATTCATTCTGTATCTCTCAGTCTCTGGTAGTGCGAGTGTGGGATTCATTCTGTATCTCTCAGTCTCTGGTAGTGTGTGTGAGTGTGGGATTCATTCTGTATCTGTCAGTCTCTGGTAGTGTGAGTGTGGAATTCATTCTGTATCTGTCAGTCTCCAGTAGTGTGAGTGTGGGATTCATTCTGTATCTCTCAGTCTCTGGTAGTGTGTGTGAGTGTGGAATTCATTCTGTATTTCTCTGTCTCTGGTAGTGTGTGTGAGTGTGGGAATCATTCTGTATTTGTCAGTCTCCAGTGGTGTGAGTGTGGGATTCATTCAGTATCAGTCAGTGTCTGGTAGTGTGTGTGAGTGTGGGATTCATTGTATATCTCTCATAGTGTGTGTGAGTGTGGAATTCATCCTGTATCTCTCTGTCTCTGGTAGTGTGTGTGAGTGTGGGATTCATTGCATATCTCTCAGTCATTGGTAGTGTGTGTGAGTGTGGGATTCATTCTGTATCTCTCTGTCTCTGGTAGTGTGTGTGAGTGTGGGATTCATTCTGTATCTGTCAGTCTCCAGTAGTGTGTGTGAGTGTGGGATTCATTCTGTATCTGTCAGTCTGTGGTAGTGCGAGTGTGGGATTCATTCTGTATCTCTCAGTCTCTGGTAGTGAGAGTTTGGGAATCATTCTGTATCTCTCAGTCTCTGGTACTGTGCGTGAGTGTGGGATTCATTCTGTATCTCTCAGTCTCTGGTAGTGAGAGTTTGGGAATCATTCTGTATCACTCAATCTCTGGTAGTGCGAGTGTGGGATTCATTCTGTATCTCTCAGTCTCTGGTAGTGTGAGTGTGTGATTGATTCTGTATCTCTCCGTCTCTGGTACTGTGTGTGAGTGTGGGATTCATTCTGTATCTGTCAGTCTCTGGTACTGTGTGTGAGTGTGTGATTCATTCTGTATCTTTCACTCTCTGGTGGTGTGTGTGAGTGTGGGATTCATTCTGTATCTCTCAGTCTCTGATAGTGTGTGTGAGTGTGGGAATCATTCTGTATTTGTCAGTCTCCAGTAGTGTGAGTGTGGGATTCATTCTGTATCTCTCAGTCTCTGGTAGTGTGTGTGAGTGTGGTATTAATTCTGTTTCTTTCAGTCTGACTCTAAATGAGATTTTTGGACTCGTAGGTAATGTATTGCTCAGTCTGCAGTCTGGGGAATATTTATGCAACTTTTTTCTATACCTTTCATTCAGATACCGTTCGTCTGCTCTATCTGATATTTAATTTGGTGCTAAGGCTGCACTATTGTGAGATTAACTCAGTGAATTTCAATCTGGGTGTGATTTTGGGCTGGGATTGATGCATCTGCCCGTCAGAGGGACTGTGTTGAGGTGAAATGGAACCAACCTCTGTCTCTCCTGCTCTGTTTGACTGTTGGATTGAAAATGTGTCTCTGAAACTTGGGATCAGTGCGGGACTGACTACTGCTGCTGTCTGTGACTGTGGAACTGATAACCTGTCTGTGTCTCTGCACTCTGGGAGTGAAAACATACCTACTGTGTGTGAGAAGGAGCTGGCTGCACTGTTCCTTAAGTCTCAGATGGAGGAAGCTTCACATTTATTCCGGTTCCTTCAAGTACTTGCCTGTAGGGAAAAAATGTTTTTTTTATCAATGAAGAACAGATGAGGTAGAAAATACAAAAATTATCAATTTATAATCTCTCTGCTAATTCTCATTATGAACATTCTCAAAGGAAAGCCAGCGATACAAACAGTGTCAGTGTCTGACTCCACTGCAGTACTGCAGCAATCAGCTTCTGCACACCAAGTGTGTTGTGCAGTTTTACAGCAACTTAGAGACATCTGCTCACAACCCTTCCCCCTTCACTGCTCCATGAATGGGACTACCCGATGGAGCAGGGAATCTCACACCAGCCAGATTGCTGCTTCTAACCGTTCAACCAAAAGCAAACAGCCACAGTTTAAAACGTGTCCTTCAATCTTCTTACCTGGCAAGAAACACGGTGAGCCTGGAACTAAAGCGGATAAAGCTCACTGCTGGTTTGGAGAGAGAAAGCAGCAATGATTGTAAACAGCAGATTCTTCCCATTCTATCTCCCTTACCCTGGACACACGCTGGCCACACACAGCCCGAGAACGGCCTCTCCCTTCCCTCACTCACTCCATGCTCTGAGACCAGTTCTTGTTCCACTCCGGCTCTTACAAACAGACGCCGACTCCCCCTGAACTGTCCCCGGACTCAATGCCGATCTCTGAGCCCATCTGCGGACACGCTCCCAAAGCGATGAGCTGCTGTAAGGAGGCTGCTGTTTGCTGCCTTACTCCGGGGCCCTGATGTCTCCAGTCCCGGTTCTTTTAAACCATCTTCTTGCGCTCACTGAGTGAACGGCGATCACAGGCAGGGCTGGGGGAGGGGAATGCGCATGCGCTCTTCTGCTCACTGGGAATCGCCGTAAGGGGCGGGGCTTAACTGCGCACGCGCAGCTCCCTGCATAATTCAGCATAAAAATCAAAGGGAACTTTCCCCAATTCACTTTTATCAGAATCTGAGCAAAGGTATTGGGCCTGGGGGGTGGGGGAAGGACAGAGAATGTCTAAAGCTGGGGGCTTGTCCATTTAAGGTGCTCAATTTGGGATCATTCCGTGCAGGGTGTTTGCTGATCTTGTGCCGTCTTCACAAAGCAATCCTGCAGAAGCATGGGAGGAACGAGGGAGCCGGAGTGTTTCCTGGAACGGGGCATGTGTTAATATCTGATAGCAACAGTCCTACATTACTCGGTCACTGAGAGGAATACCAAACGGCCCTGAGCGGCGAAGTTGCAGAGAGTGAAACAGGCAATAGAGGGTTAAATATTGACCATTGTTTGTCTCGCTCTCTGACACAGTCCCGCAGTGTGGGATTAATAATGTGTCTGTCTCTGGTACAATATCAGTATAAGACCACATCTTCTGTCTCTCCACTGGGAGCTTTCTGGAAATAAACTGAACTTCACAGTTTAGTCTGGAACTGATACTCTCTCTCCTTCTCACTGTCCTCCTCACTCTGTCTCTCCCTCTAACCATTTGCCCTGTCTCTCTTCATTCTCTGTTGCACTTTCTAAGAAGGTGGGATGCTGTTATTGAGCGTGAAATTGGCACACTGACAGGAAGTCTAATACCAACACTCTCACTCGCTTTTCTCTCATGCTGTACATGAAGGAGGGATATTTTAATTAATGTCCTGTGGATACACTGTTAGAAACTGTAAGACTGATACTGTGTCTCTGTCTGGTACTGGTGACTGGAACTGTGTGAGTGTGGGATCCATTTGCATCTGTCAATCTCTGGTAATGTGTTTGGGTGTGGGATTAATTATGTATCTGTCAGTCTCTGGTATCTTGTGTGAGTGTGGGATACATTCTATATCTCTCTGTCTCTGGTACTGTGTGTGAGTGTGGAATAAATTCTGTGTCTGTGAGTCTCTGGTAGTGTGTGAATGTGATATTTATTCTGTATCTGTGAGTCTCTGGTACTGTGTGTGAGTGTGGAATAAATTCTGTGTCTGTGAGTCTCTGGTACTGTGTGCGAGTGTGGTATTTATTCTGTATCTGTGAGTCTATGGTACTGTGTGTGAGTGTGGTATAAATTCTGTATCAGTGAGTCTCTGGTACTCTGTGTGATTGTGTAATTCAGGCTGTAATAATCGAATTGATATGATACCTTTAATCTGTTACTGTTTAAGATTTTTGGAGTGGTATGTACTGTGTAGCATTGTCAGTACTAATGGAATTGATACTATATCTTTCAATATGTTTATGTATGAGATTTTTGGGCTGGTATGTAATGTGTATATGTAATGTCATAGAGGGGGTGCAACGGAGATTCACCAGACTGGTTCCTGGTTTGGGGGACAGATTGAGCATAATAGGCCTAAATTCCCCAGACTTTAGAAGAATGAGAGATGATCTCATTGAAACATGCACAATTCTTACCAGACTTCACAGGGTAGATGCAAGGAGGAGGTTTACCCTGGCTGGGGAGTCTAAAACGAGAGGTCCCAGTCCCAGAATAAGTGGTCGGACATTTAGTACTGAGATGAGGATAAACTTCTTCACTCAGAGGGTGATGAATCTTTAGAATTCTGAATCCCAGAGGGCTGTGGTGGCTCAGTCGTTGAGTGTATTCAAGACAGAAATCGATAGATTTTTGAATATTAGGAGTATAAAGGGATATGGGGATAATGCAGAAAAATGGAGATGAGTCAGAGTATCATCCATGATCTCACTGAATGGCGGAGCAGACTCGAAGAGCCAAATGCCCAATCCTGCTCCTGTTTCGTATATTTCTTATGTTCTTATCAGTCTGCACTCTGGGTTATTTCATTGTGTTGGATTCTGTAACTTTCAACCAGTCTGTCGTATTGGATATTTATTTTGTAGCTCAGGCTGCACTCTTGTGAGATTGACACAGAGCCTTTCAACCTGATAGTGGGTGTGATTATGGGCTGGGATTGATGTATCTACCTGTCAGCAGTACTGAGTTGTGGTGAAATGGAAACAACCTCGGTCTCTCCTGATCTGTTTGACTGCTGGATTGAAAATGTGTCACTGTAAACTGTGAGCAGTGGTGGACTGACCACTGCTGCTGTCTGTGACTGTGGAACCGATAACCTGTCCGTGTCTCTGCACTCTGGGAGTGATAACATACCTACTGTGTGTGAGATGGAGCTGGCTGCACTGTTCCTCATGCCTCAGGTGGAGGGAGCTTCACATTTAATCCGGTTACTTCAAATACTTGCCTGTAGGGATTAAAAGTATTTCTTATAAATCAAGAACAGATGAGGTAAAAAATAAAAAGCTGATAGAAACATAGAAGATAGGAGCAGGAGTAGGCCATTCGGCCCCTCGAGCCTGCTCTGCCATTCAATGAGATCATGGCTGATCATCCAAACTCAGTACCCTGTCTCTGCCTTCTCCCCATATCCCTTGATCACTTTAGCCTTAAGAAATATATCTAACTCCTTCTTGAATATACTTAATGAATTGGCCTCAACTGCCTTCTGTGGTAGAGTATTCCACAGGTTCACCACTCTCTGGGTCAATTTATAATCTCTCTGCTAACAATCATTATGAACATTCACAGAGGAAAGCCAGCGATACAAACAGTGTCAGTGTCTGACTCCACTGCAGTACTGCAGCAATCAGCTTCTGTACACCAAGTGTGTTTTCCAATTTTACAGCAATTCAGTGCCACAAACCAACCGCTGCACTGCTCCGTGAATGGGACTACCCGATGGAGCAGGGATATTTACACAGGGCAGATTGGGCACAAACATGGCAGATGCAGTATACTGTGGATAAATGCGAGGTTATCCATTTTAGTGACAAATACAGGAAGGCAGATTATTATCTGAACAGCAATAGATTGGGAGAAGGGGAAGTGCAATGAGACCTGGGTGTCCTTGTGCATCAGTCGCTGAAAGTAAGCATGCAGGTGCAGCAGGTGGTTAAGAAGGCAAATGGTACGTTGGCCTTCGTAGCGAGAGGGTTTGAGTACAGGAACAAGGATGTCTTGCTGCAGTTGTACGGGGGCCTTGGTGAGACCACACCTTGAGTATTGTGTGCAGTTTTGGTCGCCTTATCTGAGGAAGGATGCTCTTGCCATGGAGAGAGTGCAGCAAAGATTCACCAGACTGATACCTGGGATGGCAGGAATAAAGTATGAGGAGAGATTGGGTCGATTGGGCTTATACTCGCTGGAATTTAGAAGGGAGGGGATCTCATTAAAATTTATAAAATTCTAACAGGACGAGACACACTAGATGCAGGAAGGATATTCCCGATGGCCGGGGAGTCCAGAACCAGGGGTCACAGTCTAAGGATAAGGGGTAAGCCATTTAGGACAGAGATGAGGAGGAATTTCTTCACCCAGAGAGTGGTGAACCTGTGGAATTTTTTTTACCACAGAAGGCAGTGGAGGCCAATTCATTAAATATATTCAAGAAGGAGTTAGAAATATTTCTTAAGGCTAAAAGGGTCAAGGGATATAGGGAGAAGGCAGGGTCAGGTTACTGAATTTGGATGATCAGCCATGATCTCGTTGAATGGCGGAACAGGCTCGAGGGGCCGAATGGCCTACTCCAGCTCCTATCTTCTATGTTTCGATGTTTCCATGCTAAGTCCCTCTCCCATGGGACTAACCATTCAAACAAAAACAAACAGCCCCTGTTTAAAACGTGTCTTTCACACTTCTCACCTGGTGCCTGCAATAGATGCTCTTTGTATCAATCCTTACTGTCCGGCTCTGCTTCCACTGCTCACTGTCCAATGACAGGAAACACGGCGAGTCTGGAACTAAACCGGGAACATTCACTACTGCTTTGCCGAGAGAAAGCAACAATGATTGTAAAGAGCAGATCCTTCCCATTCTGTCCCCCTTACCCTGGACACACGCTGGCCACACACAGCCCGAGAACGGCCTCTCCCTTCCCCCACTCACTCCATGCTCTGAGACCAGTTCTTGTTCCACTCCGGCTCTTACAAACAGATGCCGACTCCCCCTGAACTGTCCCCGGACTCAATGCCGATCTCTGAGTCCATCTGCGGACTCGCTCCCAAAGTGATGTGCTGCTGTAAGGAGGCTGCTGTTTGCTGCCTTCCTCCGGGGCCCTGATGTCTACATTCCGGGCCATCTTCTTCCGCTCACTGAGTGAATGGCGAACAGAGGCAGAGCTGGGGGAGGGGACCCGCATGCGCTCTACTGCTCACTGGAAATTGATTGAGGGGGCGGGGCTAAACAGCGCAAGCGCAACTCCCTGCATTAATTGAGCACAAAAATCAAAGGGAACTTTCCCCAACTCACTTTTATCAGAATCTGAGCAAATGAACTGGGCCTGGGTGAAAAAGGACAGAGAATGTTTAAAGCTGGAGGCTTGCCCCTTTAAGACGCTCAATTTGGGATCATTCCGTGCAGGCTGTTTGTTCTTCATGATCGCGTCTTCACAAAGCAATCCTGCAGAAACTATTGAGGAACGAAGGAGTCGGAGTGTTTGCTGAGACCGTGCAGGAGTTAATGTCTGACAGGAACAGCACCAGATTAATTTAATCGGAGAGAATCACTCGGTTACTGAGAGTAACACCGAACGACCCTGAGCTGCGAGATTGTAAGAGAGTACAACAGGGAAGAGAGGGTTAAATATGGGACATTGTTCCTCTCACTCTCTGATATTGTCCCGAAGTGTGGGATTAATAATGTGTCTGTCTCTGGTACAATATCATAGAAGCCTAGAATCATTGAATGTTTACAGCACAGAAGAAGTCCATTCGGCCCGTCGAGCCCGTGCCAGCAAGGGCGCTTCAGTTTGTCCCAATCCCCCGCCCTTTCCCCGGAGCCCTGCAAATGTATTTCCTTCAGGCGTTTATCCAATTCCCTTTTCAAAGCCATGATTGGCTTATGGTTCATTTATCAATCACCTTCAATCTGTGTCCTCTGCTTCCCCACCCTTCCACCAATGGGAACAGTTTCTCTCTGTCTACTCTGTCCAGGCACTTTTTGATTTTGAACTCCTCGATCAAATCTCCCAACATTCTCTGCTCGAAGGAGAACAACCCCAGCTTCGCCAGACTCTCCCCGGGACTGAGGTCCCTCATCCGTGGAACCATTCCTGTGAATCTTGTAACTCTCAGTGAGAGGTGAGTCTGCATCCTCTGCCTCCCCAGTGGGATCTCTCTGGATTCACGGGCTGGAGAGCCCAGCCTGGAACTGATAGGCTGTATGTTTTTCTCACCGCCCTGCCTCGCTCTGGCCTGTCTCTCGCTCAGCCCAATCTCTCTCTCTCTCTCACTGTCTCTCTCACTCTCTCGCTATCCGCTCTCTCTTGGACTGTTTGTCAGAGCGGGATACAGCTGGGCCTGATATGGAAGCACTGTTGAAAGTGCAAGACTGACATTGTGTCTGTTTCTCTCTCTCTCTCTGGTGCTGCCCCTGAATCTGAGGAACAGAGCGCCGGCCTCAGAGTGTTTAACTCTGACTGACCTGGGAAACTCCAACTAACCCCGAGAATCGGCAGCACAGGCCGAGCGGAGAGGAAAACCTGTCCTGTGAACTTTAAATCTGGGAACAGATTGTGCTGTGAATGAGCAGAGTGAACATTGTGTCAGCGAGAGTGTGTTAAAGGGGCGGGTGGGTTAGAGTAATGTCACTGTGTTTGTGTGTCCGCACTTATCGCCGGAATTCAGAGACCCTCTTGTGTAAAATTCAAAGATTTCCCTGTCATAGGATCGTCCTGCTCCCCTGCTCAGCCCTGAAGTGGGAATTAAACGTGAAGCTTTATTTGATTTCAAATTTCAGTCAAAAAACAGCGAACATGTGCGCGATCGGGTGAGAGAGCGCGATCAGTGCAGCAATGAAACGGCTTTAAATCGAAATTGCTGCCTTTAATTCTGATGAAACTTTCTCGACAGCAAACATCCCGGTCTTCGAGAGAAACAGAGTCTAGCCTGGGAATGTGGAGTGCCCGAGTTTAATTGGAATCGGAGAGTTAATGAGGAGAGAGAAACACAGAGAGGCTGGAGGGCCGGGAGCTGACAGCAGGATGTCTCCGCCCCGTCCGCTCGCTGCCTTTAAGTTGCTCTGTGCCGCCGCCTCTCGTTTCATTCCTGACACAGCTCTGACTGTCAGAGAGATTTTCTAGAGTCGCCGACATGACTGAGACTGCAGCCGCCGAAACGGCTCCTCCTGCCGCCGCCGCTCAAACCAAGCCTCCCAGCAAGAAGAAGAAGGCGGCTCCCCGCTCCAAGCCAGCCGGTCCCACGTTGGGCGAGCAGATCCTCAAGGTTGTGGCGAGTGGCAGCGATCGCAAGGGGATGTCGCTGGTCGCGGTAAAGAAGGCTCTGGCTGCCAACGGCGTCGATGTGCTGAAGTTAAGTTCCCAGATCAGGTTAAGTATCAAGAGGAAAGTGGAAAACGGCTCCCTGGAGCAGACCAAGGGCACGGGCGCCTCGGGTTCCTTCAGGCTCGCTAAGAAGGAATCCCAGCCGAAAGAGGGAAAGAAGGTGAAGAAACCGGCAACCAAGAAATCTGCAGTACAGAAACCGGCAGCTAAGAAATCTCCAGCCAAGAAACCGGCAACCAAGAAATCTCCAGTCAAGAAACTAACAGCCAAGAAACCTCCAGCCAAGAAACCAGCAGCCAAGAAATCTCCAGCCAAGAAACCAGCAGCCAAGAAATCTCCAGCCAAGAAACCAGCAGCCAAGAAATCTCCAGCCAAGAAACCAGCAGCCAAGAAATCCCCAGCCAAGAAACCAGCAGCCAAGAAAACGAGCAACAAGAAGACAGCAACGTCACAAAAGACAGTGAAAGCGGCGGCTGGGAAGAAGGCGGCGGTGAAGAAGCCCAAGAGCCCCAAGAAGGCCACAGGCGGAAAGGTGAAGGCAGCCAAGAAGGTGGAAAAACCCAAGGCCAAGCCCAAATCAGCAAAGTCTCCCAAAGCAGCGAGCAAAAGAAAGTAAAAAGGACAACTTGTAAACATCTCAACCAAAAGGATCTTTTCAGGGCCACCCACGTCTTTCCAAAAAGAGCTGATCGCGGAATCAGATGATCCATGTCCCGGGGCCGGGCTCAGACTCCCGATTGAAATCATTTCAAATGAACCCCGGCTTCCTGGTGACTCGCTGACATTCGCTGCACCCACCCCTCCCCCACAGAGAATGGGATGTCCGGGCCGGGCCTCACCCGGGGGGTGTTCGGCTCCAGTCTCAGTTCAGGGTCATTTTCAGTTCACAGGTTCAGGGACTCTGGGGATACCCCGCGTCACAACTCAAACCCCAACACATGAGATTCTCCAAATCAGCTGGAATAAGGTGTTTGCAAACTGCTGAACCCGTCTGTGTGGGGAAGTGTGGGGAGATGGAATAAGGTCCGAGATTGACATGGAAGGAGACGGGTCGACTTGTGATTGAAGGGACTGTATATAGGCGGGAATATTACTGATTGTTAATTGTAACCGGAACTTATTTAAAAGATTCTGGTTTCAGGAAACGCTTGAATATGAAGTCCGAGTCAGTAAAGGTTTGTGCGGAGCGCTGTGTTTCTGTTCTACTGTCGATAAACGGTTTGAAATTGGCGGTTACAGAAAGCTGGAGGTGGAGCTGGAAGATCAGAGGCCGCTCTCTGCTCTGTCTGTCACTCTTGAAATTGTCTCCTCCCCTCCCGCTCTCTCTGTTTAATCTCTCACTCTGTCTCCTCCCCTCCCGCTCTCTCTGTTTAATCTCTCACTCTGTCTCCTCCCCTCCCTGCCTTTCTCAGTCAGGTCTAACCCGAACTTACTTCTGATTGGGGGTCCCCTTCACAGTCCCATTTCTTCACCAATCACAGAACCACAATCACACATTAGAATGTAAGCACATCACTGGTTGAAATTGTCGACCAGGCGAAATGTTTGAATTTTTCCTTTTGAAAAAGCCCGCCAATTCCAGTGCCGGAAAGAAGCGAATTAATCTAAAGTCTAGTTTCAATGGAATGATTTTAAAATTTCCGTCATTTTGTTCTGTTATTCTGCGTTCACCGTCAGTAATTCCTGGCGCTGTTCTACGAACAGGTTTAATTTGTCAGCCTCTTATCTGTAACCGGCGCCAATAAGTCTCCATTCAGCAATCTAAAATGTGCCGAGTATCAGATCGCTGACTGCACAGTTACCCAATGACAGATTATTGGCCAAGGCCTTCTCACAGGCTCCACAGGGACAGAGAGAAGCGACTGAATTCTGATCCTCTCCCCTGAAAGCGGCGGCTAACGTCACAATGGGACGGGCGGGGGGAAATTCTGAATGGGCTGGAGAGGAGAGGGAGAGGAATCGAGTGGAAGAGCGGGAGATTGGCGCGGGTCCCTTTCCCCGCTCCTGTCAGCATCAACAGCCCAGAGTGCGGGCAATGGGAAGGGCCCTAAAGCACCAAGCCCAGGAAGGAACATTTAAAACCTTCAATGATTCTGGCAATGATCCTTTCAATATGTGCAGAATAAAAACGATTTGTCTTAAACGGTTATTTTCTGCACTAAATTTGGCGGACTTTTTGAACTGGCCGATTAATCACAGCTCAGCCAATCGGGGCGTGAGTTTCCAGCGTTTCATTGATTGGTCAGAGTTGGGTTTAAAGTGGGTGGGCGCCGGTCTCCAGCCAATCAGTGCTCGGGGCAGTCCCTCACTGTGTATAACAAGGCGGACACAGCAAATTCCGCATTAACAGTCCGTGTGTTCCAGATTGTGTTGAGATCGGTTCAGAAAATGGCCAGGACCAAGCAGACAGCGCGCAAATCAACCGGAGGGAAAGCTCCACGCAAACAGCTGGCGACCAAAGCGGCCCGGAAGAGCGCTCCAGCCACGGGCGGAGTGAAGAAACCCCATCGCTACAGACCCGGCACTGTGGCTCTGAGGGAGATCCGCCGCTACCAGAAATCCACCGAGCTGCTGATCCGCAAACTGCCCTTCCAGCGCCTGGTGCGGGAGATCGCTCAGGACTTCAAGACCGACCTGCGCTTCCAGAGCTCGGCCGTCATGGCCCTGCAGGAGGCCAGCGAGGCTTACCTGGTGGGGCTCTTTGAGGACACCAACCTGTGCGCCATCCACGCCAAGCGAGTCACCATCATGCCCAAAGACATCCAGCTGGCCCGCCGCATCCGCGGGGAGCGCGCCTAAACTCACCCTGCCTGGCTCCAGACTTCAGCACCAAATACAACAACGGCTCTTTTAAGAGCCACCAAATCAGCAAAGGAAAGAGCTGCGATCGCCCCAAGGCAAATTGGACTGTGCACACACCGTGCTGCTCTTGTAGTGTTAATGTAATTGAGATTTATAAAGTGGGGGCAGTGAATGTCTGGGTATGGTCTAGGTTTAAATGTGAGTGATCTGCCCAGTAAACTGACTGCACCCGCCCAGTATCGGAAACTATAAGTGGGAGCACTGATCCAACTCCACATACCGGGATTGATCATCGAGAGAACGAGGTGCCTGAAGTCTGAAGCTCACTTTTAAAATCAACTCTTACTGCGGGGAGAGGTAGTTACTATTTGGAATATTTTATATTAACCAGAGCTGTAATTCTGGTTCGATGTTCTCGTTCGATGATCTCGTTGAATGGTGGAGCAGTCTCGAAGGGCCGAATGGCCCACTCCTGCTCCTGTCTTCTATGTTTCTATGTCTGCAAATTAAAAGGGGAATAGTTAGTATGGATCAATGTGCTCAGGATGTATATGGAATTATTGGCCCAATAAGGAACGGTTCGCCCATCAACCGCTCACTGTCTTAATAATCGTTTCTTAACATGCGTTCATATTCGGCTCTCCCAATGTGTTTAATTAGGGCCGGTCTCACGTTAAGTTTCCGTGTGCTTTGTTTTTCTCTGAAGCCAGTCCCCCTCTGTATTGAATCGCTGATGTGAATATTCGGTAACAACAAACCCGCTGTAATGTTTGTGGATTTACAGTTCTACATGTCCTGTTCATAGCCGAGAACGGCTTAACAGTAAACAACCCTTTCACAGATAAAGTGGGTGGCTCTGAAAAGAGCCTTTGGGTTATTAGATTGAATCTTGTCCAGTTTACTTGCTCTTGGAGCTGGCAGTGCTGGTTTTCTTGGGCAGCAGCACCGCCTGGATATTAGGCAGCACCCCGCCCTGAGCGATGGTCACCTTTCCCAGCAGCTTGTTGAGCTCCTCGTCGTTGCGGATGGCCAGCTGCAGGTGTCTGGGGATGATGCGGGTCTTCTTGTTGTCGCGGGCCGCGTTGCCGGCCAGCTCCAGGATTTCAGCGGTCAGATACTCGAGCACAGCAGCCATGTATACCGGGGCTCCGGCACCCACACGCTCAGCGTAGTTGCCTTTTCGCAGGAGCCTGTGAACACGACCCACAGGGAACTGCAGTCCGGCCCGGGATGAACGGGATTTGGCCTTGGCCCGAGCTTTACCGCCGGTTTTTCCTCTTCCAGACATTTCCACAATTCACTCGTTGAAAGAAATAATGATAAACTCCGCCCACATCTGCCCTACTTATACCTTCTGGAGGAATGAAAAGAGCGAACTTGTGATTGGTCGCTCTGTGGGGAATTTCATTGGTGTTTTCCGGTGACCAATCACAGTCTGTTTTTCCCGCCAATGGCAAGGGTGCGGAAATAACTGTCCTCAACAGTCAGACCGCCAACGATTTTTTTAATTTCAAAAAGCCCGCCAATATTTTCCTAAACCAGCGAATTCAGTTAATAAATGAACTATTCGCCAAAGATTTCCGGACAGTTTTTTATTCCTTTTGTCTTATTCCATCTCTCCCTTGCAAATTCTAGGCTGTTACAATTGGGATTAATTTCGGGTTCAATTTCAAACTGTATCGGGCGGATCAAATCCCCATTGATTCTGTAACGGGACACATTCCAGCTCAATCTGTGTAAAAGTGAGGATTCACAGATTATCGATCGATCCTTTGCACAGGCGCTGCTGCGGGAGTGAAACCAGATCTGGGAGTCCTGCTGTGAGAAGAGGGACAGAGTGTTCAAACTGACCGCGTTCTGGTCTCTAAGAAACCCCATTCTGGGTTGTTAGATTGCAGTAATTCTCGGGTTAATTAAAGGATTGACTCCCAACTGGCATTGAAAAAAATGAAAATGTTTTTGCAGAGATTGAGGTGAATGAAATCCGAGTCTCATCTCGAAAACAAGCTTTTAATTCGTCGGAAGGCGCTGCAAGTGAACGGGTCTGAGAACAAAGGGAAAGCGATCAGGGACCGTGTTTGTAGTTTACTGGACGGGAAATACAACAACGACGCTAAGGTCGACCTGGGCAGTGAAACTGCTTATCTGAAAATTCAAAATCAAAACTAAAGTTGGAACTTCAAACGTTCTCAAACACACTTGTTAAGGAGAAATATTACAGTAAATTGATTCCAAAGTGAGATGCGTTTGTGTAGATCTTTCAGAGAGATTGTGGGTGGCTCTTAAAAGAGCCTTTGTGTTTTGGGTTTGTTCTTTCAGGACAGCGTGGAGTTTTACTTGGAGCTGGTGTATTTGGTCACCGCCTTTGTCCCTTCCGACACGGCGTGCTTGGCCAGCTCCCCGGGCAGCAGCAGGCGCACGGCGGTCTGGATCTCCCGGGAGCTGATGGTGTGCCGCTTGTTGTAATGGGCCAGGCGGGAAGCCTCACCCGCAATACGCTCGAAAATATCGTTCACAAATGAGTTCATGACGCCCATGGCCTTGGAGGAGATGCCGGTGTCAGGGTGGACCTGCTTCATCACTTTGTAGATGTAGATGGAGTAACTCTCCCTCCTCGACTTTCTACGCTTCTTGCCGCCCTTCGCTGCCGGTTTAGTGACAGTTTTCTTGGCGCCCTTCTTGGCAACTGGTTTCTTTTCGTCAACCATTCTCAAAGTCGATTTCAAATACAAATATGACGCAATCCCGCTCCGCGCTCGGCTTAAATAGGCTGCCCCCACAACCCTATGCTAATGAAGGATGGGTGAAGGCAATGATTGTCATTGGCTGCTTAGGAATGCTGTCAATTTCCATTGTTCTGCATGTCTCTGATTGGCTTCTTTATTTATCCAATCAGATTGAGGTTTTATCACCAGCACGCCCCCTGCAGTCAGAAAGGTCATTGCAAGAGCAGAGGAAGCTTCATCTTCCCATTAACCAAATCCCAGACCATTATCCGTGGTCCCAAGCGCTTCTTCCGGACGTGACAGCTATTAATTGTACTTCCTTCAACCAGTGCACTATATTCACGCCTTGCGGTGTGGTCTCCGCCACTTTAGTTCAGTATCTGCCAGTCTCTAGTACTGTGAATGTGTGTATTGGGATAGTTCTGTATTATTCATTCTCTGGTGATTTATGTAAATGTGGGAATCATTCTCAATCTCAGTCTCTGTTACAGTATGTGAGTGTGGGACCCATTTGTTTCCTGTCCGTCACTGATACCATGTGTCAGTGCGGGATTCCATCTGTTACGGTCAGACTCTGGTACCATGTGTCAGTGTTGGAATTCATTTGGAATCAGTCATTCTCTGGTAGTGTACGAGTGTGTGACATTAATTCTGTGTCAGTCTGTCGCTGGGATGTGCAAGTCTGAGATTCATTCTATATCTGTCATTCACTGGGATGGTGTGCAAGTCTAAGTCTAAGATGTCAGTACCTGGTACTGAGTGTGAGTGTGAGATTCATTCTGTATCTGTCAGTCTTTGGGACTGCATATTAGTGTTGGATTAGAGCTGAACCTGTCTGTCTCTGGTACTGTCTATCAGCGAAGAATTCCGCATGAATCTGCTACTTACTCGGTTTATGAAAGTGCGATTCTTACTGCATTTTTAGACTCTGGCACTGATTAATTCCATTCCTGCTGGTATCTGGTACTGTATCTGTGTGTGGGACTGAATCTATCTGTAAATCAATTATACTGCATGTGATTGTGTAGTCAATCTGTATCTGCTGGCCCTCTGATGCTCTGTGTTACTGTAAGATTCAATCTCTGTCTGTCAGCCTCTGTTCTGTAATTGCAAGTTAGAGTAATTATATATCTGACAATCTCTTGTGCTGTATATGAGAGGGAGATTCATTCTGTACCAATCAGTCTTTAATGTGGGGTTAATTTTGTCGCTATCATTTTCTTATGCTGTGAGCGAGTGTGTATTAATTCTGGGTCTGTCGCCATCTGATACGCTGTCCGTGTGAGATTCATCCTCTCTCTCTGCCAATCTGATATACTGTATGTGAGATTGAGATTTATTCTATACCTGTCAGTTGGGGATTTATTCTGTCTCTGTCACTATCTGGTACAGTATGTGAGTGTGTGATTCATGCAATGTATCTGTCAGTCTCCGATACCATATGTGAGCATGAAATTCTATAGCTGTCAGTCTCTGATAATCTGTGTCAGTGTGGGATTGATTCTGTGTTAGTCAGTGTCTGATACTCTATGTGACAGTGAGATATATTCTGTATCTCTCAGTCCATGGTAATATGTTTGAGAGTGAGATTCATTCTGTATCAGTCAGTATTTAATACTCTGTGTCAGAGTGGGATCATTTTTCTCTATAATTTTCTGGTACTGTATCTGTTTGACTCTGATACTCTGTTAGTGTCAGATTAATTCTGTATCTGTCAGTCTCTGATACTGTATATGAGACTGAGATATATTCATAGATACATAGATACATAGAAGATAGGAGCAGGAGTAGGCCATTCGGCCCTTCGTGCCTGCTCCGCCATTTAATGAGATCATGGCTGATCCTTTAATTCAGTATCCCGTCCCCGCCTTCTCTCCGTAACCCTTAACCCCTTTTGCCCGTATTCAATATCATTCAGTTCTGGCACGGCATATGAATTTGGTAATCATTCTATAACTGCCTGTCTCTGATACAAAATCTACCTAATTGTCACATACAGCACCAGACATTGACAATACAGAATCAATCACACACCGATACACAGTATCAGAGATTGAAGTAACAAATTATTCTCATTCTCACTCATTACGTGAGACTGACAGATACTGAATGCACCTCATTGTCACATACTGAAACAGAAACTGACAAATCCAGAATTTAACAAACACTGACAAAGTGTATCAAAGTCTAAGAGATAAAGATTGCATATAACAATCACATACAATACCAAAGACAGGCAGTTTCTGGTACGGTATCTTTGATTGGGATGTATTATGCACCTGTGAGTCTGATACTGTATGTGAGATAGAGATTGATTCAGGAACTGTCAATCTCTGGATAACATTTGAGATTCAGATTAAATCTGTATCTGTCAGTCTGGGTAATGTGTGTGACTGAGAATCAATCTGTATGTCCGTCTCTGAAAATTTGTGCTGGTGTGTGATTGATTATGTATTGTCAGTGTCTGGTACTGTAAGTGAAAATGAGGTAGTTTTTTTTATCTGTCAGTCCCTGATACTATGTGAGAGAGTGAGATTCATTGATTATCAGTCAGTCTGTTCTACTTTCTGTCAGTGTGAGTATCCTTTTGTCTCGATCATTTAATAAGTTAGTGTTACCGTTTTGAATCTGTATGTGAGAGTTAGATTAATTCAGTATATCAGTATCTGTCAGTCTCAGGTGTTGTATGAAAGTGCGGGATTCATTCTGTATCTGTCTGTCTCTGATTCCCCGAGTTAGTGTGAAATTAATTATCTCTTTGTCAGTTTATGATTCTGTATGCGAGAGTTAGATTAATTCAGTATCTGTCAGTCTCTGTTGTATGAAAGTGTGGGATTCATTCTGTACCTGTCTGTCTCTGATTCCCTGAGTTTGTGTGAAATTCCTTCTCTCTTTGTCAGTTTATGATTCTGTATGCGAGAGTTAGATTAATTCAGTATCTGTCACTCTCTGGTGGAGTATCTAATTGTGGGATTCATTCTGTATATTTCAGTCTCAGATACAGTGTGTGAGAGTTAAATTAATTCTGTACCTCTCATTCTGTATATCTGTCTCTGAAACTCCTGTCATTGTGTGATTGATTCTGTATTTCTCAATGTCTAGTCCTTTATATGACAGTGAGGTAAATTCTCTGTCAGTCTCTGGACTTTGTGTGAGAGTGAGATTCATTCCTAACCAGTCAGTCTTTAATAATCAATGTCTGTGTGGGATTAATTGTGTCTATCATTTTCTGGTATTGCACGTGTATGTGGGATTCATTCTGAGTCTGTCACACTCCGATACTCTGGGTCAGTTTGTAATTCAACCTGCACCTGTCAGTCTCTGGATGGTGAATGTGGGTTTTACTCTGTACCTGTCAGTCTCTGATGAGAGAGTGTGGGTGATACACTGTAACTGGCAGCTTCTGATACGTGAATTTTAGGTTTTACTCTACCAGTCAGTCTCTGGTCTGTGAATGTTGGTTCTATTCTGTACCCATCGATGTCTTGTATGCTATCTGGTTTTATTCAGTACCAGTCAGTTTCCGATAGATTAGTGTGGGTTGTTTTCCTGTACCTATCAGTACCTGGTATATGAGTGGGATTTTGACCTGTAACTGTAAGATTTTGATATGTGAGTGAGGTTTTGTCCTGTACTTGCCAGTTACTGATCTGTGAGTTGGTTTGTGCTGAACATGTCAATTTCTGGAATGTGAATAGGATATTGTCCTGTACCTGTCATTTTCTTGTCTGTAAGTGGGGTATAGCCCTGTTCCTGCCAGTTTCTGGAATATGACTGGAATTTTGACTTGTTTCTGTCAGTTTCTGGTATGTAAGTGGAATTTTGCCTGTACCTGTTAGTTTCTGGTATGTGGGTTGTGTTTTGTCCTGATCCTGTCTGTTTCTGGTACATGCATGGGGTTTTGTCCTGTACCTCTCAATTTCTGCTATGTGATTGGAGTTTTACCTGTTAATGTCAGTTTCTTGTATGTGAGTGTGAATTTGTCCTTTACCTATCAGTTCCTGGTATGTGAGTGCGGTTTTTACCTGTAACTGCAAGTTTTTGATGTGTGAGTGGGGTTTTGTCCTGTACTTGCCTGTTACTGATATGTGATTGTGTTTGTGCTCTACCTTTCAGTATCTGGTATGTGAAAAGGTTTTTGTCGTGTACATGTCATTTACTTGTCTGTAAGTGGGCTTTTGACTTGTAATGTGTGGGATTTTGTCCTGTTCCTGTCAGTTTCTGTTATGTGAGTGGAGTTTTGTTTTGTACCTGTCAGCTTCTGGAATGTGAGTGAGGTTTTTACCTATTCCTGACAGTTTCCCTGATGTTATTTATGATTTTTCCTGTACCTGTAATTTTCTGGTATATAAGTGTGTTTTTTTACTGTTCCTGCCAGTTTCTGGTGTGTGAGTGGTGGGTTTGTCCTGTACTTGTAAGTTTCTGGTATCTGATTGTGATTTTGTCCTGTACCTGTCAGTTTCTCATGGGTCAGCAGGGGTCTGTCTGTACCCATCAGTTTCTGGTACATGATTGGGGCTTTGTCCAATACCTATCAGTTAGTGGGGCTATGTCCTATACGTATCAGTTTCTGTTATATGTGTGTCGTTTTCTCCTGTATCTGTCAAGCTTCTGGTATGTGAGTGGGGTATTGTCCTGTACCTGTCAGCTTCTGGTACGTGACTGGGATTTTGCCCTGTACCTGTTAGTTTCTGCTTTGTAAGTGGGATTTTGCCTGTACCTTTCAGTTTCTGTTATGTGAGTTGTGTTTTGTCCTGAACCTGTTTGTATCTGGTACGTGAATGGGGTTTGTCCCATACCTGTCAGTTTCCAGTACGTGAGTGGGCTTTTGTCCATTACCTGTCAGTTTCTGTTATGTGAGTGATGTTTTGTCCTGTACCTGTCAGGTTCTGCTATGTGAATGTGGTGTTGTCTGGTACCTGTCAGTTTCTGATAATTGAGTGTGGTTTAGTCCTCTACCTCTCAGTTTCAGGTAGTTGAGTGGGGCTTTGTCCTATATCTATCAGTTCCTGGTATGTGAGTTAGCATTGTCCTGTACCTGGCTGTTTCTGGTATGTGAGTGTGGTTTTCACGTGTACCTGTCAGTTTCAGATATAAGAGTGGAGTTTTGTCTTCTATCTTTGAGTAATTGGTATGTGAGTTGGTTTTTTGTCCTGTATGTAACAGTTTCTGGTATGAGAGTGGGGCTTTGCCCTGTACCTGTCATTTTCTGGTGTGAGAGTGAGGTTTTGTCCTTTAACTCTCAGTTTCTGGTATGTGAGTGGGTCTTTGTCCTGTACTTGTCAATATCTGATATGTGAGTGGGGTTTTGCCCTGTACCTCTCAGTATCTGATATGTGAGTGGGGTTTTGTCCTGTACCTCTCAGTATCTGATGTGATAGGGGTTTTGTCCTGTACCTCTCAGTATCTGATATGTGAGAGGGGTTTGTCCTGTACCTCTCAGTATCTGATATGTGAGTGGGGTTTTGCCCTGTACTTCTCAGTATCTGATATGTGAGTGGGGTTTTGCCCTGTACCTCTCAGTATCTGATATGTGAGAGGGGCTTTGCCCTGTACCTCTCAGTATCTGATATGTGAGAGGGGTTTTGTCCTGTACCTCTCAGTATCTGATATGTGAGTGGGGTTTTGCCCTGTACCTCTCAGTATCTGATATGTGAGTGGGGTTTTGTCCTGTACCTCTCAGTATCTGATATGTGAGTGGGGTTTTGCCCTGTACATCTCAGTATCTGATATGTGAGTGGGGTTTTGTCCTGTACCTCTCAGTATCTGATATGTGAGTGGGGTTTTGCCCTGTACCTCTCAGTATCTGATATGTGAGTGGGGTTTTGCTCTGTACCTCTCAGTATCTGATATGTGAGTGGGGTTTTGCCCTGTACATCTCAGTATCTGATATGTGAGTGGGGTTTTGTCCTGTACCTCTCAGTATCTGATATGTGAGTGGGGTTTTGCCCTGTACCTCTCAGTATCTGATATGTGAGAGGGGTTTTGCCCTGTACCTCTCAGTATCTGATATGAGAGTGGGGTTTTGTCCTGTACATCTCAGTATCTGATATGTGAGAGGGGTTTTGTCCTGTACCTCTCAGTATCTGATATGTGAGTGGGGTTTTGTCCTGTACCTCTCAGTATCTGATATGTGAGTGGGGTTTTGTCCTGTACCTCTCAGTATCTGATATGTGAGTGGGGCTTTGCTCTGTACCTCTCAGTATCTGATATGTGAGTGGGGTTTTGTCCTGTACCTCTCAGTATCTGATATGTGAGTGGGGTTTTGTTCTGTACCTCTCAGTATCTGATATGTGAGTGGGGTTTTGCTCTGTACCTCTCAGTTTCTGATATGTGAGAGGGGTTTTGCCCTGTACCTGTCAGCTTCTGCTATATGCAGGTATTTTATCCAGTTTGTGTCAGTTTCTGGTACTTAAGTGGGGTTTTGTCCTCTACCTGGTATATGAGTGGAGCTTTGTCCTGTAACTGTCAGTTTCTGGTATGTGAATGGGCTTTTGTCCAGTACCTGTCAATTTCTGGTATGTGATTGGTGTTTTACCTGTTAACGTCAGTTTCGTGTACCTGAGAGGTACAGGACAAAAAACCAATCAGTTCCTGGTATGTGAGTTGTGTTTTGTCCTGAACCTGTCTGTTTCTGGTACGTGAATGGGGTTTTGTCATGTACATGTCAGTTTCTGTTATGTGAGTGGTGTTTTCTCCTGTACCTTTCAGTTTCTGATATGTGAGTGGGATTTTTTCAGTTCCTGTCAGTTTCTGGTATGTGAGTGAGGATTTGACTTGTACCTGTCAGTTTCTGTTAAGTGAGTGGAGTTTTGTCCTGAACCTCTCTATTTCTGATATGTGAGTAGAGTTTTGTCCTGTACCTATCAGTAACTGGTATATGAGTGGGGCTTTGTCCTGTACCTGGCAGTTTCAGGTATGTGACTGGTTTTCTCGTGTACCTGTCGGTTTCTGATATGAGTGGAGTTTTGCCCTGTACCTATCTGTACCTGTTATATGAGTGGGGTTTTGACCTTTAACTATAAGATTTTGATATGTGATTGAATGTTCGTCCTGAATTTGCCAGTTACTGATATGTGAGTGGGTTTGTGCTGAGCCTGTCAATTTCTGGTATGTGAATAGGATATTGTCCTGTACCTGTCATTTTCTTGTCCGTCAAAGGGGTATTGCCCTGTTCCTGTCAATTTCTGGAATATGACTGGAATTTTGTCCTGTTTCTCTCAGTTTCTGGTATGTAAGTGGGATTTTGCTTGTTCCTATTAGTTTCTGGTATGTGAGTTGTGTTTTGTCCTGAACCTGTCTGTTTCTGGTACGTGAATGGGGTTTTGTCATGTACCTGTCAGTTTCTGTATGTGCAACCGCGATACAAAGTTACATTGTCTGACCTCACTGCAGCACAGCGGCACTCAGATTCACCACACCAGGTGTGTAGGACGGTTCTATAGTGAGTTATCAGCATCCAGACACAACACAAACCCAGCACTGGATCATGAATGTCACCATCCGATTGGCACAGTCCAGGTTTATACCTCCCACTCCCAAGGGACGACATATAAAGTTCAGGAACGCTTCTTGGAATATAACCACAGGCACCTGGTCAGTACAAACAATTGTTTTCAGTCTATTGAAAGCGAGTTGAGGGCCTGTGTAATTAACAGACTGCCACAGAACCCGAATCCTGGTGTATCTGGGGGACTCACAATGTATCTCCCCATCTCCAGCAATACGTTTCTGGAGAACACAACGCACCGAAAAAATAACCGATTTTTGAAATGTGATCGTTCACACATCTCACCTGCTGCCTGAAATAAATGCACTTTGTGAAACTGCCCACATCCTCACAGTTAGGCTGACTTTCCACTGTTCGCTGCCCGAGAACAACAGACACGGTGAGACTTGAACCGATTCAGGAACATTCACTGATGATTTGGGGGAAGAAAGCAGCAATGATTTGAAAGAGCGAGGTGATTTACTTTCTTTGTTACCTTGCACTGTACACACACAGCCCGAGAATGGCCTCTCCCTTCCCCCACTCACTCCATGTTACGGAACTAGTTCCTGTTCCAATCTGCCGCTGAAATTACCCCGACTCAAAGCCCATCTGCGGACACAGTCCCAATGCGATGTGTTGCTGTGAAGAGCCTGCTGTTTGCTCCCTTACTCGGGCCCGTGATATCTCCGCTCCATGATGTGTTCAGAGATCATCAGCCGAGCACCAAGCAAACAGCAACCGCTGGTAGAGCTGGGGGAGGGAAGCTCGCATGGGCCCTTCCTGGCGCTTGTGCGGGGAGAGGGAGAGGAGCAGGCAAATATTCAAACGCTGAAGCGTGAAGCTGGAGGCGGAGCTGAAGCTCAGAGGACGCTGTCTCTGCTCAGCCTGTCACTCTGAATCTGTCCTCTCCCAGCCTCTCTCACACTCTGCCTTTCTCAACCAGATCCGGGCTGGCTTCATAAATACATTCAGTTTATATTCCCGTGAGGAATCGTCATAGCTGGAAGAGGTAGAGGAGGCAAAGGACTGGGAAAAGGCGGAGCCAAGCGCCACCGTAAAGTACTTAGTGACAACATCCAGCGCACAAAACAAAGGCTCTTCTCAGAGCCACCCACCGCCTCAGAGAGAGAGCAGGGCCCTGGGACCGGGAGCGGGGATATATTGGGGTGGGGAATAGCTTCAGAATTATAAGGACTATGGGGTTACAAGTGACTCTTTGGCCCGGACCCTGTATCCTCCCCTCACAGTGAAATGCTCTTTTAGTCTTCCTGGGTGTCCAGGCGCTCAGTGTCCTGTTTCCATTCAGCTTTTATACATCAGACAGATGGTGTGACGGGGAACCGGAGTTTTCCACCTCACAATAGGTTAAACCGAGCTGCTGGGACAAGAGGCCAACTTGTGAGATTATTCTCCTTCTGAAGTTTGCTTCCTGCACAGATATTGTCGGGGATTGTGAAATTCAAGGGTTTCAGGAAAGTCACTGGATGGACTGTAATGATAAACATAACATAAGAACATAAGAAGTAGGAGCAGGAGTAGGCCATACGGCCCCTCGGGCCTGCTCCGCCATTCAATAGGATCATAGCTGATCCGAATCTAGACTCACGTCCACTTCCCTGCCCGCTCCCCATAACCCCTAATTCCCTTATCAGCTAGGAAACTGTCTATCTCCGTTTTAAATTTATTTAATGTCGCAGCTTCCACAGCTCTCTGTGGTAGCAAATTCCATAGATTTACTACCCTCTGAAGAAGTTTCTCTTCATCTCAGTTTTGAAAGGGCAGCCCTTTATTCTAAGAGTCTGCCCCCTAGCTCTAGTCTCACCCATCAGTGGAAAGATCCTCACCGCATCCACCCGATCAAGTTCCCTCACAATCTTATATGTTTCGATAAGATCGCCTCTCATTCTTCTGAATTCCAATGAGTAGAGGCCGAACCTACTCAACCTTTCCTCATAAGTCAACCCCCTCATCTCTGGAATCAACTGAGTGAACCTTCTCTGAACTGCCTCGAGAGCAAGTATATCTTTACTTAAATATGGAATGTATAGTAACCTGGGATGTAATGATTAAGGTTATGCACCAGGTGGTGCTGTAGCCAATGCTGCTACTAAGGTCAGAGGTTTGCTTTCTGTTAAGGTCAGAGGTTTGCTTCCTGTTAAGGTCAGAGGTTTTCTTCCTGTTAGGTCAGCACAAGGTGGAATGCCAGGATGCTGATGCTGGCTGTCTGTAAACGTGTTTCCCAGTTGTTAATAAAGTACTCGTGTTAATTCTACGATATCGTCTCTTTGAGTCCTTGTTCCATTTAATGGATTTATCACATTTGGCGACGAGGCAACTTAAGGATGCTGCATAAAGAAGAAAAGTCTGCCGGGACATTTAAACAACAAAATAACGAGCTAAAGTTAGCTACAAGCTGGAAGAGAGCATTGCTGCCATGCTAGGAATGGTTTCCGCTTTTGATATTCAAGCTCAAACCTGGGAAGAATACTGTGAAGTGTTGGGTTATTTTTCCGAAGCAAATGAAATAAATGATGCCGGAAAAAGGAAAGCCATTCTGCTTAGTTCAGTGGGAAGCCAAGCCTACAGTTTGATCAAAAATCTGCTCAGTCCTGAAAAGCCTGGAGACAAACCATTTGGTGAATTAGTGGTTTTGCTAAAATAACATTTCAACCCTAAGCCTAGTGAGATTGTACAGTGTTTCAAGTTTAATTCAAGGAACAGGAAAGAGGAAGAGAGCATAATCGACTATGTACCGGTGTTGTGTAAATTAGCACAAGATTGCAATTATGGGAACAACCTGAAGGAAATGCTGTGAGATAGGCTAGTTTGCGGAATTATGGACAACTGAATGCAACGTAGATTATTATTCGAGACTGGACTTACTTATGAAAAAGCATTGGAACTTGCACAAGCCACAGAGACAGTGAACCGAGATGTAAAAGAAATACAGGGCTCAGAAAGGGCTAATGCTACGCATGTTGCAGGTCAGGTTGTTGTGCACAAGTTGAACATGCGTCAGAGACCACAACGTGAAATTGTGAAGGCATGTTATAGATGCAAGGGCGATCACCTGGCGACTGAATGCTGTTTTCTGGAGGAAAAGTGCTACAAGTGTTGGAAACAAGGACACATAAAACGAGCTTGCAGGGTGAAATCACCTGTGGTGGAATCCAAACCAAAAGGGGGAAGACAGCAAAACCAAGGGAGAGAAGTGAAAATACATGGAGCACACCACATCAGCGGGGATGCTGAGGAAGAAGAGGACATGTTCATAATGTATAGCATGTTAGCGAACTTTCCAAAAGTGGCTCCTATCACATTGCAACTGACAGTAAATGACTCCAAGGTGAACTTTGAAGTGGATACAGGGTGTGGCGTGAATAAATGAACAAGGCAGAGTACTCAAAATTATGGAACCGTGCAAAAGTTCCAGAGTTAGAGCCTTGCTCCCTGCATCTTAAAACATATACAGGTGAATGAGTAGCGAGATTAGGTACAGCTAAGGTAACTGTGCAACACAGGGACACAGTGGAACAGCTACCTGTAGTTATAGTATTGGGTACCGGACCAAACCTGTTAGGTCGGGGCTGGATAAAGGAACTTAAATTAGACTGGGGAGCAGTACATCAAATAGATGCGGGCAAACAGTTGACTTTGCAAGAAGTGTTGAGTGAACATGAGGGTGTGTTCAAGGAGGAACTTGGCACATTTAATGGCCCCCAGCTATGATTTATGTAGACAAGGAGGCACTGCCAAGGTTTTTTAAACAATGACCTGTGCCTTATGCTAGGAAGCCAAAGGTAGAGGCTGAGCTTGACCGTCTATTGAGAGAGAACATACCTGAGCCGGTGAAATGTTCGGAATGGGCAGCTCCCATAGTACCTGTGTTAAAACTGGACAATTTGGTAAGACTCTGTGGAGACTATAAATTGACTGTCAATCGGGTGTCCAAACTAGAGCAGTATCCTATTCCCAAAACAAAGGATCTCTTTGCAAACCTGGTTGGAGGAAAGAAATTCACAAAGTTGGATATGAGTCATGCCTACTTGCAGATTACACTGGATGACGAATCAAAGAAGTATGTCACCATAAATACACACAAGGGCTTGTTTACATATAACCGCTTACCGTTTGGTGTCTCATCTGGTCCAGCTATCTTCCAGAGGACAATCGAAGGTGTACTGCAAGGGATTCCACATGTTTCCATCTATCTGGATGACATTCTGGTGAAGGGAAGAACCGGCCAGGAGCATCTGAGCACTCTGAGAGAGGTACTACAGTAATTGGAGAGGGCAGGGTTCCGGCTGAAGAGGAGTAAGTGCAATTTCCTGGGGAATGAGGCAGTGTTCCTGGGACACAGAATGGATGCCACCTGGCTCCATCCACTCAAGGAGAAGGTACAAGCACTGCAGGACGCCCCTGCTCCTACAAATGTGGCTGAGTTAAAAGCTTACCTGGGACTGCTGAACTATTATAAGAGATTTTTACCAAATTTGTCAACTGTGTTAGCACCTCTTCACAAACCACTGTGCAAGGAGACACAGTGGCAGTGGAGAGAGGAGCAGGGGGTTTCATTTGAACAGTCCAAGAAACTGATGCTGTCGTCGGATGTGCTGGTTCACTACAATGCAGAGAAAGACATTATTCTCTCTTGTGATGCTTCACCTTAAGAGGTGGGGGCAGTTCTTTCACACTGCATGGAAGATGGAACTGAAAGACCAATAGGGTTTATGTCCCAAACTCTAACACGAGCGGAAATTTTTTTTCCCAGTTAGACCAAGAGGGGTTAGCAGTCATGTTTGGGTTACAGAGGTTCCACAAGTACATATTGTGGTAAACCACTGTTTGTATTCCACTGTGTACATGCCTGGACATGCCTCGGCTGACTCCTCCCACAAGTCCTAGTATAAAGGTGACTGCTCCCTAGCCCCCTTTGTATTCTGGACCGGTCGACCACTCGAGGCAGACCTTCATTCTTTTGTTAATAAAAGCCTTTAGTTACTCTCTTAACTCTCAGTCTTTTATGAGTAATTGATAGCGCATCAATTTTATTAAGAAATTTTATAATGGAGAAGATCCTCACACCAGCATGCCTGGACTTAGATCATCGTGACGCGGACTCATCCATCAAGTTTACTCACTGGCTTAAGTGTTTCAAAAAATTCCTGACCGCCTCCGCAGCAATCAAATCGGACGAGGACAAACTGGATGTCCTGACCTCCAAAGTGAACCACCGAGTGTACTCAGTCATCCAAGACGCGACCTCGTACGCGGACGCTATCAAGCTCCTCAAGGACCAGTACACGCGCCCAGTGAACGAAGTGTACGCCAGGCACCTTCTGGGGAGTCGTAAACAACAACCTGGGGAATCGACCGTGGAATACCTTCAGGCACTGTCTGTGCTTGGCCGGGCCTGTGGTTGTAAGGATGTAAAGGCCGCCGTGTACACAGAGGAACTTATCCGGGACGCTTTTGTAGCGGGCCACAGATCCAATTACACCCGACAGCGACTGTTGGAGCAGAGTGACCTCGACCTCAACAAGGCCTCTGAACTCGCACTATCACTGGATGCAGCCTACCGTGGCATGGATGCCTACTCCTCTGCACCGTGGACGCCGCGGGGAATGACAGCCTGGGACACAGTAGGACCGCCTCATAGCGCCGTGCCACCCCAGCCACACCCCAGCAACGGCCCAACTACCACAGCAGTGTCCCAAGGCCAGACAGCAGTGCCCCAAGGCCAGAAATGCTACTTCTGTGGCCAGGCAAAACACCCCAGAGCGCGCTGCCCGGCGAAAAACGCGATCTGCTCGGGCTGTGGGATGAAGGGGGCAAGCACTTTGCTGGGAGTGTACTATAGGCCTCCAAACAGTCAGGGGGAGATAGAGGAACAGATATGTAGGCAAATCTCAGAGAAATGTGCAAATAATAGGGTAATAATAATGGGGGATTTCAACTTCCCCAATATTAACTGGGATAGTCAGAGTGTGAAAGGCTCAGAGGGTGTAGAATTCTTAAAGTGCATCCAGGAGAGCTTTTTGAGCCAGCATGTAGAAAGTCCTACAAGAGAGGGGGCGGTACTGGACCTAATTCTAGGGAATGTGGCCGGCCAAGTGGAAAAAGTGCTAGTAGGTGAGCACTTTGGTGATAGTGACCATAATATGGTAAGATTTAAGGTGGCCATGGAAAAGGACAGGGATGGGCCGGAAATAAAGGTTCTAAATTGGGGGAAGGCCGATTTTAATAGGATAAGGCAGGATCTGGCCAAAATGGACTGGGATCAGCTACTTGTCGGAAAATCCGCATCGGAGCAATGGGAGGCTTTCAGAAGGGAGATTGAGATCATACAATGGCAACATGTTCCCGTAAAGGTCAAGGGTGGTTCCAAAAACCACAGGGAACCTTGGATGTCAGGGGATATACGAGAATGGATTAGGAAAAAAAGGAGGGCTTTTGGTAGATACAAAAGGCTAAAGACGGAGGAAGCCCTAGAGGAGTACAAAAAGTGCAGGGGGATACTTAAAAAAGAAATTAGGAGATCAAGGAGGGGCCATGAAATAACACTGGCAAGCAAAATAAAGGAAAATCCGAAGATGTTTTATAAGTATATTAAGGGTAAGAGGATAACTAGGGAAAAAATAGGGCCCATTAGGGACAAAAGTGGCAATCTGTATGTGGAGCCGGAAGATGTAGGAGGGGTTCTAAATGAATTTTTTGCATCTGTTTTCACTATGGAGAAGGACGATGTAGACATAGAAATAGGGCGGGGGGACTGTGATATGCTCGAACATATTAACATCGAGAGGGAGGAGGTATTGGCGGTTTTAGCTGGCCTAAAAATGGATAAATCCCCAGGCCCGGATGAAATGTATCCCAGGCTGCTGTGTGAGGCAAAGGAGGAGATTGCGGGGGCTCTAACACATATATTCAGGACCTCTCTGGCCACAGGGGATGTGCCAGAGGACTGTAGAACCGCTAATGTAGTACCATTATTCAAGAAGGGTAGTAGGGAAAAACCGGGGAACTACAGGCCAGTGAGCCTAACATCAGTGGTAGGAAAATTATTGGAAAAAATCCTGAGGGACAAAATTTGTCTCCACTTGGAGAGGCAAGGATTAATCAGGGATAGTCAACATGGCTTTGTCAAGGGAAGATCATGTCTGACTAATTTGATTGAATTTTTTGAGGGGGTGACTAGGTGTGTGGATGAGGGTAACGCAGTGGATGTGGTATACATGGATTTCAGTAAGGCCTTCGATAAAGTCCCGCACAGGAGACTGGTCAAGAAGGTAAGAGCCCATGGAATCCAGGGTGCCTTGGCACATTGGATACAAAACTGGCTTAGTGGCAGAAGGCAGAGGGTGATGGTCGAAGGTTGTTTTTGTGACTGGAAGCCTGTGGCCAGTGGGGTACCACAGGGATCGGTGCTGGGTCCCTTGCTGTTTGTGGTCTACATTAATGACTTGGATATGAATGTAAAGGGTATGATCAGTAAGTTCGCGGATGATACAAAAATTGGTAGGGTGGTAAATAGCGAGGAGGGTAGCCTCAGTCTGCAGGACGATATAGATGGGTTGGTCAGATGGGCGGAACAGTGGCAAATGGAATTTAACCCGGAAAAGTGCGAGGTGATGCACTTTGGGGGGACTAACAAGGCAAAGGAATACACAATGAATGGAAAGACCCTAGGCAAGACGGAGGGTCAGAGGGATCTGGGTGTGCAAGTACACAGATCCCTGAAGGCGGCGGAACAGGTGGATAAGGTGGTAAAAAAGGCATATGGGATACTTGCCTTCATTAGCCGAGGCATTGAATATAAGAGCAAGGAGGTTATGATGGAGCTGTATAAAACACTGGTTAGGCCACAGCTGGAATATTGTGTGCAGTTCTGGTCGCCACACTACAGGAAGGATGTGATCGCGTTAGAGAGGGTGCAGAGGAGGTTCACCAGGATGTTACCAGGGCTGGAGCGCTTCAGCTATGAAGAGAGACTGGGCGGGTTGGGTTTGTTTTCCTTGGAGCTGAGGAGGCTGAGGGGGGACATGATTGAGGTGTACAAAATTATGAGGGGCATAGATAGGATGGATGCTGAGGAGCTTTTTCCCTTAGTAGAGGGGTCAATAACTAGGGGGCATAGATTCAAGGTAAAGGGCGGGAGGTTTAGAGGGGATTTGAGAAAGATCTTTTTCACCCAGAGGGTGGTTGGAGTCTGGAACTCACTGCCTGAAAGGGTTGTGGAGGCAGAAACCCTCACAACATTTAAGAAGCATTTGGATGTGCACTTGAAATGCCATAGCATACAAGGCTACGGGCCAAATGCTGGAATATGGGATTAGATTAGACAGGGCTTGATGGCCGGCGCGGACACGATGGGCCGAAGGGCCTCTATCCGTGCTGTATTACTCTATGACTCTATGACTCTACGCTAACGTCTGCAGGGCCAAAGCCACCCCGAACCCCAGCAGCGCCGCGTGTGGGCCATGCGGGCTGCCATCTTGGGCCTCCCTGGCCATGTGCGAACCACCGGTACAGCAGCCATTTTGGACGCCTCCAGCCACATGGGGATCATGGACGCCGCCATCTTGGACGACAGCTGGAACGCAGCAGGCCCCCAACACCGCCTCATCTGATACCCGCAGCGACACACCGACCCCTACGCTGGCATCCGTTACACTGGACCAAGCGAGACCGCACCAGCTGGCCAGCTCCACAATGGACATTAAGGTAAATGGCCACGATACAATCTGCCTTTTTGACTCTGGGAGCACGGAGAGCTTCATCCACCCCGACACGGTGCGGCGTTGCTCTCTCCCAGTCCTGCCTGCGCACCAGCGGATTTCTATGGCCTCCGAGTCCCAGTCGACGGACATCGGCGGCTACTGCGTAGTGACACTCGTAGTAGACGGGACCGTGTATGATCATTTTAAACCTCTGGTCCTGCCCGACCTCTGCGCTGCCGTCCTGCTGGGGTTAGATTTTCAGTGCCTCCTTAAAAGTGTTACGATGGCGTACGGTGGACCCCTACCCCTACTCACAGTCCGCAGCCAGCAGCTCCCAAATTGCCCGCCGTGCACCAGGTGCAACCTCTCCACACTCAGAGTCACCCCCCCCCCACTGTTTGCTAACCTCACCCCCGACTGTAAGCCCATCGCCACAAAGAGCAGGCGATACAGTGCCGGGACAGGGTTTTCATTAAAACCGAAGTGGAGCGGCTCCTGAAGGAAGGGATTATTGACGGCAGCACCAGCCCCTGGCGAGCCCAGGTTGTGGTCGTTAAGACCGGCGAGAAGCAGCGCCTGGTCATCGACTACAGCCAGACAATAAATCGCTACACCCTGCTGGACGCCTACCCACTCCCCCGCATAGCTGATATGGTCAACCAGATCACGCAGTACCGTGTCTTCTCGAGCATTGACCTGAAATCAGCGTACCACCAGCTCCCCATCCGCCCTGAGGACCGCCAGTATACTGCCTTTGAGGCAAACGGCCGCCTCTACCACTTCCTTAGGGTTCCCTTTGACGTCACCAATGGGGTCTCCGTCTTCCAAAGGGAGATGGACCGGATGGTAGATCAAAATGCGTTGCAGGCCACTTTCCCATATCTGGACAATGTGACCATCTGCGGCCGTGACTTGCAGGACCATGACGCAAACCTCGAAAATTCCTCCGCACCGCCCAACTCCTGAACCTGACATATAACAAGGAGAAGTGCATATTCCGCACAAACCGCCTTGCCATCCTTGGCTGTGTTGTGGAACACGGAGTCATCGGCCCCGACCCCGACCGGATGCGTCCCCTGATGGAACTCCCACTGCCCCACTGCCTCAAGGCCCTGAAGAGGTGCCTAGGGGTTTTCTCCTATTATGCCCAGTGGGTCCCCTACTATGCGGACAAGGCCCATCCGCTGATCAAGTCCACCTCTTTTCCCTTGATGGCAGAGGCCCGCTTAGCCTTCCACCATATCAAGGAAGACATTGCCAAAGCCACCATGCACGCAGTGGACGAATCCATCCCCTTCCAGGTGGAAAACGATGCGTCCGACTTTGCCCTGGCCGCTACCCTCAATCAGGCGGGGAGACCCGTGGCCTTCTTTTCACGAACCCTCCAAGGCCCGGAGACCAGACACTCCGCTGTTGAGAAGGAGGCACAGGCGATTGTGGAGGCTGTGCGTCATTGGAGGCACTACCTGGCCGGAAAACGATTTACCCTGCTCACTGACCAACGTTCAGTTGCTTTCATGTTTAACAACAAGCAGAGGGGCAAAATCAAAAATGACAAGATCTTGAGGTGGAGAATCGAACTTTCCACCTACAATTACGAGATCTTGTACCGGCCTGGGAAGCTCAATGAACCCCCGGATGCGCTATCGCGTGGCACCTGCGCCAGCGCGCAGATCGATAGACTGTGGGCCCTCCACAATGACCTCTGCCACCCGGGGGTCACCAGGTTCTTCCACTTCATCAAGGCCCGCAACCTGCCTTACTCTATTGAGGAGGTCAGGACCATGACCAGGAACTGCCAAGTCTGCGCTGAGTGCAAACCACACTTTTATAGACCAGACAGGGCCAACCTGATAAAAGCCACTCGCCCCTTCGAGCGCCTGAGTGTTGATTTTAAAGGGCCTCTCCCCTCCTCCGACCGCAATGTGTACTTCCTCAATACTATTGATAAGTACTCCCGTTTCCCGTTCGCCAACCCCTGCCCGGACATGACCAGTGCCACGGTCATTAAATGTCTGAACGACCTCTTCACCCTGTTCGGTTTCCCCAGCTATATCCATAGCGACCGGGGCTCATCGTTTATGAGCGACGAACTCCGTCAGTACCTGCTAACTAGGGGTATTGCCACAAGCAGGACCACCGGTTACAACCCCCGGGGGAACGGACAGGTGGAAAGAGAAAGTGCGACAGTTTGGAAGGCCGACCTGCTAGCCTTAAAGTCTAGGGGCCTTCCAACCTCCCACTGGCAGGATGTGCTCCCCGATGCGCTCCACTCTATTCGGTCACTGCTCTGCACTGGCACTAATGCCACCCCTCATGAGAAAATGTTTGTCTTCCCAAGGAAGTCCACATCGGGGACATCGCTACCGTCATGGCTGACGTCCCCAGGGCCGGTCCTACTGAGAAGGCACGTGAGGACCCATTAAACGGAACCGCTGGTCGAGAGGGTCGACCTCCTCCACGCCAACCCCCAGTATGCTTACATGGCATACCCGGACGGGCGGGAGGACACAGTCTCCATAAGAGGCCTTGCACCCTCGGGGGCTGCAGTAACCCACTACTCACTACCACCCCCCCCACGATCCGATATCCAGCCCCAGCAGACGGCAGGCCTGGGCCCAGCGACCCGCTCGACACCTACGAGGATGACACGCCTGTACCACAGCCTACGCGGGACTCGACGCCGGAAGCTCCACTACCCCTGCTGTCGCCACGCCGATCACAGCGGCAGACAAGACCTCCGGAGAGACTCCAATACATTAAATTTTAATACACTTCACCCCGCCGGACTCAATTATAAACAAGTGGTGAATGTGGTAAGCCACTGTTTGTATTCCACTGTGTACATGCCTGGACATGCCTCGGCTGACTCCTCCCACAAGTCCTAGTATAAAGGTGACTGCTCCCCAGCCCCCTTTGTATTCTGGACCGGTCGACCACTCGAGGCAGACCTTCATTCTTTTGTTAATAAAAGCCTTTAGTTACTCTCTTAACTCTCAGTCTTTTATGAGTAATTGATAGCGCATCACATATATGGCAGGAAGTTCACCATATGCACCGAACATAAACCTCTTCTCTCTCATTTCAATGAAATGAAAGCAGTTCCACAGATGGTGTCACCCCGGATCCTGAGGTGGGCAGTGACGCTGAGGGCATATGAGTATGTCATCGTCTACAAGGCAGGCAAGTACCATGGGAACGCAGATGCCTTGAGCCGTCTTCCACTGCCAGGCGCACCTACCCATGCAGCTCCAGAGGACAGAGTTTTGATGTTGGAGGACACTGACACGGCACTTGTGACTGCAGAGCAAGTAAGAACATGGACAGGTAAAGATCCAGTACTGTCTAGAGTTCGAGAATATGTGGTGATGGGATGGCCACAGCATCTGGAAGGGGCTGAGTTCACACCCTACAGTGTCAGGAAAACAGAGCTGAGTGTGCAGGATGGTTGCGTGTTGTGGGGAGCATGAGTGATTATTCCACGGCCAGCACGACAGTCTATCCTAGAGCAACTACATCAGTGTCATCCTGGGGTCTCGCATATGAAAGCCTAGGCTAGGAGTTACTTGTGGTGGCCAAAGCTAGATGAGGAGATATAAAATCTAGTCTAGACATGCAGCACTTGTCAGGAACACCGGAAGGCACCAGCAGCGGCTCCTCTCCACCCCTGGGAGTGGCTGGATAAACCATGGAGAAGATTGCCCTTAGATTATGCGAGTCCATTCATGGGGAAGATGTTTCTCATAATCAATGATGCACATTCCAAGTGGATGGATGTTTATCCTGTAAATTCTGCTTCCGCCACTACTACTATAGACTGCCTGCGTTGGAGCTGCAGTAATCAAGGGCGACCGGAGATCGTGGTGAGTGACAATGCCACTTGTTTTGTGAGTACAGAGACAAAATAGTTCTTGGGAAAACCGGCATAGTGCAGGTGACCTCTGCTCCATATCAACCATCCTCGAATGGACTTGTGGAGAAAGCCGTACAAGCATTTAAGGAGATGATGAAAAAAAGTGCAAAAGGGAGTTTTGCAGCCAAAGTGTCACGGGTTCTGTTCAGCTACAGAATAACACCTCAATCCACCACAGGACTCTCTCCTGCTGAGATGTTATTAGGTCGTAGACTACGCTCCACTCTTGACCTTGTCCACCCAGACCTAAGAAGGAAAATGGAAAACAGACAAAACAAACAAAAAGAGAACCGTGACAAAAGAACAAAGAACCGAAGTTTTGGAGAAGGAGATGCGGTCCTTACCAAGAATTTCAGTTATGGACCAAAGTGGATTCCTGGCTTCATAGACTCAATGACAGGTCCAGTATCATACAAGGTTTTGGTGGGAGATGGTAGATATGCAGATATGTAGATCAGATACTTCCCAGACAAGGGGAAATTGAAATGAAGGTTCCAGATGCAACGACTGAAGACAGGGTTGCCCCCAGTTATCCAAGTGCATCTGTGGTGCCACCACCAGGGACAGAGATAATTCCACAGGAACCTATCCGTCAAGAGGAAACCATTGTTGCAGAGTCAGCTACTCTGAGCACTGCTCAGGAGCAGCTGGTGGCTTCACCACAAACAAGCAGGGACTTTACTGTTAGATGTTCACAAAGGGCTCGCAAGCCACCAGAGAGATTGATACTGAACAGTGACCACCTCCTTGCTGAAGCTCAGCATTCTGAAACACTGATCCTCACACAAATGGATATAGGAGAATTGCTCCCAGAATACCCTGGTAGGGTAAGGTCTCCTGTGCTGAGGCCTGGTGGCCCACCTCCCTCTGGCCATGTTTGCCTCTCTCTGCGCCACTGTTGTCTCCGAAGGTGAAGCTGGAGGACGACGACCCAAGTTAATACAGCCCCCATTTAAAATCTTCTGAATGTGGTAAATACGAAGCTCAGAGAACTAGGAACATGAAAAGTGTTGGTCAGGACCAAAACTCCTTAGGACTGTGTTAAATCTCTCCAGCCGTCTCTCTCCCTCTCAAGCTGCGTAGGCCAAAAATTTTGCAGACAAGCAAAAGGAGGAAGCACACGCCTAACAATAGCGGTCCTGCAGATCCTTCCCAACTTCAAAACGTTCCCCATTACCTGTCATTCCTCGTGGCAGGTTTTAATTCAGGGGGCGAGATTCATTTTCCGGTCTGGGGCGCTACCGGGGCGTTGCACGTTCGCATGACTTCATGGTCTACATGCACAGGTGAACGTGGCAGTAGTGTTTAGCGCCACCACAGAACAACAGGTCAATTTCGTGAGCGGCATTAAAATCACTGTGCTTGGGAACTAAGTTGCTAGTGCTCTGGTAGTGCCCTTCACAGGCACTAACAAGAGGCGCTAACCAACCAACTTTTCCGCCCTTAAATTTTACCCAATTTTCCAAGAAGTAGCTAGGCTCCTCATTCCTGCTACAGAAATGCACCACCTCACACTTACCAATATTGAAATGTATTTGTCATTTACATGCCCATTCAGCAACTTTGTTTACGGTAGAATTAATTAATTTTTATTTCGTCATGTACAAACTCTATTTAAATAAATACTTGTCAGAAATGACTGGGATAAAAAAGAACTGCAGAATAATAAATTAACATTTCAGAAACGTCACTCTGTTGCACATCGACAAAGAATCCAAAAGCCCAAGTTGAGCTGAGTGAGGCTTATCCATTCGTGCAAGTTGTATTAATGTTAAAGTTTTCAACGTATTAGCACATCCCTCATGTCAATATAGCAATGGCTGCACAAACAGCAGGAGCAGCGGCTTTCCTATGGGGCTGACGTGCTGTACGTCCAGATATGTGATTACAATATTAATCACAATGCAACCAGACAACCAACAAATATAAAGTGCTGTCGTTCTTTATTTCACAATTTTAAAAATAATTGAGCAAAAACGGGTATACGTATTTCCAACTTCAATCACTTCCACTAATTAATGTGGTCTTTCTGAACCAGCACCCCAACCCAAGTAACATTTCAGAAATGCAGCACTTATTCAGAAGTACAGAAAAACAAATACACAATTTGTGTCACTGAATTAAAAACCAAAAACAGGAAAAGCTATGATTTAACACGAAGAAATATTCATCATTCTTCCTGGACAAGAGAACCAATCAGACTGACTTGGAAATATTTCCTAATATGTTGACATAAAGATGTTAATTTACAAATTTCGCTTCCATGTTTTTCTCCAAACATTCTCCACAATATTAATTACTGCTCTTATCACGAAGAGTCTTGAATTATTTCCCAATTAAATAGCAGGCAACAAATGTAATTGCGCTCTCAATTTTTAATCACCTAATTCAAACATTTATAGCAAATCGAAATTGTAGCTGGTCAGTTTAAACAAAGTATTTTCTGTGTCTTTCTGAATAAACTAATAATGGTTTCCCTTAAATTGGCTTCCTGCATTTTTCAAGCATCAGTACAGTGTTCTTGTATCTATTAATGCTCCATTAATCAGTTAAGAGGAAATCTATATTTACATTGTTCCTGGGTCTTGTTCAGTCAAAATAACATTGTTCACAATAGCAAAATACAGTGGATGATGGAAACTGAAATATAAACAGCAAATCCTGGGATTACTCAGCAGGTCAGGCAGCATCTGTGGCGAGAAATAGGAACAGAGTTAACATTTCAGGTCTGTGACCTTTCGTCCGAAATGCAAAAAGTTAGAGATGTAACGGATTTTAACCAGGTGCAGAGGCCGGATTTAACGACCCCTGCATTCCACCATATCACAGACCATCCCTTGTGTTCCTTCCTCTCCTCTCGCCTTTCATAGAATCATAGAATGTTACAGCACGGAAGGAGGCCATTTTGGCCCATGGTGTGCGCCGGCCAACAAAGTGCCATCCAACCTAATCCCATTTCCCAGCTCTTGGTGTTAGCGCTGCAGGTTAAAGCATCCCAAGAGCACATCCAAGTACTTTTTAAATGTGGTTAGGTTTCCTTCCTCTATCACCCTTTCAGGCAGTGAGTCCAGATACCAGAACCCTTTGGGTGAAGCAATGTCCCCTCAAAACCCCTCTAAACATTCCACCAATTACATTAAATCTGTGCTTCCTAGTTTTTGTCCCCTCTGCTAAGGGAAATAGGTCCTCTCTATCGACTTTATCTGTGCACCTCATAATTTTATTCACCTCAATAAGTCTCCCCTCAGCCTCATCTGTTCCAAGGGAAACAGACCCAGCCTATTCAGTCATTCCTCATAGCTAAGATTCTCTACTCCTGGCAACAACCTTGTAAATCTCCTCTGTACCCTCCCCAGTGCAATCACATCTTTCCTGTTATATAGTGACCTGAACTGCACGCAGCACTCTAGCTGAGGCCTAAATAGTGTTTTATACAGTTGAAGCATAAACCCCTGCTCTTGTATTCTATGCCACGGCTAATTAAGGCAAGCATTCCGTATGCCTTCTCAACCACCTTGTTTAAATGTCCTGCTATCTTCGGGGATCTGTGAACATGCACCCCAAGGTCCCTTTGTTCCTCTACCCTACTCAGTGTCCTACCATTTAATGTGTATTCCCTTTCCTTGTTAGCCCTCCCCAAATGCATTACCTCACACTTCTCCGGATTGAATTCCATATGCACACTGTTCTGGCCATCTGACCAATTTATTGATATCTTACTGCAGTCTACAGCTTCCTGCTTCAGTGTCAACCACATAGCCGATTTTCGTATGATCTGCAAACTTCTTAATCGTACCCCTATATTCAAGTGTAGGTCATTGATATACACCACAAAAAGCAAGGGACACAGTACTGAGCTATTTGGAACACCACTGGAAACAGCCTTCCAATCACAAAGACACCCATCAAGCATTACACTCTGCTCCCGGACTCCGAGCCAGTTTTGAATCCAACTTGACAATTTGACCTGGATCCCATGGGCTTTTTAACTTCGTGAGAAGTCTGCCATGTAGAACCTTATCAAAAGCCTTGCTAAATTCCATATAAACCACTTCAAAAGCACTACTCTCTTCTACCCTGCTTGTTACCTCCTCAAAAAATTCAATCAAGAATGTAGGACACGACCTTCCCTTAACAAATCTTTGCTGACTATCCTTGATTAATCCATGCCTTTCTAAATGAAGATTTATCCTACCCTTCAGAAATTTTCCCAATAAGTTTCCCACCACCGAGGTTATGCTGACTGGCCTGTAATTACCCGGTCCATTCTTTTTTCCCTTTTTAAACAAGGGTACCATATTAGCAGTCCTCCAGTCCTCTGGCACAACACCTGAATACAGAGAGGATTGAAAGATGATGCTCTGGGCCTCTGCTATTTTCTCTTTTACTTCGCTTAACAGCCTGGAACGCATTTAATCCGAACCTGGGGAATTATCCACTTTTATAGCTGCTAAACCCCTTCATACTTATTTTTAGTGCTTTGTGTTAAAGGTAGATATTTAAAATCAGTACCATTAACTTAATCTAGATCAAGTAAGTAGTCAGGAAACTACACTGTACACTAAGTTACCTAATTATAAAAGCTATTAAATGTATTTAAATAATACCAGGACATATGGGGATGGACGTGCAGGTGGTGTGCCACAACAGCAGCTTGTGGGTGTTTGTGGAGAGCAGTGTGATCCCGGACACCCACGTTTGAAATACCTGCCCGCATCTTGAGAAAATTCAGCTCAGACCTTTTGAGCTGGAGTCTGAGGTGTGACATTGTGGGGCATCAGGGATGGTGGGGGCGGGATTACCTGGACACTTTGATCCAGGAGGCAGTCACAACCCTTTGGTTTGCTTAGTGGTCAGAGACAGGACGGTGTGACTGTAACTCAGGCAGTTTGATCAAATAACCATAACAGAAATGCCGTTGCAATGTGGCCAAGGTTAGGAAATAAATATCCCAAGATACTTAACTTTTAGAAGAGATAGGCAAAATGGAATAGGAGGAGGGATAGCCACGATAGTAAAGAATGGGATAAAGACATTAGAGAGAAAGGATCTCAGCTCTGAAAATCAAGAGGTTGAATCAGTTTGGGTGGAGCTAAGAAACAGCAAGTGGCAGGAAATATTGCTGGGAATTTTTTATTGGCCCCCAAACAATTGTTTTAATGTAGGACTGAGTATAAATCAGACTATTAGAGACACATATAACAAGGGTACTACAGTAATCATTAATCTACATAGAGACTGGGCAAAGCAAACTTGCAGTAATAGTTTGGAGGACAAATTCATGGACTGTATGCAAGATCGTTTTCTGGATCAGTATGTTGAGGAACCAACTTGGGGACAGGCTATTTTATAATCTAGAATTTTGCAATGAGAAAAAGATAATTAATAACCTTTTACAAAAGGGACCTTTAGTGAAGGGTTACCATTATATGTAGAATTTTATATTGAGGTTGAAAGTGATTTAGTTAAATCCGGAACTGGGTTCATAAATCTTAAAATAAAAATACTTAGTTATTAGGGGCAAATTGGCTACGGTAGATTGGGAAAGTATATTAAAAGGTAGTCAACGAATGGCTAGCATTTATATAATTAAGACTTAATTTACAACAAATTTGCCTTCCTTTGAGGCACAAGAACCCCACATGCAAAGTGGTCCAACCGTGGCTACCAAGAGAATTTAAAGATAGTATTACATCAAAGGAAGAGGCTTATAATGCTGCCAAAATGTGTAGGAAGCCTGAAGATTGGGAGGATTTTAGAATTCAGCAAAGGAAGACGAAGACATTGATAAAGAAAGGGAAAATAGCATATGAGAGTAAACTCCTGAGAGACATAAAAAGTACTAAAAAATCTTCTATACATATATAAAAATGAAAAGATTAGCAAAAGTAAACGACGTTCCCATACAGGCTGCGACAGGAGATATTATAATGGGGAATAAGGAAATGGCTGAGAAAATAAACAAATACTTTGTGTCTGTCTTCATGGAAGAAGATGTGAAATACTTCCCGGAAAAAGTGGAGAGCCAATGCAGCTGGGGCTCAGTGGGTAGCACTCCCTTGGTGGGAGGGGATGGGAGTGAGCAGGTGCTGCTGGTAGTGGGCAGCACTCCATTGGTGGGAGGGGATAGCAGTGAGCAGGTGCTGCTGGTAGTGGGTAGCACTCCCTTGGTGGGAGGGGATAGCAGTGAGCAGGTGCTGCTGGTGGTGGGTAGCACTCCCTTGGTGGGAGCGGAAAGCAGTGAGCAGGTGCTGCTGGTGGTGGGTAGCACTCCCTTGGTGGGAGGGGATAGCAGTGAGCAGGTGCTGCTGGTAGTGGGTAGCACTCCCTTGGTGGGAGGGGACAGGAGTCAGCAGCTGCTGCTGGTAGTGGGTAACACTCCCTTGGTGGGAGGTGATAGCAGTGAGCAGCTGCTGCTGGTAGTGGGTAGCACTCACTTGGTGGGAGGGGATAGCAGTGAGCAGGTGCTGCTGGTAGTGGGTAGCACTCCCTTGGTGGGAGGGGACAGGAGTCAGCAGCTGCTGCTGGTAGTGGGTAACACTCCCTTGGTGGGAGGGGATAGCAGTGAGCAGGTGCTGCTGGTAGTGGGTAGCACTCCCTTGGTGGGAGGGGAGAGGAGTGAGCAGCTGCTGCTGGTAGTGGGTAGCACTCACTTGGTGGGAGGGGATAGCAGTGAGCAGGTGCTGCTGGTAGTGGGTAGCACTCCCTTGGTGGGAGGGGAGAGGAGTGAGCAGGTGCTGCTGGTAGTGGGTAGCACGCTCTTGGTGGGAGGGGATAGGAGTGAGCAGGTGCTGCTGGTAGTGGGTAGCACTCCCTTGGTGGGAGGGGATAGGAGTGAGCAGGTGCTGCTGGTAGTGGGTAGCACTCCCTTGGTGGGAGGGGATAGCAGTGAGCAGGTGCTGCTGGTGGTGGGTAGCACTCCCTTGGTGGGAGCGGAAAGCAGTGAGCAGGTGCTGCTGGCACTGGGTGCTGCTGGTAGTGGGTAACACTCCCTTGGTGTGAGGGGATAGCAGTGAGCAGGTGCTGCTGGTAGTGGGTAGCAATCACTTGGTGGGAGGGGATAGCAGTGAGCAGCGGCTGCTGGTAGTGGGTAGCACTCCCTGGTGGGCGTGGATAGCAGTGAGCAGGTGCTGCTGGTAGTGGGTAGCACTCCCTTGGTGGGAGGGGAGAGGAGTCAGCAGCTGCTGCTGGTAGTGGGTAACACTCCCTTGGTGGGAGGGGATAGCAGTGAGCAGGTGCTGCTGGTAGTGGGTAGCACTCACTTGGTGGGAGGGGATAGCAGTGAGCAGGGGCTGCTGGTAGTGGATAGCACTCCCTTGGTGGGAGGGGATAGCAGTGAGCAGGTGCTGCTGGTAGTGGGTAGCACTCACTTGGTGGGAGGGGATAGCAGTGAGCAGGTGCTGCTGGTAGTGGGTAGCACTCCCTTGGTGGGAGGGGAGAGGAGTGAGCAGGTGCTGCTGGTAGTGGGTAGCACGCTCCTGGTGGGAGGGGAGAGGAGTGAGCAGCTGCTGCTGGTAGTGGGTAGCACGCTCTTGGTGGGAGGGGATAGGAGTGAGCAGGTGCTGCTGGTAGTGGGTAGCACTCCCTTGGTGGAAGGGAATAGCAGTGAGCAGGTGCTGCTGGTAGTGGGTAGCAATCCCTTTGTGGGAGGGGATAGCAGTGAGCAGGCGCTGGTGGTAGTGGGTAGCACTCCCTTGGTGGGAGGGGATAGCAGTGAGCAGGTGCTGCTGGTAGTGGGTAGCACTCCCTTGCTGGTGGGGATCGGAGTGAGCAGGTGCTGCTGGTAGTGGACAGCACTCCCTTGGTGGGAGGGGATAGCAGTGAGCAGGTGCTGCTGTTAGTGGGTAGCACTCCCTTGGTGGGAGGGGCTAGCAGTGAGCAGGTGCTGCTGGTAGTGGGTAGCACTCCCTTGGTGGGAGGGGATAGGAGTGAGCAGGGGCTGCTGGTAGTGGGTAGCACTCCCTTGGTGGGAGGGGATAGCAGTGAGCAGGTGCTTCTGGTAGTGGGTAGCACTCCCTTGGTGGGAGGGGATAGGAGTGAGCAGGGGCTGCTGGTAGTGAGTAGCACTCCCTTGGTGGGCGGGGATAGCAGTGAGCAGGTGCTGCTGGTAGTGGGTAGCATTCCCTTGGTGGGAGAGAATAGCAGTGAGCAGGTGCTGGTGGTAGTGCGTAGCACTCCCTTGATGGGAGGGGATAGCAGTGAGCAGGGGCTGCTAGTAGTGGGTAGCACTCCCTTGGTGGGCTGGGATAGCAGTGAGAAGGTGCTGCTGGTAGTGACTGGCACTCCCTTGGTGGGAGGGGATAGGGGTGAGCAGGTGCTGCTGGTAGTGGGTAGCACTCCCTTGGTGGGCTGGGATAGCAGAGAGAAGGTGCTGCTGGTAGTGGGTAGCACTCCCTTGCTGGTGGGGATCGGAGTGAGCAGGTGCTGGTGGTAGTGCGTAGCACTCCATGATGGGAGGGGATAGCAGTGAGCAGGTGCTGCTGGTAGTGGGTAGCACTCCCTTGGTGGGAGGGGATAGGGGTGAGCAGGTGCTGTTAGTAGTGTGTAGCACTCCCTTGGTGGGCTGGGATAGCAGTGAGAAGGTGCTGCTGGTAGTGAGTAGCACTCCCTTGGTGGGAGGGGATAGGAGTGAGAAGGTGCTGCTGGTTCTTCCATTGCTGCAGGCAGTTGGAGTGAGCTTTTAACACGTTGATGATTTTTTCAAGTTTTTGGGCCATTTTGATCCTTTAACAGCAGCCTGAAGAATCTGGTGTCCGCGAAGGAGAGGAGGCGGGAGCGGGGTGCGTGGTAATTGTAAGTACTCCAAAGGAAGACGGGGAGTCTACATCTCGAAGAACAGGAGGGGGAAAGACAAGGAGAGGTTGCAAGAGGCAGGAACCTTAATGTGACAGCCGGTCGGGAGCGGGGAGACAAAGACACCAGAAGGGAGAAAGATAGGTGCAGATATGCCATTGTCCGAGAGACAGAAGAAATGGGGAACAAGTTTAAGTGGTGGAGTTGAGGCCGAAGGGAGCGGCACTATTGGAGGTAGGAAGAATCTCTAAGGGAGATTTTTTATCTGACGGGGAGCAGGGACAGGAGAATACAGAAGAGCTCGAGAGTGAGAAATCAGAGGGGACAGGGAGATGAAAGTGGTGGGAGAGGTGGCATCGTGTGGAAAGAAAGCGATTAGTGAAGCGCAGAGGGAGAGAGAAGGGGCAGCTCCTCAGCACAAACCTAATGCAAGGAAGAGGCTGAAACTGCAGGGAAGGTTCAAACAGGAGGGGAAAAGAGCCGGAGGCTGTTGGAGAAAGCGACAGCTGCCCGAAAGTTTGGGAAGGAGCATGAGAGCAGGGAAGGGCCAGAGATTAAATTATGGGAAATTATCATGCATACTTCCCTTATTCGGAGCCATTATTACATTCGTCTCGATTAATGTGAACGCACTGAGTGGTGAGAACGAATTGCAACATTTGGAGCATTGTTTTAAAGCACTGACTTGTTGTGTCTGCAAGAAATCTTTTGGGATAAGGATATCCTGGTATGCGTTCTGAAGCTTTGGAAGGGAGAGGTGTTTGCAACTTGTGCAAACAATCGCTGTAGAGGGGTGGCTTGTTGGTGAGCCCGTCAACAAAAGAGAATGTTGCCTTGATGAACAAGTACACTGAGAGGAGAATTAACGGTTAAAGGATAAAAATGGTTGAATTGAATTGCGATCTCTTTAATATCTATGCACCGAACGAGCATTGCAAGCGTCACAAATGTTTTCGGTGGTTTTGTACTGAAGTGGCTGAGGCGGAAAACCTGAGTATAGTGGGGGATTTTAATGTATTTCTTTCTCGGATGGACATTTCAACCCAGATGGCCATTAAGGATGATAACACCAAAGGGATGTTTGTAAAAATAATGACAAAATGACATTTGAGAGAATTATGGAGGGATCGGAACCCCATATAAAGGGAGTTTTCCAGAACAAGTTGAGTGGAAGATGTTTTAAAACAGAGCTGAATATATTTTGGGTAAATGCGGGAAGGGTTACGTTCTGAGGTGTTGGAGATTATTGCAAAAATGCTTTTTTTAGTGACCACTCGGCTTTGGTTCTAAGAATTAAGAACAGCAGAGTTAAGATCGGTCCAGGGGGGTGGATGTTAAACAACCAAAACCTGAAAGAAATCGCTTCAAAAGAAGGGATTTTAAATATAATAAATAATGCTCAGAAGGAACCTTTGCTCTTGAAAGAAAGAAGCGTTTGGTGGGACAACTTCAAATATGAGGTACGCATTTTTTCGGTCCATTTTGGGAAATAGAGAGCGGCAGCTAACTGGCGTCGCAAGGAGAGTGTCAATAAAAGACTTACAGATGTCTGTAACGCAGTTGACGGAGGGGATAAGGGAGCTGACACTAAGTGGGTAGTTTTAAAGGAGGAGTGGAATTCATTGCAAGCTGAAAAATGCAAGGGGGCCATTCGCCATGCAAAGGCTAAAGATGAATTAGAGGGCGAAAGATTAATTAGATATTTCCTAGAGCAAGGGAAGCTGCGACAGAGATTATCATTATTTGAAGTGTTGACGGTTGTGAAGAAGGTCATTTATGAAAGTTTGGATATTTTGGAGGCTGCTAGCAGCTTATATCAAGATTTATATACAAAATAAGACATTTCCAAATTGCAGATGCAGAAGGTAAGTGCTTTTGTTAGAGACGTTTTAAAGGAGGATGGGATAAGAATGTGTGACAAACAAATAGGATTAGTGGAAATATATGTGGCAATAAGTGGAATGATGCGGTGTGGGGTCGTATGAGGCGCGAGGGGGGAGCCAGGGTCCGATGGAATAAGTGCAGAATTTTATGAAGAAGTTTTACAGATTTTAAGTCTATTGCTCTAAGAGGTTTTTGAGGGGATTAAAATTGAGGGTCGGCTGGCCCCATCTATGATGAGAGGTTTCAAAAACTTAGCTTATATAAAAATAAAGGGGAAATAAGGTATCTAAAGAATTGGAATTCCATCACGTTATTAAATGTGGGTTATAAGATCTATGCACGGGTTATGGTAAATCTTATGTAGGAGGTGATGGCGCAGATAGTTTTGCTCTCTCAGTCCTATGAAGTCATAGTCCGGGACATCGCAGACTCTGTGGTCTCAATCCGAGATGCGATAGAGCACATCGAAGAGAGTGGGCGGGAGGCTTATGTATTAACGATAGATCAAGAGTGAGCCTTTGATAGTGTCTCTCATGAGTTTTTAATTATGGTTTTAGAAGCGTTTGGTTTCGGGGAAAATGTCATTGAGTGGCTAAGGATGTTTTATTCAAACATATTTCGCAGTGTTATATGTAACGGTTTTTTATCCAAGTATTTTCCGATACAGATGTCAGTGAGACAGGGTTATCGCCTGTCACCATTCTTGTACACATTGATAGCAGAACCGTCATGTTACATGATGTGAAAGGAACAAGGTGTAGTCGGGATTGCGGTTCCCAGTTCCGGGCGGGTGTCGGTAATACACCAATATGCAGATGACACAAATATAACATTGAGAAATGGGGAGTCAATGAGGAAATCTAGGGGCGTAGTGGAGGAGTTTTATAGGGCTTAAGGAGCCAGAGTGAATTATAATATGTCCCAGTGCCTGGTTGCAGGAAGGGGTAGGGGCAAAGTGTTGGAGGAAATGCCCTTTATGGTGCTGGAAGTTTTGGAAGCTTTTGTGTTGCATATGTGGTGCAAGAAGGACAGGGAAGGAGTGGATCGATAAAATTGGGAACCGGAGGTTAGGAAAATTAAAGAGATTTTGGGAAGATGGGAAAGAAGTTGATTGAAAGTGCAAGGAAGTGCGACAGTGATGTCCGCTCTCCTGCTATCTAAGCTATGGTACTTATTGACGGTGAAGGATCTTCCTGAGTGGGAGGAAATTTCCATCAAAGAGGCTTGTGTGAGGTTTTCATGGGCAGGGAAATCAGCCTTGGTTGCTTATAATACCATCATTTGACGGAGAAATCAGGGAAGACACAATTTCCCACGTATTGATCTAAAAAAAAATTCCTTCGAATCAAATGGGTGAAGTGATTTCTTCAGACGTCAAACACATGTTTGTGGAAGAGTTGTTTTGAGCGTTTTTTTTTAAACGAAGTGGGATAGGTGGGTAGGGGATATTGTATATAGAATACAAGAATATCTGTTTGAAATCGATTAAACCTCTCCCTTTGGTTTATAAGGAGATTGTAGAGTTTCGGCTAATTTTTAAAAAGTGTGCAGTTTATGCCCAAGGGTGCTGAGGAATTTTTTGCGCTTATTTTTGAATAGTTGGCTCAACCTTGAAGGTATTATTTAATCAAGCTTTTATAAAAGCTGGTATTATATGTGTGAAGGATGTATAATACGAGGTAATTCCAGATTGGTTGCCAGAAGCGACAGTGAGGGACCTGGTGTGGGAGGAAGATCAGGAGCTAGAGGAAAACTCAATTATGATCATGTATGAGAATATGGTGAGGGCAATACCACAGGATTGGATGGAATAAATACATGCGGAAATCTCCAAAGGAAATAAAATGCATCCCGCTATTCCAAGCTTTCTGCTGGAGAAAGGGGAAAAGTTGTTCCAATTTGACAACTGTAATACTCAAGATTTCTATGCGTTATTTAGAGAATGGAGATTCAAGACACCTGAGTGTAAGGAGTTTTGGCAGCGTACATACCCACAGCTGGAAGGGAGTGTGGGTGCATTTTAAATGTCCAGAATGAATTGAACTGGATTTCAATTTGGTTCATTACCGGATTTTTACCATGATGGTCTTGTGTAATATTGGGCGAGAGAAGGGGGCAACTTTCCCAGTGTGTGGGACATGGGATGAGACTCTGTCGCATTGACTGTTGTTATGTCCGCAGTTAAAGGATTTTAAGTACTATGTTCGAGAGTTGTGTGAGTTTGTTTTGCTGGGTGGGGACCGAAGAGCGAGAATGGGAATCTGGTGGGATTTCATTTTGAGATGGGGATTGCAGGAAAGTCTGGCAGAGTCTAGCGGAGAGGCCATTAATTTAATGCTCAGTTTGACTAGATTCGTGATTGTGCAAAGAAGGAATGCTCTGTTTTTTCAGGGGAGGAGAATAAATCTACAAGAGTATTTTAATATAAGCTAAAATATCATTATAAGGCTCTGTGGATGTTTTATTCAGAAAGGAATTTAAAGATGGTATTTTTACGATCAATTCTTAAAGTACGATCGACTAATACATTTTACGGGAGACAAATTAAACATTAGGGTTTGGTGTTAATATGTGGTGGAGGAATGGCTGTGCAGAGCGTCGGAATGGATTTGTATGATACAATGGAATGATCACGATGAAGTAATTGTGTTTAATGTTCAATAAATACTTTTTAAAAACCGCCCAGTCTCGTCTGATCTTGGAAGCTAAGCAGAGTCAGGTCTGGCTAGTATTTGGGTGGGACAAACAGAAACAGAACAGAGAATAATGTAGAAAGAGCAGCAATTAAAGTGACGAAAAAAGCAAAGCCAACTAGCATGCTGTTGGAATGCATGTGCGTTATTGCGAGGAGTGTTACACATAAGATTGACAAGTCGCAGGCGCAAGATGCAATATGTGATTATGAAGTAGCGGATATAAGGAGAACTGGCTTAAAAATGTGCAGGATTTGAAACTCTCTAGCATCTCAGGTTGCTGAGGGAAGTGGGGATGGAGATAACAAATGCTTCAGCCTTGTATTTTGCATTCCCCTACTGGGCTCCACCATATTTGACGATGGGGATTGTACGAAAGACTGGTATTAGCGATTCTTAGTAGATGGGAATCATATATGTATAAATTCAAGCGTAGCCATTGACCAACTAACCTTATCCATGATTCTCTGTGAGTATGGAAATGCCAAGGACTGTTCCAATGTAGCCACAAGACAATTAAAAAGCAGTTTTGACCAATGTTAGATAACAAATAGCCACAGGCTCAGGCTGCAGGTGCAGGTTAAATAACATGTTATTGTACTATTAACATATTATAATTCTAAGTAGGTATCAGAGTTCGCTTAACAAAACTAATTGCAAAGATATTTGAGAGATAATTAGTATAATGGATGAAAATTAAAGAGATCTTGGGAGTACATGTATCCACTTGGTAGATCAAAGTGAGATAGCCTGAACACCGTCAAGATAAAGGAGGCAGCTCTGACATGGGCCCCTTGGTATTAGGCCTTGCACTGCTTGTACCAGGGAAGCTAGAATAAGAGAGATAAGATAAATTCCAATAAAGTGAAGAAATGTATAAACAAGATAACGATGGAACAGTGTAGAGTTATTGGAAAGTTACCGACCAGGAGAAGTCAAGGTGCTGCCCTCAGTCTGATTGACAGATGGTATATTGCCCATTAGAAACTATGAAAATAGGTGATTTTGTTAACGACCATATTTTGTTAACGGCCAAACGAACTGTTGATAAGAAAATGGTTGAAACCTCGAACTAAAAGAATGACTTCACACAAAACTACCGCGAAGGCAAAGGAACAGGTTGAAGAAGACGTCACCTGTGTCCGAGAAGTTCCAGAGTCAAAGGGCTGCAAGCTACTCGTTAAACTCTCGCTCACTGTTAAGTATATTATGCCATAAGCTTCCTAAATCTTGAACTGTTGCTCAAACATACTGGCTGCTGTATATTTGTGTCTTTTCCAAGAACACTGAGGGATCATTTAAGATCTTATAGATTGGCACCCTTCAGACGGGACTAGCCAAAGCGGCTAGTATTGTGTACTAGATCGGACCTCGAAAGTAGCTTCCTGATCAGCTGCTGCTCTTCAGGAGGGATAACCCCCTCGTGGGGAGTGCCCCTGAATTGCACGGCGATAGTTATTGATGGTAGAGGTCTGTTAAGAAAATTACAAAATGGCTAGTAAGAGTTTCGTTAACGCATATAAGAGTAAGTTAGACAGAGGTGCCTGTGAGGAGCAAGTACAGTTATTATTGGCAGAATGTTTAACCAAAGGAGACCGAGTCCCCTTTGAAGAGATGAGAAACTTTATTCAGGAAAGTGTGAAGCTAAAGAAAATGAAAAGTGATAAGGCGACATGGCTACTCGCCTATGCAGTATTTTACTGTGCGCAAAAAGCTGATGAGTAATGTAAGATACCAAGTAAAGAGATAGAAGAGCTAAGAGCACAACACAATGAGTTAAAGGAAAAACATAGCCGGCCTCTTAATCTATTTCATTCCTTGTGCCTCTTTAGTCTTGTTAAAGGGTTTTCACCCGAAACGTCGACTCTAATTTCTCTCCACAGATGTTGCCTGGCCTGCTGAGTTTTTCCAGCATTTTCTGTTGTTATTTCGGATTTCCAGCATCTGTAGCATTTTGCTATCATATAGCCGGGAGGTAGAGGACTTAAAAAAGCAGTAAGAGCTGGAGGTCGAACACATAAAAGGAAAGCATTTTTCAAGAAGTAGGAGATTTGAAAAAGCGAATTACTGACTTAGAGAGCAAGACCTCTCAAGCTGCGGGAGTTCTGCAACAAAAGAGCGCGTGCGCGGTCCAGGCAGGATTGCTATGCGTGAACTAGAAGAAACCGAACAGGCATTACAATCTTGTGAGATAGAGAGGGAGAATCTTATCCATGACTTACAAAATGCCAAAGACACCTTGCGGGAAATTCTCCCGCAAGAGGGAGAGACGGATCAGACTCTGTGTAGATTGAAGATATACGAACTAGATGGAAAGCTGGAAAAACGGGAGGCTGTTGTGGCTGCCGTTACGATTCAGCAGTGGGAGCAGTGGGGGGAGGAGAGGTGAGACGCACTGGAGAAAAGGCATAGCTGCACGGTGGACATGATGGTTGGGGATACCCCGGGGTGTCCTCCATCCATGAGAATAGGCGGTCGGCCCCTGTGAGCGTCATAGTTAGAACCCAAGCGTATAATGACAAGGGGGAGGAAACCACCTCCGAGAAGCGCTCCATTACCCTCAATGCTGTCGACGTACAAGCTTGTGTTAATGGGTTAGGCCCCATAACACGATCCGAGTGCCCCAACGACGTTAAAGCTTGATGGCCGACTTGGAAGCGGGGCACAGCGAATTAGGGGACACCGATTTGAAATGCGTCCTCCTCGCTGCCAGCAACCCCAAGATACTGCAAAATCTTCGTTCCTGGTTTATAATATCGCTACTACCTCGGCAGAAGTCATGGAGTCCATTCAGGAGCATGAGCAGCATGGATATGGCTAAGACATGTAATCAAGCAACTCAGGGACCAGTAGAATCGCCCACTGTATAGCGTGACAAGCTCGACACGGTTTATGGTGGAACCCAAGGGGTTGCACCTGACTCCGATGATGAAGGTAAGGACCAGGAGCCATTCAAGAAAGCTCACTGAGGCATGCTCTAGGACACATAGTCTCGCCTGAGACTGGGTGGACTGAGCTACTCCAGTACACCAATCAGTCATGGACTTTTGCAACGGATGGGTGTGGACCAACTAAACATGTTAGTGTGGTAGAACGGCCAGTTATGCCCACTGCACCCCGCTACACACGTTGATTCGAAGGAAATTGTTATAACTGTGGGAGACCTGGGCACTACTCTAAATTTTTAGGAAGCCTCAAAAACAGTGCCAACGGTACCCTCCCTTTCAAGGAAATCTACCCCCACCCCCAAGGTAGATCAATTGGCCGCAGAAATGAGTAAATTAACAGCCATACCGAGCATTCCTATTATTACATGAGCTAATCAGGTGGCAGCCATCTCGGATCCGGCTGTACAACAACCACAGGGATCACAGACAACGGCCCAATGAAGGGGACGGGTCACCTCTTTTTCTGAAGTGGGTTCCGACGTGATGTTAACGGGCGACCAGAAATGTCATGTGCTCTACCGGGGAGCCGACAACATATCATGCTTATTGACACCCGTTCATCTGTTACCTCATCCATACCCCACATCCTGAATGCCATACTGCGGCGGGCAAAGGTTACTTGACGTTACAAGGCTTTGATGGGAGGTCAACCTCTGCTTTAAGAGGGAAATGATAACTATGTGCACAAACGGGATTGATTTGAATGTTGATGACCCTGTCACGATGACAATTCCTGACGGAAGGGGCATATTGGGAAAGGATATTTTGGAAAGTTACAGGAAAATTATTGATTACAACCAGTGGTGTATTTGGATCGGGAGATGAGGTCGTGAATTGGTTGAAATATCGGATGCCCAATCCGTATTCGCGATTAAGAGGACTTGCATGTACGAGGCACCAGACCACCCAGATAAGAAAGTCAAATTATTAATTCAAATGCACTCACCCGCATTCGCCACTGGTATGCATGACTGCGGTCGAATGGAGGGTGAGGTGACGTTTAAGGGACTGCCCCACTCCTTTTTTAAACGGTAGCCAATTCCCAAAGAAAGTAATCCCGAAATTAGAGATTTAATCGACTCCCTCTTAAAACAGGGCATTCTGAGAACAGGCACTTTCACGGCCAATTCACCAGCTTGGCCAGTTCGGAAGCTGGATGAAAGCTGCAGGCTCACTACTGATAACCGAAGTATTAAGAAGGTTACACCCAAGAATGCCCCTATCATTAAGGAAGCGCCGACCTTATTATCAGAACTCGCAAAAGACTCTAAAAAGTACTCCACCCTAGACAGTACGAATGGATTTTGGATTATACCCATCAGAACAGAGGATCAATATAAGTTTGTCTTTACCTTTGAGGACCAGAGTTACACGTGGACATGCCTACACCAACGCCCCGATCACCTTCCATACCAGATTGGTATGGTTCCTGAAAACTTCTTCTAAGCCCCAGTGCATGCTTCAGTATGTCGACGTCTTGCGACAGGCGACAAGTTCAATCGAGTAGCACCTTGAACTGTTAGGTGAATTTTTAACACTGTTAAGCAGTTCAGGCTAGAAATGTAATCCTCGAAAAGCTCAGCTTTTGCAGCAACAGGTCTCCTATTTGGGATTGAGGATCCCTCCATGGGGTAAGAGCTTCTGCAGGTATATAAGAAAGGAAGAGGGTAGCTAAAGTTAACGGTGGTCGCTTCGAATATGAGACTGGGGAATTAATATTGGGGAATGGGGAAATGGCAGAGATTCTGAAAAAATATTTTTTATCTGTCTTCACGGTAGAAGACACTAACAACATCCCAATAACGGATTATCAAGGGGCCACAGGGAGGGAGGAACTAAAGACAACAACTATCAGTAAGGAAATAGTACTTGGTAAAATAAGTGACTAAAAGATGAAAAGTCCTCTGGACCTGACGGGCTGCATCCCAGGGTCTTAAAACAAGTGGCTGCAGAGAAACTGTATGCATTGGTTGCAAAATACCAAAATTCCCTGGATTCTGGAGACGTGCCAGAGGATTGGAACACCTCAAATGTAACACCCCTATTTAAGAATGGAGGGAGACAGAAAGCAGGAAACTATGGGCCAGTTAGCCTAACATCTGTCGTTGGGAAAATGCTGGATTCCTTCATTAAGGAAGCAGTAGCAGGGCATTTGGAAAGGCATAATGCAGTCAAGCAGAGTCAGCATTAATTTATTAAAGGGAAATCATGTTTATCAAATTTGCTGGAGTTCTTTAAGGAGGTAACGAGCAGGGTGGACAAAGGTGAACCAGTGGATGTGGTGTATTGGAATTTCCAGCAGAAATTCGATAAGGTGCCAGATAAAAGGATACGGCATAAGATAAGAGCTCACGGAGTTGAGGGTAATATATTAGCATGGATAGAAGATTGGCTAACTAACAGAAAGCAGAGAGTCGGGGTAAATGGGTCATTTTTGGTTGGCAAACGGTAACTAGTGGTGTGCCACAGGGATCGGTGTTGGGGCCTCAACTATTTACAATCTACATCAATGACTTGGATGAAAGGGCCGCATGTAATGTAACCAAGTTGATACAAATATGGGTGGGAAAGCAAGTTGTGCAGAGGATGCAAATAACCTGCAAAGGGAGGTAGACAGGCTAAGTGAGTGAGCAAATATTTGGCAGATGGAATATAATGTGGTTAAGTGCGAGGTTATACACGTTGGCAGGAAAAATAAAAAAGCATATTATTATTTAAATGGAGAGAGATTATAAAATGCTACAGTTCAGAGGTACCTGGGGGTCCTGGTGCATGAGACACAAAATGTTAGCATGCAGTTACAGCAAGTAATCAAAAAGGCAAATGGAATGCTGGCCTTTGTTTCAAAGGGGTTGGAGAATAAAAGCAGGGAAGTCCTGCTACAACTTTACAGGGTATTCGAGAGACCACACCTTGAATACTGCGTACACTTTTACTCTCCTTATTTAAGGAAGGATATACTTGCATTTAAGGAAGATCAGAGACGATTCACTAGATTAATTCCATTGATGAGGTGTTTGACCTAAGAGGAAAGGTTGAGCAGGCGGGGCCTATATTTATTGGAATTTAGAACAATGAGAGGTGATCGTATTCAAACATATAAGATGCTGAGGGGGCTCGACAAGGTAGATACAGAGAGGATGTTTCCCCTCGTGGGGAAAACTAGAGCTCGCGGGCATATTTTCAGAATAAACGATCACCCTTTTAGAACTGAGATGGGGAGGAATTTCTTCTCTCAGAGGGTTGTAAATCTGTGGAATTCTCTGCCCCAGAGAGCTGTGGAGGCTGGGTCATTAGATACATTTAAGTTGGAGATAGACAGATTTTTGCAAGACAAGGGAGTGAAGAGTTATGGGGAGCGGGTAGTGAAGTGCATTTGAGCCTCAGATCAGCCATGATCTTATTGAATGACGGAGCAGGCTCGAGGGGCCAAGTAGCCTATTCCTGCTCCTATTGCTTATGTTCTTATTTTCTTATGTCTAAGTCCTGACAAGCACAAGATGAACGTCATTCAATTACTCCCGCTTCCTGTATCCAGGACAGCGCTCTGATCTTTTTTGTTACTAGTTGGATACCAGCATAGTTTTATTCCTGGATTTGCAGAACTTGCAAAACCACTCGATGAACAATTTAAAGTAAAATATGATCAAATTTCCTCCCTGTGGGGGCCAGATCACACCGCTGCAGTTGCGAAATTGAAACTGGCTGTTATGCGGGATACCTGTTTGATATCACCCGACCCGACACAACCATTCCATCTCGAGGTCGCATCCACCGACCATAGTCTGACTGCGTTCTTATATCAAGAACGACTGCACAGGTTACAACCGATTGCCCATGCCTCACGGGTTTTGCAGGGGGCAGAACGGATTTATTCAGCGTGTGAGCGCCACCTACTGGCGACGTTCTGGTCCAGTCAACACTTTACCTACATTACGGGCTTATAGAGGATTATCTTGCATTCCGCTCACACTCCACTGAATCTCCTTATCAAACCAAGCAATTATTGATCTCATCCCAACGCATCATTAAATGGACTTTAGAGTTAATACAACGGGACTTGCGTACGAGGGACACCCTCACAAGTGTCCACTGCCTTTAATAGACTTTGAGTCACAACCTGTTTTGTGATCAACAATAGAAGGAGCCTCTGAAGTATACTTGGATGGCTCCTCCTACCACATACACAGCTCACCTCATACCGGATGTGATGTGGTCCTACCCGAGAAGACTATCAAGTTTAAAAGTAACAAAAACTAAAGCCAATGTGAATTTTTTGACCCCTCTGGCAACTTCTGGCTACCGGACCAACATTTGGTCTGACAGTGCCCATGCCATCAAGCCATGCTGTCCCTTCCCCTCTACCAAAATAATTACTATTTCTCATCAGATGGTAAACCCCTAACCCATGGGCCATGTTTTCATCTCATATTGCAGGCCCTAAAGTTATGGTAAATGCCTTGTCACATTGGTAAGGTTAATGTACACAAGAGAGACCATTCCGCTCATGCCCTGGGGAATAAAGCAGCAGTTGAAGCTGCCAAAGAAGCAGCACTGACCATTGAGTCGCTCCCTCTACAACTTCAGGAGATAATCCCAGTTGCGGCAGTTAGCAACGCTCTCGATTTGGTTGCCCTTCAAACAGATTATAGCCCCTATCAGAAAGACATCAATTGGCATGACCAAGGTAAACCATTACTGGCACCCACTGCATGGGCCCCCGAGACACTTCTTACTACAAAGTGTTCACAACCATTACTTATGTATCAAAATGCCCCAGATGAGTACCCGGTTGTCTGTATTCCCCCACACCCGGCAGAAGAAAACTCTTGCTCCTATTCCACTCCCAACCTGTCGGAGGTCATTACTCCACAGAAGTCACTTTCACAAAGATTGCCTCCACAGCCCGGTGGCCTAATATGAAGGAAATTGTAAATTAAGTTTCTGAAAGCATACCGTGTTTGCAGCAGAACCCCTCCCCTTCTTCCAACCATGCCCTACTTCGATGTCAGCCGGGCCCTGATTGGCAATGGACTCAGGTGCAAATTGATTTTATTGGACCCCTCCTACATTCGCAGGGCAATTATAAATATGCACTCGTTCTTATCGACCAGTTCACTAAATGGATTGATGCCTTCCCCTCCTGATCTAACACTGCGGTTACTGCGGCCAGATTATTATTGAGTGATTATTATTATTCCAGAACCAGGGGTCACAGTCTAAGGATAAGTGGTAAGCCATTTAGGAGAGTAATGAGGAGGAATTTCTTCACCCAGTGAGTGGTGAACCTGTGGAATTCTCTACCACAGAAAGCAGTAGAGGCCAATTCATTAAATAAATTCAAGAAGGAATTGGATATATTTCTTAAGGCTCAAGGGATCAAGGGATATGGGGAGAAAGCAGGGACAGGGTACTGAATTTGGATGATCAGCCATGATCGCATTGAATGGCAGAGCAGGCTCGAGGGGCCGATTGGCCTACTCCTGCTTCTATCATCTATGATTCTATGTTTCTATTTTCTGTAGGTGGGGACTGCCACTTCAAGTTGATAGTGATAAGGGCACCCACTTCACTGGCGAAGTTTGCTCAAAATTACAGGAAATTATGGGAATTAAACGTAAGCTACATGTAGCTCATCATCCCCAATCATCCGGGATAGTGGAAAGAGGGAATCGCACACTGAAATCCTTGTTGGCAAAATTGTGTACAGAACATCCCACTCAATGGTTCAATATGTTGCCCATGTGTTTTATGTCAATTCGGTCCACGCCAAATTGGACCACGTTGCAATCACCTTACCAGGCAATGACTGGGAGGTTGACGAGGACTCCAAGTCATCTAACTTTGACTGGCACCACCCCAATTATGCAACAACCATGTAACCACTCGTGGTTGGATCGCACAGTAGAGTATATTGATGAAGTTAACCGACACGTGGCAAAGAATTTAGGGAAATCTAAAAACCAAATCAAGAAAAACATTGACCAGAAGGTTCGACGATTTGAATATCAGATAGGTGATAAAGTCATGGTGTTAAATTATGGGAAAAAGATAAATGCGTTTGGCCCCAAATGGAAGGGGCCCTACTCGATAGTGGTTAAATCGAATCCAGCTGTGTACCTGGTTCAAAAGTAACTAAATGGTACCATATCAACCAGTTAAAGTCTGTGAAACAATATATACTGCACTCTTTTTTCCTCTGGGTGGCCACAGTGGCAGGACTCAGACACATAGTGGGACTTCTGATGCGTGTTGGTATCGACCAGACTTCAAACATTATCGTCATCCAGAATGGAATCAAGATGCCTACCAGCGATACGCCATCATTAGAATGGGGAGCGGCTTCAGGAGACAGATGTGATATGACTGTGTACTGTGATTATTGTGAAAACGAAAATACGACCGATGCGACTTTCTTTATATCCAGGCCAAAGGGGCGGGGGGCGAAGAAATTAAAATGCAGTGTCTATGTACTAAAGATAATGTTCAAGTGACCCCAAATTTTCAATTAGGAACATGAAAGTTTGTAGATCCAGGGTTCGGATTCGACAAGGCAGTTGAGATTACACCAAATAGTGTGGGGATCACATATCCTGGACAGAGTTTGAATACACTGAATTGGCACAAATATTTAAGAGACATAGGGGAATGATAGGATGTTTTAATGTGGAACAAAAAGAAAGACCCAGGCAAGGACAAACACTACAGATGGAAATCAGGGGAAGAACAGAGGAGATAATGTTACAAAGGAAAAGCGATAAGCATAAAAATAAGAGATGCACGTTAATAATATAAGAACCATCAAATGGATTGGTTGTCACACGTACATGTAAAGAATTATAGAGTGATGTTCGGTAAGAAATTATCCCGGTAATCTTTAACTTTACTTTTATTCCCTTTCCAGGAAATTTATGTCCTTTTGGACACCACCAATATATTGAGCACTTGGTGAAGAAAATGGTAAAGCATTTTTTAGATAAGAACCATGCCCAAGATAGATGGGGTTCGTGGGATGTAAACCAGACTTATGTACTGGTCAACATTTCAGGTCATAATAGTAGCCACTTGAGAACAAAGAGAAGCCTGGGAGAATGGTTAGATATAGGAGTCATCGCAGGAAACTCTGCCTTGAACAGGGCAGATATAGAAACTATGTGGGAACATGACGAGGTAATGAGGAAACATTTGAAAGGCCTTCTATCTAGCATGAATAAGGGAGATTGAATCACCATACAGGAATTGGAGAATTTGCTGATAACCACACAAGACGAAACAGAAGTACACAGACAAATTCAGGATCATTTTAACAATGCGACAAGAGGGATGAGTAAAACAGAACAAGATATCTCAAGGGCTACGGTATGTTAAATTTATGGGAGTTTCATGATGGACCAAGTGATGGCAGGGTTAAGTGAAGCAGGACATAACCTAGTCCCCTCGTTTGTCAATAATTCCATGATGAGGAAGTGACTCCATTATGATGAGGACTATAATGTAATGGAGGCAAGAAAACAGGGATTAGTATATTTAGAGAGAGGAATGGGGATTATGAGAGGCAGCCAATCGATCCTGTCATACTGGGGCTGCTGCCGATAGACAAGATGAGACCTTGGGAAGTATTTAAGGTGGAATCAATAGAGATGCTAGAAGGAAGGTTCCATAAGTCTTTTGCATCACCTCGCCCCCCTCACCCTGATTAAACTAAATAAAACCATGGACAGTCCAAAAATGGGGTGTTGCACCGAATATAGTGGGGTTTACATGTGCAGGTGCGATGTTAGGGCACGAAGTCGGCCCGCCTGTGAGTTCACAGTAGACTCAGACTCACCCCTCTGTAGTATGAATGTGCAGAGGTGTGGATTAGACCAGATAAATGAAGTTTATCTAGAAATAGGCACATATTGCATCACCACTCGTGCGAAATCATACTAGCATGGGCAGGATGAATGTCCAATACACTATCCTAACTTTGCTTCAAACCTACACAAACGATCGCAATAGGCAGTTGAACCCTCCAACCGGTAATAATTCACAATATTAACGAACTAAGAGTGAACTTTTCAATGCAAGAAGAAGCCCTGAGAGCGATGGTTAACTTTGGACATCCAATTCCACCCCTATCCCTAAATCTGAAAGCCATTATAGAGAGAATTTCAACTTCACAAATACATTTGGTCCAGATGTAACAAAGCAATGATAGAACCGAGAGAGAGATTATGGCCCTAGGGAGTAGCAGTTGATGGGAAACCACATATAACGTGGGACAACAGCCACTGTGCAGAATGATTTATATGGCAATCTTACACAACCAAATGATATTAACGTTTATTGTATTGATTATGATATGTTATCTGTGAAGTGTAATCCATAGAGTTTCTAGAGGTGCTATGACGATTCATAACTTAGACTTACAGCAATGCTTGGCAGGAAGTAGATGGAGGTAGCCGAGGAATCAATGTTTAAAGTATTTCATCCACCAAGTGGGGACTGTAGGAAAGGCTGATATTTAGCAGATGAGAGTCATATATGTATAACTTCAAGTGCAGCCATTGATCAAATAATATTACTGAAAATTACTCCTGGGTAACCAAAAAGCTAAGACTTGTTCAGAATGCAGCTGCCAGGACACTCAAAAGCAGTTTTGACTAAGCTTTGATAAAAAACAACCACAGGATGCGAGTGAATGTCAAATCATTAAATAACATATTATAATGCTCAGTAGAAATTAGATTTTACTTAACCAAGCTAATTGAAACAATATTTAAAGGATAATTAGTATAAGTTACAATAAATGAGAGAGCATGGAAGTTAAGGTATTTATCTGGTAGATTAACGTGAGGAAGTTTGGATACATCAAGACTAGTGAAACAGTGCTGCAATGTGCTGGGCCCTTGGCGTATAGAAATGCTTTGTACTGCTTAAAGCTAGAAATGAAAGAGATAAAGTAAATTCCAATGGGATGAAAAGCTAAAAACAACATAACACGACAGCGGAACAGAGTTAATGGAAATACCCTGGAAAAGGAGTGGCCAGGTTACTAGCCTTAGCCTGGTATGTTGACAATTAGAATCAACTAAAAATGTGATTTTGTTAAAGACCATATATGGACACTGGCCAAATGGACTGTTGTTAAGGAATGGGTTAAAACCTCGATATTCAAAAAACAGTTTCACACAGAGATTATCTGCGAAGATAAGGAGCAGACCTGCGACGACGTTGCCTGTGTCTGAAGGGTTCCAGAAACGTAGGGCTGTGAGCTATCCGTGATGATCGCCTAATGTTAAGGATTGATTACGCTGTAAGCTTAATAAATCTGATCTATTCCTCAAACATACTGGCTGCTGCCTATTTGTGTCCTGACGAGAACTCTGAGAGGTTACTTTACTGACTCACATCACTATACTTCCAAGTTTTGTATCATCTGCATATTTTGAAATTGTGTCCTGTACACCCACATCCAATTCATTAATATATATCAAGAAATGCAGTGGTCCTGGAACCGATCCCTGTGGTACACCGCTTTATTCCTTCATCCAGTCCGAAAACAGCTGTTCACCCTTACACTCTGTTTACTGTCAGTTGGCAAATTTCGTATCCATGCAGCCATTGTCCTTTTATTAGATGGGCTTCAACTTTGCTGGCAAACCTATTACCTGGCACTTTGTTCAACGACTTTTGGAAATACATGTACACTACATCAAACCCATGACTTTCATCAAACTTCTCTGTTACTACCTGAAAAAACTCTATCAAGTCGGTTAAACACGATTTGCCTTTAACAAGTCCGTGCTGGCTTTCTTTAATCAATCCAAAGCTATCCAAGTGACTGTAAATTTTTGCCCTGATTACTGTTTCTCAAAGCTTCCCCACTGACGGTGCTGATTGCTTTAACTAATCGTGTTGCAGCATTGGTGACAGGAATGCAGTTCAGCCACTCAGCAGCTGCCATTGTGGAGGAAGGTTGAGATATGGCCCTGTTTGCAGACAGTTCAACCATATCATTTATCTGGGGAGGGTCACAACACTTCATGCAGCATTCCAGGTGGGCACGGCCAATTATCGATTTAATGTTCACATTGCTTCTTTAGATCTAATGTGTATTTCGGAGCATTTTGAATAAGCTAGAAATTGGCTCGATGAGTTGGAGCATTAAATCACTTTCCCGATTCAAGTTGTTGCCTGCTTCCCTCTTGGGTACTTCTCCCCTCGACAACCATTATTCCAACACATCACTGATTATCACTCTTCGTTCTCTCCTTCTGCTCTCTCATAATTGAATTCCTATGAACAAGAACCCAGTTGCCTTCTGTGCCTGTCTGGGAATTCACCATCGGTATTACCGAGTGTATTATCGCTGCCTATGCAGGAGGCACAACACCAACAGCCCCGCGTCCTCTTTACCCGGCCTTCCCGCACAGCATGCTCGGTAAGCCCTAAGATCACCAGCCTCCTTTCAATCTCACTCACATCATCCACTCCTTGGACACTTCAGTAAATGGATCACCGTCCCTCCTCATTTCCAGACAGAATGTGGGTTCGCTCGTCAACATGTAATCCATGTGGATGATGATGTTTACCTACTGGATTTGTGGGGCAATTGGCTCACACCAACGTTTTGACCTGAATGAAACTCCCCCAGCTGCTTCCACATTCCAAAACCTGCCCTGCCAAATCCCCCGGAGGTGCGTTAATCACAACATCACAACATAGTCGCAGACCTACTAAACTGCTGCTTCCTCCTCCTCCAGACACCTCAATTTGATCCACCCTGCTGGACTGTCCTATCAATAATACGTTTCCCCAGCCACCAAACCAACCTCTAGTATCTCAACAGGATAGTGTATGATCCTCCGTTCATCACTCAGTCGCTGCTTTGAGTGACTCCTTGCGCTCAGCGATTTTATCTCCAAACCAACCTCTAGTATCTCAACAGGACAGTGTATGTTCCTCCTTTCATCACTCAGCCTCTGCACTGAGTGACTCCTTGTGCTCAGGGATTTAATCTCCAAGTAAGCTTTCCTTTTCCTCTCTTATTTCTTTTAACGGCCCGCTTATCCTTCCTAAATTTCTTCCTCTATATAAGATCTGTTACCCAAATTTACGACCAGCCCTCCAGCTTGCCCTCTCAGGTGATCTCTCCACTATTGTCAACTATTCCGCTGCCTCTGCTGATTTTACCCCTTATTTGCGTCCACCAGAGGAAACTCCCGCTAGTCGACCCCTTGCTGTAGTCTTCAAATTGTAATCTGTGTATCTCTCCCGTGTGTCTTCCTGCCCTCCCTGCACTCACTTTGCCCATGAAACCCTCCTCCTGTTCCCTTCACAACATTGAACTCCCCATAGCACGCCATCTCCCCTTGCTTACAATTCTACATAAAATTCATCTCTTTGATCAAGCTTATGATAATGCTTCTTAATATTTATTTCTTAAACTGGTCTTGCATATGTCTTATGCGTCTGTGAGGCAGCTTCTGAAGTTTTTGTATTTTAAAACACAATATAAAGGCAAGTTGTTCATGCTGATGTTAATGTTAATTAAAGGGTCCACATGCCTGTTAGTTGCAACTAACTGCACGACGTTCTAATTGTCCGCGTTGTCCTTCCTACTTTTCCAATCAGTTTAACACCTTTGACTGTTATTGCACTTCCACTGGTTCATTTAAATCTTCTGCAATTGACGTTCCACCTGGGAAAAATTCCAGTTCCCTCGTGCAGACTATTTAGAAAGATAGGGATTGATAAAATGGGGCGGTGGGTAACTGTACTCACTAGAGATAACATCATCGAAGTAAAAACAGGTATATTAACTAACATTAGTATACAAACAGAATCCACATGAATTGAGATAAAGAAAAATAAGTGATGGTTGACGCTAATAGTTGTTCTACAGATCACCTAATCGTAGAAGTGTAGACCAGGAAAAAAATGTAACCTCGTTTTTTGAAATGAGTAAATGCCGTAGAAAAATATAATAATGGGTGAATTCAACAATCCTCTCCACCAGATCAATCGATTTGTGATGTTAGTCTCTTGTTACATTACAAGGACTACATTGTTCGCAAGCTTTGGGTTTAAAATATATTAAGTCACTGTACTCCATTACAAAAAAACCGATGCTGGTTAGAACAGAGCTATGGCACTATGAAATTTTCATTAAAAAATAGAAAATGATATAGTGCCAGAAGACTGAAGAACAGGTAATGGTATTCCTATATTGATAAAGAGATGTAGAATAAGTCCAGGAAAATCTAGGCCAGTTATCACAACGTCGTAGGTAGGAGAATAATATAATCTTTACTCAAAGATTATATCGAAAAATTATCTAGAAACGGATAATGTAATAAAATATATTTAACAGGGAATTCAAAATGGGGGTCATGTTTGAGCCAAATTATTTAATTCTATGAAGAAGTAACAGAAAGAGTAGACAAAGTTCATTTGATAACTGTGATATACATGGATGTTAAAAAATAGTTGATACAGTAGAATCATGACTGAGGTCAGTGGATGTGGAGTCAGTGTACAATTAGCAGAATAGATAGCCAACTGGCTACAAAACGGAAAGCAATATGTAGATGTTAATAGATTACTGAAAGGTGTGAAGTGGTGTTCCAGAGAGATCGCTGCTAGAACCAATTATCTTCCCCGTTTACAGAAAGTATGTAAACACGAGAATCGGAACAACAAAGTTTGCAGATGACATTCAATGGGGGCACAGTAAATACTGACGAACAAATGGAAGATAAGGTGTGGGATTAATGTTGAAAGGGGAATTGTGGTTGCGGTCACTGGTACGGAAGGTGAATGATTGCATGCTGGATATCCCGTCCAGAAAGGGGCTGTCTGAGTTGCCTCCTTCCTTCTCCTTCCTCCTGTTCCACATCCTCCTCTTCTGCTTCCTCCTTATTGATTTGTTCCTCTTCTGCTTCCTCCTCTTCTGCTTCTTCCTCTTCCATTCAACCAGGTCCCCTAGCCCTGCCCTCTTACTAGTGCAGTAGCACACGACAAAAACCTTACATTTGAGAGGTTCCCAGCAAGTCACCTGTCATTGCTTCGACACTCTCCATCAAATAATTGAATATACACCGATTTCAGTAGTTGTTCTGTATTCAGTGCTGGAAGCTCGCCTGGATAGGATTATTCGGATCCCCTGTGTCTCTACTACTTTTGATTATATAGACGTATATATTTGAGTGTAACTTCAGTCGATATTTCATATGCCAACAAGTTAATTTATCACTGCCATCTGATATTGTATTAGTTAGATTGATGCAATCAATTAATCTGACAGAAGAGCTCAAAGCCCCCTTACCCACACAAGGTTCCACAAACAGCAAATAGATCAATGTTTGATAAATATGTGTTTTTGCTGGTGCTGTTCACAGAATCACAGAAACCCCACAGTGCAGAAAGATGGCCATTTCAGCCCATCGAGCCTGCACCGACACATGACCCACCCAATCCCCATAACCCCTACACCAACACCAACCCCACCCTATCCCCATGCAGTTAATCCCCCCTAACACTAAGGGTAAATTTATCACAGCCAATCAACCTAACCCACACATCTTTGGACTGTGGGAGGAAACCGGAGCAACCAGAGGAAATCCACGCAAACATGGGGAGAATGTGCAAACTCCACACAGACAGTCACCCGAGGCCGGATTCGAACCCGGGTCCCTGGTGCTGTGAGGCAACAGTGCTAACCACTATGCCACCGTGCTGCCTGTTTGAGGGTGAATATAAGCTTTGCTAATCAAGCGTGTGACCAGACATGGATCTTGCCATTTTATTTCCTATCCCGGCTGAACAGATTGAATGCAGGCCACTTGCGGGTTAGCACACATTTCTGGTCACCATATTATCTACAATATAAATAACATTACAATTCCAACTACATGGGAGAGATATATTATATTGAGTGAACACGGAACAACATGAACAATAAGAATGACAGCAGTAAATTAATGGAACGATTGAATGATTTTGAGCATTACAGGCAACTGGTGAAAGTGTCTCTGAAATCAGCCTCAGCATCCGAGCCCGGCAGCCGTTTTCTCCTTCATTTACATAAGAACATAAGAACATAAGAAATAGGAGCAGGAGTAGGCCAATCGGCCCCTCGAGCCTGCTCAACCATTCAATAAGTTCATGGCTGATCTGATCCTAACCGCCAATCCACTATCACAGAACCATCTCCTGAATCTAACAGAATTAGACACACAAAATAGGAGCAGGATCAGGCTACACGGCCCCTGGGCCCGCTTCGCTACCCATAGGGCCATGACCGATCCGAACCTAGACTCATGTCCAAATTCCTGCCCGCTCCCCATAACCCTTAATTCCCTTTACTTCTAGGAAACTGTATATTTCTGTTTTAAATTTATGTAATGATGTAGCTTCTACAGCTTTTTGGGGCAGCATATTCCATGGACCTACCACCCTGTGAGTGAAGTAGTTCCTCCTCATCTCAGTTTTGAAAGAGCAGCCCCTTATTCTAAGACTATGCCCCCTAGTTCTAGTTTCACCCATCATCGGGAACTTCTTCCCCGCATCCACCCGATCCAACACCTTCAAAATCTTATATGTTTCAATAAGATCGCCTCTCATTCTTCTGAACTCCAATGAGTAGAGTCCCAATCTACTCAACCTCTCCTCATATGTCCATCCCCTCATCCCCGGGATTAACCGAGTGAACCTTCTTTGTACTGACTCGAGAGCAAGTATGTCCTTTCTTAAGTATGGACACCAAAACTGTACGCAGTATTCCAGTTGCGGTCTCACCAATACCTTGTACAACTGAAGCAATACCTCCCTATTTTTATATTCTATCCCCCTAGCAATGAAAGCCAACATTCCATTGGCCTTCTTAATCACTTGCTGCACCTGCATACTAATCTTTTGAGTTTCGTGCACCAGGACCCCCAGATCACTTTGTACTTCAGTACTTTCCAATTTCTTGCCATTAAGATAATAACTTGCTCTGCGATTTTTCCTGCCAAAGTACAGAACCTCACATTTTCCAGTATTGTATTCCATCTGCCAAATCTCTGCCCACTTACTTAGCCTGTCTATGTCCCCTTGCAGGTTTTTTATGTCCTCCTCCCATCTTAGTATCATCTGCAAACTTTGATATGTTACACTCGGTCCCCTCCGCCAATTTGTTAATATAGATTGTAAAGAGTTGGGGTCCCAGCACTGACCCCTGCAGAACACCACTAGTTACTGTTTGCCAGTCTGAGAATGAACCATTTATCCCAACTCTCTGCTTTCTGTTAGAGAGCCAATCCTCTATCCATGCCAGAATATTACCCCCAACCCCATGATTTTTTACCTTAAGCAATAATCTTTTGTGTGGCACCTTGTCAAATGCCTTTTGGAACTCTAAATACACTACGTCCACTGGTTCCCCTTTATCCACCCTATATGTTACTTCCTCAAAGAACTCCAGCAAATTTGTCAAACATGACTTCCCCTTCATAAAACCATGCTGACTTTGTCCTATTAAATTATGATTATCCAAATGTCCTGTTACTGTCTCCTCAATAATGGACTCCAAAATTTTACCTACCACAGATGTTAGGCAAACCGGTCTATAGTTTGCAGCCTTCTGTCTACTGCCCTTTTTAAATAAGGGTGTTACATTAGCAGTTTTCCAGTCTGCCCGGACCTTTGCCGAGTCCAGGGAGTTTTGGAAAATTATTACCAATGCATCCACAATCCCTACATTCACTTCCCTCAAGACCCTAGGATGTGAGCCATCAGGTCCAGGTGATTTATCCGCCTTGAGTCCCATTATTTTACCGAGTACCACTTCCTTAGTGATTTTGATCGTGTTTAGCTCCTCCTCCGCTTTAGCCCCCTGTTTGTCCAGTGTTGGGATATTCTTAGTGTCTTCTACTGTAAAGACTGATATAAAATATTCATTCAGTGTTTTTGCCATCTCCATATTTCCCACCATTAATTTCCCGGTCTCATCCTCTAAGGGACCAACATTTACTTTAGCCACCCTTTTTCTTTTTATATAACTGTAAAAACTCTTACTATCTGTTTTTATATTTTTTGCTAATTTACTTTCATAATCTATCTTCCCTTTCTTAATCAATCTTTTTGTTATTTTTTGCTGTCTTTTAAAGTTTTCCCAATCCTGTATCCTCCCACTAGATTTGGCTACCTTATATGCCCTTGTTTTAGTCGAATACTATCCTTAATTTCTTTACTTAGCCACGGATGGCTGTATTTTCGATTACACCCTTTTCTTCTCAGTGGAATATATATTTTTTGGAAGTTGTAAAATAACTGCTTATATGTACACCACTGATCATGTATCGTCTTACCCTTTAATCTATTTTCCCAATCCACTCTACTCAATTCCGCTCTCATACCTTCATAGTGTCCTTTATTCAAGCTTAGCACGCTTGTTTGAGATCCAACCTTCCCACCCTCTAATTGAATATGGAATTCAACCATGTAATGGTCACTCATTCCAAGGGGATCCTTTACTAGGACATTTTTAATAAATCCTGTCTCGTTACACAGGACCAGATCTAAGGTTGCTTGCCCCCTGGTCGGTTCAGTTACATACTGCTCAAGAAACCCATCCCTAATACACTTAATGAACTCATCCTCAAGGCAGCCCTGCCAAATTTGATTTGTCCAATTAATATGATAGTTAAAATCCCCCTTAATTATAGATCTTCCCTTATTACAAGCCTCAACTATTTCCTGATTGATACTCCGTCCAACAGAGTTCCCACAACTCGGAGGCCTATAGACTATGCCCACTAGTGTTTTTTCCCCTTATTATTACTTACCTACACCCAAACTGTTTCATTATCCTGAACCTTTGACCCAATATCATTGCTCTGTATTACAGTGATTCCTTCCTTTATTAACATAGCCACCCCACCTCCCCTTCCTTCCCGCCTGTCCTTCCTGATCGTTAAATAACCTGGTATGTTTAATTCCCAGGCATTGTCACCCTGCAGCCATGTTTCTGTAATGGCCACAAGATCATACCCATATGTAATTATTTGTGCCATTAACTCGTCTATTTTGTTACGAATGCTACGTGCATTCAGATAGAGAACTTTCAAAGATGTTTTGTGACACTTCTTTCCTGCTTTTGCCCTTTTTATTACGTTATTTTTTATTCCATACCTTCTGCCCCTTCCTGACAAGCTCTGGTTTTTAATTTCCCCACTGCTACCTAAGTTTATGACCTTCTCTGTTGTCATTTTTATTATTTGCTCTCTAGGAGCCTCCCCCCCCCCCACTAGTTAATTTAAAGCCCTCTTTACAGCCCTAGTTATATGATCCGCCAGGACTCTAATCCCAGCACTGGCCAAGTGAAGCCCGTCCCAATGGAACAGCTCCCTCCTGCCCCAGTACTGGTGCTAGTGTCCCAGGAAGCATAACCCATTTCTCCCACACCAGTCTTTGAGCCACGCATTTAAATCTGTAATTTTATTTGTCCTAGCCAAATTCGCTCGTGCTCAGGTAATAATCCAGAGATTATTACCCTTGTGGTTCTGCTCTCTAATTTGGCCCCTAGCTGCTCAAACTCCCTCAGCAGAACCTCCTTCCTTGTCCTATCTATGTCGTTGGTACCAACATGGACCACGACAACTGGATCCTCCCCTCCCACTACAAGTTTCTCTCCAGTCCAGAGGAGATGTCCTAAACCCTGGCACCGGGCAGGCAACATAGCCTTCGGGACTCTCGCTCTCGGCTGCAAAGAACTCTATCTATCCCCCTAACGATACTATCCCCTACCTCTACAACATTTCTTTTAACTCCCCCCACTTGAATGGCCCCCCGCTCCACGGTGCTGTGGCCAGGTTGCTCATCCTCCCCGCAGTCCCTGTTCCAATCCTCACAGGGAGTAAGAGCCTCGAACCTGTTGGACAAGTGCAAGGGCTGCGGCTCCTCCAACACCACCTCCTGGATCCCCGTACCTGCCTCACTTCTAGTCACACCATCCGGACCCTGGCCACGGACTACATCTGAATTAATTAATCTAATTGGCGTGAATACCTCGTGATACACAGAGTCCAGGTAACTCGCCCCCTCCCTGATGTCTCTCAGTGTTTGAAGCTCGGACTCCAGCTCTTACAATTCGATTTTCCCTGGTTTAACAGGGGCTTTCAGTCTTCACAAGTGGATTTGCTCCTCCGTTAATGTAGAAAAATAAGATTTTCAACTTAAACATTTCCCTTGCTCCACTCGCTTCCCACAGTGTAATTTCAGTGCTTCCAAACTTCTGATGGCTTTCCCCGATAAGTTCACCAGTTCCCCTTTTATTGAAACTTCCCTTCAAGACAGCCCAATAGATATTGAGGTCCCAAACTTCCACTGTACAAGAAATTCCACTGGTCCATTGTATCTACTTATTTTACACAGCTCGGCAAAAACCCCCAGTGATATCTTTTGATGTGCTGACAGTGGTGTATTTGGAAGCAGAGACGCTCACCAATACCTGCAGCGCGTCCGGAGAATATCGCAGTAAACAATTCCACTTTTATAGAGATGGTGAACTGCTATCCTCTAATGAAATCCTCACCAGGGGCAACAGTGGAATATTCACGGTTACCAGTGCAAACCAAGGAAGGCGGTACCAATGGTTTTACATAGAAACATACAAGATAGGAGCAGGAGTAGGTCATTCGGCCCCTCGACACTGCTCCATCATTCAATGAGATCATGGCTGATCATCCAAATTCAGTACCCTGTCCCTGCCTTCTCCCCATATCCCTTGATCTCTTTAGCCTGAAGAAATATATCCAACTCTTTATTGAATATATTTAATGAACTGGCCTCCACCGCCCTCTGTGGCAGAGAATTCCACAGGTTCACCACTCTCTGGGTGAAGAAATTCCTCCTCAATTCAGTCCTAAATGGCTTATCCCTTATCCTTAGACTATGACCCCTGGTTCTGGACTCCCCAGCCATCAGAAACATCCTTCCTGCTTCTAGTCTGTCCAGGCTTGACAGAATTTTATAGGTTTCGATGAGATCCCCTCTCAATCTTCTAAACTCCAGTGAGTATAAGCCCAATTGACACAATCTCTCCTCGTACGTCATTCCTGCCATCCCAGGTATCAGCCTGTTGAATCTCCGTTGCACTCCTTCCATGGCAAGAACGTCCTTCCTCAGGTAAGGCGACCAAAACTGCACACAATACTCAAGGTGTGGTCTCACCAAGGCCCTGTGCAACTGTAGCAAGAGATCCTTGTTCCTGTACTCGAACCCTCTTTCTAAGAAGGCCAACATACCATTTGCCTTCTTAACCGCCTGCTGCACCTGCATGCTTACCTTCAGCGAATGGTGCACAAGAACATTTAGGTCTCTTTGCACCTTGGACAATATAACTTGATTATATTCCAACATCAGCGAGGCAATTTCTGTAATTATAACAGGTGAGCGACAGTTCAAGAAATTGTTAATTTGTCTGTTCGAACTCTTTGTATTTTCAGAAAAATTGTTCTTTCTTCACTGTAACAAAATGAAACGTTTGGTATTAGGAGAAAGGAGAATAACCAAATGGATTCTAGTCAGCTTGCTCAAGTCTGGACAGTATCCCTGTAACAATGGCACTGAATTCAGCCGCGGTGAATCTACTGCCAGCAAACGCTTTAATAGAGATAAAGAAGTGGAATTCCTTTTGGAAGATGGACCAATATGGATAGTGAATCAGTGGACAACAAAAACGAGTGGAATGTAACATGGGCCGCCAACCCGACCGAACCCGACCCGTTCCTGTGGGGAAGGTTTGTTTAAGATTCCCCTTCAGCTCAGTTCTGTGGGAATGCTGCACTCCGGAGGTGAGTGTTCATCACATCCTATTGCAGGAAAGGCCCGATAAGCCGCGATATGATGGCAATAATTTCTTACACGGTAACTGCAAGCTGCGTGGTATTATTACGCATCGATGCTCCTGATTCACAATTTACTCCTTTGTATGTCTGAACTTGTAGATTTAAAGGGTTAATGTCTCAATCGCAGCACATCACCACGCTTTTAACTACACTGAGAGTCGCACCACACCTTCATTTCAAAAGTGGATCTCAACATGTGGAAGATTCATGCATTTACCCAAATCGATGTTCAGCTTTGGCTAAATTATAATAAGTAGCTAGGGTGCATTAGGAAGCAGAGACGGTCGCCATTACCTGCACCATGAGGGGAGAATACCGCAATAAAGCCTTCATATGTTGCAGAGACAGCCTAATACTATCCTTTCATCAAATCTTCACTAAGGGCAAGTTTGGAATATTCAGGGTTACCAGTACAGACCAGGGCGAGCAGTACGAATACAAATATGGAAACCCTCTATAAGGAAGATAGTTAAAATTCGAGCTCAGCGAGTCAGTGATAGTAACTGTAGAAGGCGAGTGATGGGGGACTATAGCAAATGAGGGAAGCTGTGTAAATGCTCTAACAGATTAGCTATGTTCTTGTTCAACACCAGTGACCTGATCAGTTCGTAGTCCTGCAGAGTAAGTCTGACCAGGATTTATACAAATCTGTCATAACTTCAATCACTTTTGTGAGCCAGCCGCCTTGATAAATGAGGGTATGACCAGTCCATTCATTCTGATGCTGTTATTTGAGGGCTGAATTTTGGATGCTGGACTTTACACGGACGCCTAAACGGGCATGCGGGAGCTTGGTTTAATATTTAGCTCCACAGTACAGTCCATACTTTCAGAACAATGAACAGGAACATAGCTTAAGGTCTCGAGTCCTGGAGTTAAGCTTAAACCCAAGACCTTGAAACACAATGGCGAGACTGCTGCCTTTGAACCGAGATAATACGTAACACATCAATGCTGAGACGATTAAGTAGGAAAAGGGGAACAGAATTAGACCAGTTTACTCACTGAGCCTTCTGACTTTAAATTAGAACATGGCTGATCTGTATCTTAATTGCTTTTATCCGCCTTAGTTCCATATCTTATAATATCCTTACCTAGCATAAAATTGTCAATCTCAGTTTTTAAACTTAAAATTTCCCTAGCCTCAGTAGATTTTTGGGGGCGTGAGATCTAGGTTTCCATCAACCTTGCATGTGGAAATGCCTCCTAGTATCACCCATTAACTATCTACCTATAATTTTAAGGTTATACCTCCTCATTCTGGGCGCCACCATCAGAGCAAATAGTTTCTCTGTATCTATCCTATCAACTGCTTTAATCATCATAACACCACAATTATATCGTCTCTTAATGTTTTCTACTCCAGGGAATAGAAACCCGTCTGCGGAACATGCCCTCATAATTCCGTGTCCCTTTAGCCCCGGTATCTGGATCGTAAATCTGTTTTGCGACCCCTCCAAGCCCAATTTGTTCTTCTTCAGCTCCGGTGCCCAGATCTGAAAGCAATCCTCAAGAGCAAGTCTGGCAAGGCATTTATACAACTCTATCATAACTTTAATCAAATCTGTATGCCAGCTGCATTGAGAAAAAGGGCGACATTAGAATAGCCTTTTAACGTTATTTTCCGTCCATTTCCACTATATTTTGGAAATTTCTGTACATGTACACCTAAATACCTCTGCTACTCCACAGTTGCTCATATCTTACTATTTACAACATAATATGATCTTTCTCTCTTAGGTCTATAATTGATAACATCGCCCTTGCCTACATTGAACTCCATCTGAGACATTTTGCTCACTCACTTAATCTATTAATAGCCCCTTTCAGCTTTATGCTATCTTCTAGACTATTTACTGTGACACCTAACTCAGTGACGTCAGCAAACCTGTTTCTACGACTCTCTATTCCTTTATCTAATTTATTGATAATTAGAGTGAAAAGCAGAGACTGCAGTTGAGAACCTTAGGGAAGGCCAGTAGTCACATTCTTCCGAATTGAGTACAGCCCATTATTCTTACTCTCTGTCTCCCAATTCATATCTAACTAATTACCTAACTCAATAGGTTGTCTCCAACTCACTGTGATTAATGCGCAGAGTCTCTAGATGGATTATTATAGACTTGCCTCCTGGAAGTCCATGTACATAAATTCATAGACACTCCCTTTTCTGCCATTTCAGTGATCTCCTCAAAAATTTTACTTTTCCATTAGACAAGACTTACCCGTTACAAATCCATAACTGTTCTCTCTCATTAGTTCAGATTTTCCCAAATGCTCAGTCACTCAATACCTGATAACTGATTTTAGTAACTTGTCCAGACAGACGTTAGAAATAGATGTATAATTTCCTGTTTCTCTCTTCAAGTCTTGTTAACTAATGGAGTGACACTGGCAATTTTGCAATCCAAGGCGACAAGTCCTGTATCCAGAGAGTTTTCGAAGATCATGACTAAACCATCTGCAAGTTCCTCACTTTCACTGGAGTGGAAACTATTTATTTCCGGAGATGTGTTACACTTCATTCTCGTTGTTTTTACTGACATTGATTCGGAATTTGCGGTTGTAATGGCAGCAAAATTGTTAGAAGTCGCCCTCATTACTGTGTAAAACTAGTAGCAACTGGCGTTGTCTGCACATGCGCAGCTAAACGCGGTAATGTGGAAGTTGCTGTCAGAGATACCCTTTTCTTCCATAGGGTGCGTTGTTGCAGCCTTCACAGAAGCAATCAAAACAGAATCACTGATTTGACCTGAAAGTGAAGTTTGTATGCATTACACCCGTGGTAAAAAACAACAAATTGTCATGCCTTATTCATTCAGGAGGAACCGAGTTTTTAATGGAGTACTAATTCATAATTACTGTTGAATAACCTCGCCTTCTCAAAAATCCAAATTTTGCAACTCCTTCCCTCAGAAGAATGTTTAAAAATTGCATGATTTTTAAAATATTAAAAATTACGTTTTTTTAACGTTTGTTGATAACATTTCAGCCTCTCCCTTAATCCCATGTGTAGATCCAAATCTTTATTTCGCTCTTTGTACAATTACTAAAATGTGAATTATCTGCCATGCTTTTTAGTTCCTGCTTTGCTGTTTGTGAGAATTCTTCAAGCTGATTGATTGATCTGCCTCCCTGTTGCCTGCGCTACTTCAGATCCCTTAGAAATGGCGGCAAATTCGCAGTGCCATCTGAATAATTGAAATCTACGCTCTAGAGCCCACTACATCATTGTCGGCAGCTTTTTTAGAATTCTTTGGCGAGCTAAATTTTGGAGCTAACCTCAGAATCTAAGCCAATCAAAAAAGTTCCACCACTGGATTTTATTTTAACTTTCCCTTATATCTCTGGTATTTTATACACTTCCTCTGCTGTGATGACCGATAACATGTAATTATTTAGCCAGTCTGCCATTTCCTTATTTTCAAGTACAATATTACATTTCTATTCATTCATGGGATGTGGGCATCACTGTCAAAGTCAACATTTATTGTCCATCGATAGTTGATGTTGAGAAAGAGGTAGTTAGCCGCCTACTTCAACTGCTGCAGTCCCTGTGGTTAAGGCACTCCTACAGTGCTGTTATAGAGGTAATTCCAGAGTTTTGAACCAGTCACGATGAAGGAAAGGTGGTATATCCCAAGTCAGGATAGTGTGTGATTTGGAGTGGAACTTGATGGTGATGTTGTTCCCATGCGCCTGCTGGCCTTGTCCTTCTAGGTGATAGAGGCCGCAGTGTAGGACGTGCTGTTGATTAAACCTTGGCGCATTGCTGCAGTGCACCTTGCAGCTGGAACACACTGCCACAACGATGCGCCGGTGTTGGAAAGTTTGAATTTTCAAAGTGGTGGTTGGGACGCCAATCAAGGGGGCTGCTTTGTCCTGGATGATGTCGAACTTCTTGAGTTGGAGCTGCACTCATGCAGATAAGATGAGAGTATTCCACCACACTGCTGGCCTATTCCTTGTAGATAGTTGGAAGCTTTTCATGAGTCAGAAGGTGAGTCACTCGCCGCAGAGTACCAAACCTCTGACCTTCTTCTCTAGCCACAGTTTTAATGTGGTGGTTCACAAGGTTTCTGTCATTCAGGGCCCACATTGCCTTAGGCAGCCTCTTAATATAAAAACTTTAGAAATAGGAGCAGGGGTAGGCCATTCGGCCTTTCGAGCCTTCTCTACAGTTCACTAAGATTATGGCTGATCTTCTACATCTAATCGAAATTCCAGTACTATTCCCATATCCCTTGTTTCCCTTAGTATCAAACTTCGATCTCTGTCGTGAAGATACGCAACGGCTGAGCATCTACAGCCCACTGTGGTAGTGAATTCCAGATATTCACAACCTTTTGTGTTAAGACATTGCTCGTCATCACAGTCTCAACTGTTCGACCCCTTATTCTGTGATTTCGACGCGTATTTATATAATACCCATCCAGGGGAATCATACTCTCAGCCAACACTGCCAAGCTCCTTAAGTATTTAAACGTTTCATTGCGGTCAGCTCCCATTCTTCTAATCTCTAGGGTATGCAGGTGTAGTCTATTCAATGTTTCCTCATAGTTCTCTTAATATTATTGTAAAAGCTGTTGGCTTCAAGACTACTTCTATTATTATATTCCTGCAGTGCTTACTAATTCATTTCTGTTCCTTTCCTGTTCGTTATATCTATCTCAGTCTCCACTATTCCTTGTATTTGTCTAAGCCATTCATTTTCGTGTTATGCTATCTCTCATCTCTAATGTTGAACAAGCTTTATTAATTAGACAAGTGGAGCTCTTCCGCTTTATCCTAATATTGAATTCATTCTTGTTATGTTCACTGTTAGCTGGATCTCCCCTGATCATTAGATTGATGACTAATGATTGCTCATTACTCATCGCTTCTCCTCTTGTTGGTTGAAGAACACATTGTTGCTGCGATCTGTCTCTAATACACGGAAGACATTCGCTGTCTCTGGGCCTGGAGCTGCTCTGCTGCTCCCAGTCGACGAGAACATTAAGCCACCAAATTTAACCACTCGGATTTTGCGACAAATGTCTCGGATCATCGTATTTATTCAACCCGCTACTCTATCTGCCATCAGATGTGTAGACAACTCCCACCAAAGTCTTGCAAAACTTTCAACAGCTCAGTTCTACCCAGACCATTTCTACTGCCTGTTAATCGACAGTGATATCCGCCTTCAATTGCTGTAACCGTGTCCCTTGTCAGCATGTCTTCCTATCCTCACAGGTAGCCAATAGATCGTGCCTGCTCGACAGGTCCTGCTTCTGTGGTTCTTCATTCCCGGACTCAACTCGACATGCCATGACTGCATGACTGTCAGTCACACCCAGCTATCCTTGTACCTACATCCCTATACTTGGTGTGACTGTGTTCTGCAGTAAACTATTCAGGCAGTCCTCAATCTTCCTTCTGTGTCAGAGTGTCTTTAACTCACGCTCAAACTCAGCGACTCTGATCCGGAGTGAGTCAAGGCAGAGGCATTTCCTGCAGATGTGGCTCTACAGGAGAGTGTCGCTGATCACAAATTCCCACATACTGCAGCCCCGAGGCATTGCCTGTGCTGCCAGTTTCTATTACATATTAACTTGCTTAATGTTGAAATAGCAGTTATTAATTGATCTCTATTGCTTAGCGAATCCCCTAAAATGTTAACTTAGATTCTGCTGTCGCTCAGCTCAGTACATTTATCCAAATTGGTCTATTTAATTATTAAAAGTTGATGGTTTGTTTCTTATCGTGACCTCATATGTGCTACTTTAACATAATTATCACCTAAATCAACAATAACAAACTATAGAGTAACATTAGAATATCAATGATAGTTTGTTTTTCCCTCTCGGCTGCTGCTCCATGCTCAGTTTTTAAAACATTTATTTGTTTATGTTTTCTTCGTTCTAAATTATTTAGCACCTCCTTCCCTCTGCATCTACCTCCTACTCTCAACAAATTCCAGTTTTAATATCGTCACTCTGTTTGCATTTCACTTAGTTTAACTGTCCAGTTACCCCGAATATGCTACGTGCTCCTCCACGCCCCTGAGTCAGCTCATCTGCTGAAGAATCCCTCGTTCAATCATTTGTTCACTTTAACTCCAATGCTCTCCTCTCTGGCCTCGCACCTTGCATCCCCTGTAAACTTCAGCGAATCAAAAACTCTGCTGCCCATGTCCTAACTCGCACCAAGTTCCGTTTATCCATTACCCCTTTGTTTACTGCGCTACATTGGCTCAGTATCTCGCCGCTCCTTGTTTCTGTAACCTCCTCAAGCCCTGCAACCTCCAATATGCCTGCACCCCTCCAAATCTGCTCTCCTCCCAGACCCCAGCTTTACATCGCTCCATCATTGTTTGCCGAGCCTTCAGCTGCCTTGGCCCTAAATTATGGAAGTCTTTCCATAAACATCTCAGCCTCACTCCATCTCCTTGAAAATGCTCATTTAACCGACCTCTTTCAGTGAGTTTTTTGTTAGCTGCCCTATTAGCTCTGTATTTGGCTCGGTGTCAAATGTATTTTGATAAATCTCCTGTGAAGTGATTGAGACGTTTTACTAAGTTGAAGGCGCTACATAAATGCAAATTGTAGTGGCTGTTGTTGTCCGTTAAGCTATGTGCTTTTGCAAATATATCCTATAATAAATGAAGTTCAGGCACGCACTTGTTTCAACTGGTGAGTCAACAGCTCAACAATCAGTATCTCAGTGGCACCTAATTGGATTCTAACTGGACTGGTAATATGGATACTTAATTTTTTCCATATTGACGGCTATTTCGATCAGAAATCGAATGCCTTACAACTACAAGTATGGGTAAAGCGTGTCTGGATCAGGGTTGAAATCATTATCCAGCTACGCTGTTCCTTTAACTAAAGTAGGTAAGTGGCATCAAGTTAAGCTAGTAAATCGCACCTTATGATAAAAGTTTACAGGGAACTAACTATTTTCTTTACCAATAGAAATGTTAAATAAAATTGATGTTTTTAAGGTTGTGTCTGGGATAATTCTACGCGCATTTGAAAAATTACTTATCTCAATGTGTAAAAGTGAGAAGGGAATAATTTCACACAAAAGGTACTGGAACTCGGGGGCTCTTTCCCCCAATTGAAAATGTCAATTGAAAATTGCTAAACGCTGATTGATAGACCTCGGTTACACACGGGTATGAAGGGAAATGGAACCAAGGCTGCTAAATGGGGTTAAAAAACAGAGATAATCAGTTGAATAGCAGAACAGGCAGGAGGGGTTGAATGGCCTCCTTCTGTTCACATGTTTCTATTTGAAACTAACATCGACAGTAGGAGAATTTAGGACATCGTTTTCTTTCCATAATCTACAGATACACAAAATTCAGTGATTAAGAGTTTTCAGTTTTGGAATCTTCCAATCTCCTCATTCACAACTCCCCATTGTTTGTCTACTGAACCCTGCTTGAGATGACTGCCTGGTGCTGAATATGATGCCAATCCAGGTGCGAAAAATTGCCTTAGCTCATGTATTAATAGTTGAGCCGCAGGACAGGCACCAATGAGGTGAATTCGCTGGTATTACTCGAGACTGTTATTCCTGGTTTATTACAGTTAGGTTGACAAAATGCTGCATTACCTTTAAATCAATCCGCACTGCTTGTTCTTTTCGAACAGCAGTCATCATGGGTGACTTTAGTCTACAGATAGATTGGGCTAACCAAATTAGTAACAATACTGTGGAGAAGGAATTCCTGGAGTGTTTATGGGATGGTTTCCTGGACCAATATGTCGAGGAACCAACCAGAGATCAGGCCATCTTAGACTGGGAATTATGTAACGAGAAAGGATTAATTAGCAATCTTGTTGTACGAGGCCCCTTGGCTCGGAGCGATCATAATATGATTGAATTCGTCCTTAAGGTGGAGAATGAAGCAGTTGACTCAGAGCCTAGGGTCCTGAATTTCAATAAAGGAAACTACAATGGTCTGAGGCGCAAGTTGGGTCGGATTGATTGTTGAATGTCACGCAAAGGGTTGACGGTGGAAAGGGAATGGCAAACATTCAAAGACCGCATGGATGATCTGCAGAATTTGTTCATCCCAGTTTGGCATAAAAGTAAAAAAAAAGGTGACTCAACCGTGGCTAACAAGGGAAATTAGGGATAGCATAAGATCCAAGGACAGTACAAATAAATTGGTCAGAAAAATCAGTAAACCATATGATTGGGAGCAGTTTAGAATTCAACAGAGGAGGACAAAGGAATTAATTAAGAAACGGAAAATAGAATATGAGAGTAATATTTCAGGGAACATAAAAACTGACTGCAAAAGCTATTATAGATATGTGAAGAGAAGTAGATTGGTGAAATCAAGCGTAGGTCCCTTGCAGTCAGAATCAGGGGAATTTATAATGGGGTACAAAGAATTGGCTGACCAATTAAATACATATTTTGGTTCTGTCTTCTCAAAGGATGACACAAATAACCTCCCAGAAATGTCGGGGAACATAGGGTCTGATGAAAGGGAGGAACTGAAAGAAAACAGTATTTGTAGGGAAATGGTGTTAGGGAAATTGATGAGATTGAAGGACGATAAATCCCCAGGGCCTGATAATCTACATCCTAGGGTACTTAAGGAAGTGGCCCTAGAAATAGTAGATGCATTGCTGATCATCTTCCAACATTCGATGGAATCTGGAACAGTACCCATGGATTGGAGGGTAGCTAATGTTACCCCACTATTCAAAAAAGGTGGTAGAGAGTAAACGGGGAATTACAGACCGGGAAGCCTGACATCGGTAGTGGGGAAAATGCTAGAGTCCATTCTAAAGGACGTAATAGCAGAGCGCTTGGAAAACAGTGACAGGATCGGACAAAGTCAACATGGATTTTCAAAATGTAAATCGTGCTTGACTAAACTACTGGAAGTTTTTGCGGATATAACAGGTAAAATAGATAAGGGAGGACCAGTGGATGTGGTGTACTTGGACTTTCAGAAGGCTTTCGATAAGGTCCCACATAAGAGATTAGCGTGTAAAGTTAAGGCACATGGGATTGGGGGCAAGGTATTGACTTGGATAGAGAACTGGTTTGCAGACAAAAGGCAAAGAGTTGGAATAAACGTGTCTTTGTCCGAGTGGCAGGCAGTGAATAGTGGGTTACCGCAGGGATTGGTCCTTGGACTCCAGCTATTCACAATATATATTAATAATCTAGAAAAGGGAACTAGATATCATATCTCCAAATTTGCAGACGACACAAAGCTGGTTGGTCGTCTGTGCTGTGAGGAGGATGCCGATAAACTACAGGATGATTTGGACAGGTTGGGTGATTGGGCAGAAGCACGGCAGATGCAATGTAACGCAGATAAATTTGAGGTTATCCACTTTGTTGGCAAAATGAGGAAGGCAGATTATTACCTGAATGGCAATAGATTGGGAGAAGGGGAAGTGCAACGAGACCTGGGTGTCCTTGTGCCCCAGTCGCTGAAGGTAAGCATGCAGGTCCAGCAAGTGGTTAAGACGGCAAATGGTATGTTGGCCTTCGTAGCGAGAGGGTTTGAGCACAGGAACTAGGATGTCTTGCTGCAGTTGTACAGGGCTTGGTGAGACCACATCTTGAGTATTGCGTGCAGTTTTGGTCACCTTATCTGAGGAAGGATGTTCTTGCCATGGAAGGAGTTCAGCGAAGTTCAACCAGGCTGATACCTGGGATGGCAGGAATGACGTATGAGGAGAGATTGGGCCGATTTGGCTTGTACTCGCTGGAGTTTAGGAGAATCAGATGGGATCTCCTTGAAGCTTATAAAATTCTGACAGGTTCGAATCCGGCCTCGGGCGACTGTCTGTGTGGAGTTTGCACATTCTCCCCGTGTTTGCGTGGGTTTCCTCCGGGTGCTCCGGTTTCCTCCCACTGTCCAAAGATGTGTGAGTTAGGTTGATTGGCTATGATAAATTGACCCTTAGTGTTAGGGGGATTAAATACGTGGGGTTACGGGGATAGGGTGGGATATGTGTTGGTGTAGGGGTTACGGGGATCGGGTGGGATATGTGTCGGTGCAGGCTCGATGGGCCGAAATGGCCTCTATCTGCACTGTGGGGTTTCTGTGATTCTGTGATTCTGTGACTGGACAGACAATATGCCGGAAGGTTTTTCCCGATGGTCGGGGAGTCCAGAACCAGGGTTCACAGTCTAAAGATAAGGGGTAGGCCATTTAGGACAGAAATGAGGAGGAATTTCTTCACCCAGAGAGTGGCGAACCTGTGGAATTCTCTACCACAGAAGGCAGTGGAGGCCAAAACATTAAATATATTCAAGAAGGAGTTGGATATATTTGTTAAGACTAAAGGGATCAAGGGGTATGGGCAGAAAGCAGGGACCGGGTACTGAATTTGGCTGATCAGCCATGATCGCATTGAATGGCGGAGCAGGCTCGAGTGGCCGAATGGCCTACTCCGGCTCCTAGCTTCTATGTTTCTATGTTTCTATGAATGACAGATCTACCCAAACCAAATCTATCAGTAGGTTCCAGTGTTGCTGTGAAGGGTGGGGAAATTACCATTAACTGTTCCAGCCACCGGGACGTACCTGCCTTCACATTTTACTTATACAGACATGGAGAAGCGAATTACTCGGATGGCCAGCCTGCGGCTGCAGGGAGTAATTTTGTCACCTTCACCTTCAGGAATGTAGATCATGCCAAAGGAGGAAATTACTCCTGTCTTTATGAGGCACAGGTACGGGGACGGCTGCTAACATCGCCTCTAAGTGACCCGGTACATATAACTGTCACAGGTGAGCGAGATTCAGTGTTAATCCGCCAATAGTAAAATATTTTCATTGTTAGTCTGCATCAGGTGTTGAATTTAATGCCGAGAATTGGCGTGTGCATTACAGCCAAAGACGGAAAATATAAAAACTAACTCCAAAAGCTTTTATAAGTATATCAAAAGGAAAAGACTGGTGAAAACCAAAGTTGGTCCATTGCAGTCAGATACGGGGGAATATATAATGGGAAATAAGGAAATGGCAGATCAACTAAATGCATACTTTGGGTCAGTCTTTACGAAGGAAGACACAAAAAACCTCCCTGGGATATCGGGAAAAATAGGGACATTGGCAAAGGAGGAACTGACGCAAATCAATATCTCTAAGGATATGGTGTTAAGGAAGCTAAAGGGATTGAAGGTGGACAAATCCCCAGGGCCTGATAACATGCATCCTAGGGTACTGAAGGAGGTGGCCCTAGAGATAGCGGATGCACTAAGGATGATTTTTCAGAATTCATTAGACTCGGGAACAGTGCCGATGGATTGGAGGGTAGCTAACGTTACCCCACTATTCAAAAAGGGGGGTAGGGAAAAAGCAGGTAATTACAGACCTGTAAGCCTTACATCAGTTGTGGGCAAAATGCTGGAGTCCATCATTAAGGATGAAATAGCGGAGCACTTAGCAAATGGGGACAGGATAGGACAGAGTCAACATGGATTTACAAAGGGTAAATCGTGCTTGACTAATCTATTGGAATTTTTTGAGGGAGTAACTGGTAGAATAGATGGGGGAGAGCCAGTAGATGTGGTGTACCTGGACTTCCAAAAGGCCTTCGATAAGGTCCCACATAAAAGATTAGCATGGAAAATTGAGGCTCATGGGATAAAGGGGAAAGTTTTGGCGTGGATAGGGAACTGGCTGTCAGATAGAAAACAGAGAGTTGGAATAAACGGCTCATTTTCTGAATGGCAGGCAGTAACAAGTGGGGTACCACAGGGATCTGTCCTGGGCCCCCAGCTGTTCACAATTTACATTAATGACCTGGATCAGGGAGTCGGATGCAGCATTTCCAAATTTGCAGACGACACTAAACTAGGAGGGGGGGTGGGCTCAGAGGAAGAGACCAGGAAGCTCCAGAGCGATTTGGACAGACTGGGCGATTGGGCGGATAAATGGCAGATGCACTATAATGTGGACAAGTGCGAAGTTATCCACCTTGGGTGCAGGAACGGGAGGGCAAATTATTATTTAAATGGCAATAGATTGGGAGAGGGGGAAGTACAGAGAGACCTGGGTGTTCTTGTACACCAGTCACTGAAGGCGAGCATGCAGGTGCAACAGGCGGTCAAGAAGGCAAACGGTATGCTGGCCTTCATAGCAAAAGGGTTAGAATACAGGAACAGGGATACCTTGCTGCAGCTGTACAGGGCACTGGTGAGACCACACCTCGAGTACTGTGTACAGTTTTGGTCGCCTCATCTGAGGAAGGATGTTCTTGCCATGGAGGGGGTGCAGCGGCGATTCACCAGGCTGATACCAGGAATGGCGGGAATGACCTATGAGGAGAGACTATGTAGTTTAGGGATGTACACACTGGAGTTTAGAAGATTGAGAGGGGACCTCATAGAAGTGTATAAAATTCTGACAGGTCTAGACAGACTGGATGCAGAAGGAATGTTTCCCTTGGCGGGTGAGAACAGAACTAGAGGACATAATTTAAGGATAAGGGCTAAACCATTTAGGACAGAGATGAGGGGGAATTTCTTCACTCAGAGAGTGGTGAACCTGTGGAACTCATTGCCACAGAGGGCAGTGTACGCCAGCTCATTAAATATATTTAAGAGGGAATTAGATATATTTCTACGGGCAAAAGGGGTTAAGGGTTACGGAGAGAAGGCGGGGACGGGATACTGAATTAAAAGATCAGCCATGATCTCATCGAATGGCGGAGCAGGCACGAAGGGCCGAATGGCCTACTCCTGCTCCTATCTTCTATGTATCTATGTATCTATGTACCTCTTCACGCAGACGTCACTAAATGTTCGCTGTTTATCCTGTTACTGAGGAAAGGATAAAAGCACCAAACTTTGAATGGCATGTTCCTTCAATTAGAAACGAAAGTTTAAGAAGAACATAACATAAGAACATAGGAAGTAGGAGCAGGAGTAGGCCATACCACCCCTCGGGCCTGTTCCGCCATTTAATAGGATCATGGCTGATCCGAACCTAGACTGACGTCCACTTCCCGGCCCGCTCCCCGTAACCCTTAATTCCCTTAATCATCAGTTGTTCCCTGTAGTTCTTCGCCGGCCCCTAATGGTAAAGGCTTGTGCAATGAGAAGCTGAGAAAAATAGCATCCACACTAGGATTTTTAACAAACGGAAACTTATCATAGTCAGCAAAACACAAACACAAACTGCACATGCTGGAAAAAGGCAACCCGTCAGTCAGCGCCTTGGGAGAGAGCAGTGACACTGGACAAGGTCCGCATCTGAAACATTGCCTGATCTCTCCTCTCTGCAGAGCCGCATTTTTGAGCCAGTAATCATTCCGGTGTTAAGCTGATTAATTTCTACACTGTTGGTGTTATATTTTTGCCGCTTGCTGCGAAGATTGAACATTCACTTGGTCCCAGGTATAGAGCTAATATCGAACGAAGGAATCGAGGAATAAATCAGGCAATTAATTAATCAACCAGTAACCATTGAGCTTTGCGCTGTGTCACTTTTAACAGGTGGTTTCTGACGTTATCGTGTAGCAACACCTGCCGTCCTGATTACTGCTTCACTTATTTAGCAGCACTGCTTTAATGCGGGTGACTGATCGGGGTAAAAGAGAGGAGGAAAGGCTGATTTCGAGCATCAGTGACTATGGAATCGCTAAAGAAATGCACCAGTGTTTGGAAGGCTGCGTCACCACCAATATATTTCTTCTGTTCTGGAGCTCACTCTGGATTCTATATCATCACAGAGCCGCTTTTATTTATTCTGTTGGGCAACAAATTTTGTGTAGAATCTGTTGTCTAACTTGGTTCTGCTGTGTGCCTTTAGCTCATTTCGATTAACCCGTGTCGCTGGAGGCTGATGTTGGCTCTGCTGTGGGTCTGATTCTCATCCTTGCCCTGTTGGGTGTGTGCTTCTGGAGGAAAGGTGGATGAAACAATATGTCGATTCCGTTCATTACATGCACACAAACTAAGCTTATTGTCACCTCTCTACTTACCCAGTAATAACACCCACCTCCAGCCATCTTCCACTGGAACACAAACCTCGTGCTGTAACTATTAGGAGATCGTGGCCTGACAGGTGAAATGGTGAAGGGCAAAGCTGAAAGCGACCTGGGTAGAAATGCCTTCTCGACGGAAGCACAAAGCGGGAGATCGTTTGCACTCCTACCTGTTGCATGATCATCCACCATTTTGATCAATTACTTCTTCTCCCTTGACTGCGCAGTCACATCTGCCGTACCATGTGTTCTGTCCTTTAACATATTCATCTTCATCATCTACATCCTACATCTTAACGACACTTTTAAAAGCACTGGGTCAACTTTCATCTACACCCTTACCACAATCAACTGCATCTATCAGACTGTTTCATGCACTCCATAGCTGTGACCACTCTCTTCATCTGATTAACGTACATTGAGACGGTGTATCGCTAAAGCCACATTCTTTGGTTCCTGGAAGCACGTATGAGCCGCTGACCTCCCAGTTAAGCGGGAAATGGGCGGCGTGTAAAACGCAATTCCTGTACGAATCCGCCCGATTCCCACCAGGGGTATAGTTTAAGATTACAGCCTTTGTGTTTCTTCATAATACCGTTGGATGTTGTGCCAGGATAGTTATGGTGCTGGGGCATAAATTTCTGTGTCCCAAAGGCATTTGCTGCACTTTGACTATTCTCATGATCCTATTTTCTAATCCAGTATTTGCCTTTGATTTCTAACAATTATATTTTCTTCTCAGGGAAGCAGAGAAGCAGCAGAGAAATGACGTGAGAACATTAAGTGTTCAATTATCAATTTCAACCGCACCCGACTGAGATAAAAGTCAGAAGCAAACGTTCAGAAAAATTGTACTCTCTGTATGCATCACGTCTTTTTCATTTTAGATTGGAGGTCCAGCACTCACACTCACGCACACAATAACACACCAATACACACATAAAAACACATGTAGGTAGACACTCAGGGAATCGAACACACAATCACTCACACATTCACATTCAAACACACACACACACACACACACACACACACACACACACAAACATATTGGGATAGTGGATGAATTGGGATAGTGGACGCATTGGTTGTCATCTTCCAGAATTCTATAGATTCTGGAACGCTTCCTGCAGATTGAAGGACAGCAAATGTAATCCCGCTATTTAATAAAGAAGGGAGAGAGAAAACGGAGAACTAGACACCTGCTAGCCTCACGTCAGTAGTTGGGAAAATGATGGAATCTATTATACACGATGCAATAATTGGGCACACAGAAATTAAGTGTAAGATTGGCAGAGTCAACATGGATTTTTGAAAGGGTACTCCTATTTAACAAATCTTTTGCAGATCTTTGAGGATGTAACTAGTGGAGTAGACAAAGGGGAACTGGTGGATGTGGTGTATTTGGATTTTCAGAAGGCCTTCCATAACGTCCCACACAAGTGGTTGGTGAACAGAATTAGGGCACATGGAATTGGGGGTAATATACTAGCATGGATTGAGAATTGGTTAACAGACAGAAAACAAAGAGTAGGGATAAATTGGACTTTTTAAAGATGGCAAGCTGTGACTACTGGGGTACCGCAATGATCGGTGCTTGGGCCCCAGCTATTCACAATCTTATCAATGATTTGGATAAATTTAACATTTCCAAATTTGCTGATGATACAAAGCTAGGTGGCATTGTCTGCCGTGAAGAGATTGTGAAGAGGCTTCAAGGTAATCTCGACAGGCTCAGCGAGTGGGCGAGAAAATGGCAGATAGAATATAAAGTGGATAAATGTGACATTATCCACTTTGGTGGAATAAACAGAAAGGCAGTCTATTTCCTAAATGGTGAAAGATTGGGGAATGCAGATGCTCAAAGGGAACTGAAAGTCCTTGTACAAGAGTCACCGAAAGTGAATTTTAGATCATTACAAGAGGATTTGAGACCAGGAGTAAAGAAGTCATTCTCCAATTATAACGGGCCTCGGTGAGACCACACCTGGAGTAATGTGTACAATTTTGATTTCCTTACCTAAGGAAGGATATACTTGCCATAGTGGGAGTGCAACAAAGGTTCACAAGATTGATTACTTGGATGGGGGGACTGTCGTATGAGAAGTGATTGAGTAAGCTCGGCCTTTATTCTCTTGAATGCAGAAGAATGAGAAGAGATCTCCTTGAAACATACAAAATTATTACACGGCTTGATACTTTGGATGCTGGGAGAATGTTTCCCTTGGCTCGGGACTCTAGAACCATGGGCCAAAGCCTCAGAAAAAGGGAAGGCCGTTCGGGGATGAGATGAGAAGAAATTTCTTCACACAGAGGGTGGTGATTCTTTGGAATTCTCTACCACAGAGGGCTGTGGAGGCTCAGTCATTGGTTATATTCAATACAGAAGTCGATGGATTTCTGACGAGTAAGGGATTCATGGGATATGGCGATAGGACCAGTGAATAGAGTTGAGGCAGAAGATCAGCCATGATCACATTGAAATTTGGAGCAGAGTCGAAGGGCCGAATGGCCTACTCCTGCTCCTATTTCCTATGATCTTATGTATCTCTACTCATACTCAAACACAAACACACACACATACGAAAACAAACAGACTCACACTCAAACACCCACAGAATCACACACATTCAAACACTGACCAACCAAGTGCAGGTCCAATTTACTTCAATAATTTTGCTTTCATCTACTCTTCATCCTTTAAATTGTGTTTTCATTAACTATCTCATTCAGTCATAGCCTTTCCCATCTGGGAATCCCATAATTCCGACCGCTCAATAAGGGAAGAAAGCTCTCTGGTGCTCAGTGAAGCGATGTCGTGAATCTGTTTGTGGCGATGTTATTAAATTCTTACTTTTAGCCAATTGTAAACAGTACTGGACAAAAAGATTGTCCAACCAAAGGAAATATTCACAAACAATTTAACGATTCAGGACACATGGTGCAAGCAGGTGATAGTTCCTCCTTAGTCGCTTTACAGGTCAAACAAATCGTTAGTTCCAGTTTAACAAGCAAACATTCCAAGGAATAACCTGGCCTAGGAACAGCTGGACAAAGACCTGTTCATGATCGTGCCCACGGGAATATGTCAACAATAACACGGGATCCATGTCTGACATCCATTCAACAACTGTGTCAAGAATTTAATGTACTGTGCCATCGAAAATTATAATGATTATTTGAATATTTATGTTATTTTAAGTACCACAGCGCCACCTGGTGACCAAAGCAATGAGACCCGAAAATGTAAGTTCTGTCTTGTATTCGTGAATCCAGAATTCGAACTTAGATTCAGCTACTTTTACAATTAACTAGTCAAAATAAAGAAAACATTATTATAACACTTCTAGCATCCGTTTGTAGAATTTTTATTGTATTTAGCAACACAACTGTGAATCAAATAGAGTGTCAATCATTCTGAAACATTTAGTGCACCAAGAAACAACATAAACTCTGACATTTTATTTTCATCATTTAATTAAAGTGATGTTTCAGACAGGGAGTGAGGAGCGAGTGTCGTCACAGATGCAGAGGGGATAGAGTGAAAGAGATCATTGGAGCCGGGTGCTTAGACCTAATCCAATCCCCCATTTAAACTCCGATCTTCTGTGGTTATTTGTATATAGTAGAAAGTTTGAGTAAACATTGTTTAAAATATTTATAGATTTACAGTAAAGTAGTAAAATAGTTGGCAATTGCTGAAGCAATCAGAGCCGCTGAAAGCATCACGCGCTTTTGGAACTTTGCTGAGAACAAGGAGTTGCAAATTCCAAGCGCTATAGCACCACCCCTGGTGGCAAGCTGTAATTACAGCATGGCAAAATTCGATCGGCAGACTTTTTGTTGTACAAATGAGTACAGCAGAGGAACCTATAATGGAAATGTGACGCAAAAGTGTGACAAAAAATAACAATTGTAATGGCGTTTTTGTAAACATCGGTCTTAAGATTTTTAATGTATTGATAATCAAACTCGCAGCACTTTCTGCACGTGGAGTCAAGACTACTTATAGTCTTCAGGTGAAGTATTGTAGGGTAGTGTATTATTGCACCAGGGTACATAGATATAATTCAATCCCAATGCTAATTTCTATCTGTCCTCTTAGTACAATACTTCACTTTTTATTTATATTGAGAGTTAAGTAGCAGAACCATTGCCAATTTGTGAAGCTGACTTATCAGGTTGGAGCATAGATTTTCCTCTATGGTACAGGTTAATGTGCTATAGTGCCGTGAGTAGTGAGAAGGCGTAAGAACAGTGTGGCTTTTTGCAAAAGCAGTTTCCAGCATGAAGGTTGAAATAGGGTTTTATAATGAGAAAATACTCGGCAAAAAAGGATGACAGAAACTTGACAACAGCAAGTAAGACTTTGTAGAATGTTTTCCAGTAGTCTGTATCATGTTAAAATATTAAAGCCATGCAAATATTTTGGAATCAAGTCCTTCATTGTTCAGATTGCTAAAACTATTATCATGGATGAAACTGCATTAATAATCAAAAATTGATACAGTTAAGTACTCATTGAGATCACAGGACAAGCCTAGACTAGGGAAGCTATCGTTGTATCTGTGATAGTCCAAAAAACATCAAGTCATACAGAGAAAATCTACTGCCCATCTCGAGAGAACCCTCGGCCAAACCATCCGCTTCCTCGAGAAGGAGAGGAAAAGGAAAGGGAAGCTCAGCATACTAGGTACATTCACTTCCTATTGGACAGTCAAAGGCCCATTGATGGTTGTCAAGGAAAAGCTGCTTCCCACTATTGAGAGTGGAGATGGTGTCCCGTCCATATGATGAAAAACAACACCTTCATAGGCATAAAACTTTGTAAAAAAGGGGGAAATGTTCTTAGTATTTCAACATGAATCCATTAATTCATCTGTTTTGCTTAAGTTAGATGCTGTTCATAACCTGCAAACACAGCCGAGAAGAAAGGAAATAGGTTACAAATCTCCTAAGAGTTTATTTATTTACTTTGATGTTGTCTTTTATCTCGCTCATTCATGATAGGAATCAGAGTTAGCTTAATAGAACTGCTTACAAAGATAATTAAAATATAATTAATACACAAACTTATAATAAAATTAATTGAGGGGAGTTAAGATATCCATCTCAGAATGGAACTGTCTCCTAGGTCAATTGATGATAGTTTGGAAATAAGTTGGATGAGCAAGGCAACGCTGAGCTGGGCCCCTTCATGGAGAGGGTACGAGATCAGGCCTGAGCAAGACAACGCTGAGGTGGGCCCCTTCATTGGGAGTGTACGAGTTCAGGCCTCGTACTTGCTGTGCCAGACAGGATAGGGACAAAGAGAGATAGGACGAATTCCAATGGAGGAACTTTCAAATGTATTAACAAGAAAGGTAACTTGGCAAAGGACACGAGACCCCATTGAGCGAGAGTATTTTTAGTAAGAATTGAGACAAACATAGAAGATAGCAGAAGTAGGTCATTCGGCCCCTCGAGCCTAGTCCGCCATTTAATGAGATCATGGCGGATCATCCAAATTCAGTACCCTGTCCCTGCTTTGCCCCCACATCCTTTGATTCTTTTAGACTTAAGAAATATATCTAACTCCTTCTTGAATATATTTAATGAATTGGCCTCAACTGCCTTGTGTGGGAGAGAATTCCACAGGTTCACCACTCTCTGGGTGAAGAAATTCTTCCTCATCTCAGTCCTAAATGGCTTACCCCTGATCCTTAGGCTGTGACCACTTGCTCTAGATTACCCCGCCATCAGGAACAAAATTCCTGCATCTAGTATGTCTAGTCAGCATCTCGCATGCATTCCAAAAATTCGTCCTCCACACAATTAGTGGTAATTTGATTTGCCCTGTCAGTATGTAGATTAAAGTCCCCCTTGATTACCGTATTGTCCTTGTTACATGCACTTCTAATCTCTTGATTCATACTGTACCCTACATCTACATTACTGTTTGGTGGCCTGTACACAACTCCCACAAATATTTTCCGCCCTTTGCTGTTCCTAACTCCACCAAAAATTATTCCAGTTCTACATCACGATATGCCAAGCCAAGATCATTTATCTCTACCGCACTGATCTCATCCTTTATTAACAGCGCAGCGCCACCACCTTTTGCTTTTTGTCTGCCCTTCCTATATGTTGAGTACCCTGGAACATTCAGCTGCCAGCTTTGGTTACCCTACAACCATCTCTCTGCAATGGCAATTACATCATCGCCATTTACATCTATTTGTGTCATTAATTCATCCGCCTTGTTGCGAATGTGACGTGCATTTAGATAAAGTGCCTTCAGCTTTGCCTGTTTAATATTTTTCTGCATTTTGACCCTCTTTACTGTTGCCCTTTGTTTCTGCACCCTACTAGTTTTACTGACTTACTCTTCTATCTAACACTTCCAGCTTTGTTTCTCTCTGTTCTGGGCCCACACATAGGATCCCTGCTCCCTGACGAACTAATTTAAATCCTTCCCAAAAGCACTTGCAAACCCCCCTGCGAGGATGTTGGTCCCTTTTCTGCCGAGGTGTAACCCGTCCAGCTTGCACAGGTCCCACCTTCCGCAGAATCAGTCCCAATGCCTCAGGAAATAAAATCCCTCCCTCCTACACCATCTCTCCAGCCACGCATTCATCTGTACTTTTCTTCTATTCCTGCTTTCGCCAGCACGTGGCACTGGCAGTAATCCTGAGATTACTACATTTGACGACCTGCTTTTTAATTTATTTCCTAGCTCCCAATATTCTGCTTGCAGGACCCCGTCCCTCTTCCTACATACGTCTATGGCACCGCTATGGACCACGACCTCTGGTTGTTGACCCTCCCCCTTCAGCATGTCCTACAGCCGCTCAGTGACATTCTTGACCCTGGTGCCAGGGAGGCAACATACCATCCTGGAGTCACGTCTGCAGACACAGAAACGTCTATCTGTTCCCCTTACGATAGAATCCCCTATCACTATTCCTCTCCCACTCTTTTTCCTCCCCTCCTCTGCAGCTGAGCCACTCGTAGTGCCACAGACTTGGCTCTTGCTGCATTCCCCTGAGAAACCATCTCCCCCAGCAGTATCCAAAACGGAAAATCTGTTGGAGAGGGCAATGAGCCCAGTGGCTCCTGCAATACATTCCCAGGTCTTTAGCTCTGTCTGGCAGTCACCCATTCCATTTCTGCCTGCGCACTGTTTACCTGCGGTGTGACCACCTCATTAAACGTGCTATCCGCGAAGATCTCAGCTTCGCAGATGCTCCACAGTGACTTCAGCCGCTGCTCCAGCTCCGAAACGTGGATATCGAGTAGCTGCAGCTGGAGACACTTCTTGCACATGTGTTCGCCAAGGACACAGAAATGGCCCCTGACTTCCCACATAGAACAGGAGGAGCACTCCACGCTGCCAAGCTGCCGTGCCATGCCCTTCCCTTCATTTACTCGCTTTACTTCCGTTAAATAAAAGAATATTAAATACACTCAGGACCTTAATTGACTTTAAAAAATACTTATTCTAAACTAGAGAGCTTACTGTTACTTTAACGACTGGACTGCAGAAATACTCACCAGCTCCTAGTTACCAATTAACTGCTTCCCTTGCGATGACGTTACTTTTAATCTCTGACGTCACTTTCGAATGTTGCCTGTTTAAGCCCGCTCTCCTTGCTGCTCCCATTCTGTCTGGGCCTCGAGCATCGAGCTTTATGTCCTCGCTCCTTCTTCTCCTGTTCCCTCACATGTCGGTCCACTCTCGCTCCTGCTCTGAAAAGCTTTGTCGAAGAGCATGGTATTAAGGTCAGAATAAAGAAGGAAAGAGATGTAGAGATGCCTGAAATATATTCAAATTCTTTATTTATTGATGTTCAATTTTCCTTCTCTTTGTATGCTGAGGGCACCCAATTAGTGGGATTTCTGAAAGTGGTTAAGGAGACTGTAAATGGTTCGACTTAAAATGAATTGAAACACAATTCGGTTCTAATTATTACAATTCATTTGCTCCTTCAATATGCTAGGTCTCACCACATCACTGAAATATATACCTGCACTTTTTGTGGAGGATAATGTCCTTCAATAAACACAGTGCTGCAGCTCTCCCTCGTGCTCTGCATTTATTCATTCATCTTTCTCCTGGTTATATTGCCAATAATCTTCAATCGCTGCCCCCTGCTTACTGATCCTCCTTCCACTGGAAGCAGTTTCTCCACATCTACTCTACCAAAACCCTTGCTAGTTTCCGAAGGTCACTATTAAATCACTGATTAATCTTCTCTGCTCAAAAGAGCACGAACCCAGCTTCTCTAATTTCTCTGCATGGCCGAAGTCACAAAGATTAAGGACATCCATTCAGATGCGTCTGTTGCCTCCCACACTTCCCGTGGTCAACAACCCAACCATCCCTTGAGGCTCTCCAAACTTCCAGTCCTGATCCTGTGTCGTTTGCCAGTTGTTCTCCTAAGTCAGAACATGCAATTTTCATGTTTAGTTTGCCCATGAAAACCATGTTCTCATCCCTTGATATTATGACCAGTAAATAAACTGATCACCAACTTCTTTTCCGGACCCCAAACATTTGAAATTGTGATGGGTCGGTCTGATTATGTTGTTTCCTCGCACCCCCCCGCCGCAAAACTATCATCACGCAGTTTAAAGCCATCTATTTCTCCCTTTTGCTTTGCACGGTGTTTCAAATTACAACCCTTATTTTTAGGAGATATTATGTGGAATATTAAATGTCTCTATATAACTTAAGTGACTGATTTCATATTTAATAACAACTAAATGCATGCGAGTAGTCTGTTACCGCACCTCTAATAGAGGTAGATTACAAATAATTGATTCATTAATTAGTTTATGTGTCTAAGAAATTTGACACAATATAGTTACATTCAGTATATTTAAACACATTCTATGTTCTCAAGCATTGATTTTACTGTGAGGGATAAACTTCCTATTTGACAGAGGTGAAAATTTTCTGAGTTGAAACATTAGAGTTCCGTGCTTAATATTTCTTCTCATTGTTAAAATCAGCCTGAAATATTTTCACATTATTTAATTTTTGTTATTAAATGTTTCTTCCGTATCCAAGTTGATTACACCCCCATTATACAAATGAACATCTCGATAGAATGTATTCAGTGATGGTGAGTGAATCCCGAACAAGGGGGCAGGATATTAAAACTGGTTCCAGGTAATTTGGAGCGAAAACAAGAATTAATTTCTCCCACAAATTGTAGTGTATATCTGGAACTCTCTATACTTAGTGTGTGCCTACATTATGTGGTCAAGATCTGGAGCGGGAGTTGAACAAAACGGGCTAGAATGTCACCAATTCACTCACACTGAGAAATGTCACTAAATCACTGCACGGAAATCAGTCTGTATATTCTTCCTCTAAATGTGATGGTATTCAAATAACTAATTCATATTTTCTCTTCTTCGTTTTTTTTGTGGTCGGTGGATCTCTGCTCAAGGTTAGTGTCCTAAAATAATGAAATTGAGCATCTAATGCTCAAGCTACTAAATACTTGAGTTTGCATTTATTTAAGTATAAATGATTGCTGTAACCATTAGTGACGTGATATTGATAACGTTAATACAGGTCTGCAGCACAGCTTCTGTCAGTACTCAGGTAATATGAGAGATGTCCCTGTTTGCTGTTGCTCTGGTCAGAGATACAAGGAAAACTACATTAAATCGAGGAGGGAAACAACTAGATTCAATTTAAGTAGAATAAATGGTGAGGGAGAAGCTAATGAGATCAAACATAGACAGCTGGCCAAAACTCAAGGGATTCCATCAGAGGGAGTTAAAATAAGTAGGAAAGGACATTTCTGATGCGTTAGCCATGATCTTCCAAAAATCTCTCTATTGAGGAATTGTCCCATTGGATTGGAAAACTGCCAGAGGCAATGCATTCATTAAGAGAGAAGGAGAGATCAACTCGGAAATTATAGGCCCGTTAGTCTGCCGTCAGTTGTGGGGAATGAACTATGATCTATTATTTGGGACAGAGTGACTGAGCAATTGGGCAGATATTAACTGATTCAAAAATTCCTGCATGTCTATCGAAACTCGGTGATCTTTTTGAGGTGCTACTTAGCGTGGTAGATAAAAAACTGTCTGTGGATTTTATTTATAAGTAACTTCAGATGGAATTCTACTAGCTTGTGCATGCGATAGAAGGCAATTTATTGACTTGGATAGGAAAATCCACCACACCGTGGAAGGCTCAGCTGCACAGGTGGGAGGAGGAGAGGGAGAACAATAGTAATAGGGGATCAATAATTAGGGGAGCAGACAGGCGTTTCCAGGGTCAAGGATGTCACTGTCGGGCCGCAGGTCATTCTGTGGGGGGAGGGTGAACAGCCATAGATTGTGGTCCTTATCAGTAGCAACGCCATAGGTCGGATGAGGGATGAGATCCTGCAGGCAGAGTTTAGGGAGCATGGAAAGAGTTTAAAAAGCAAGACCTCCAATGTAGTAATCTCCGGATTTCTACCAGTGCCACGTGCTAGTGAGTTCAGAAATAGGAAGATAGAGCAGATGAATGCGTGGCTGGAGGTG